>NW_028145558.1:115000-465000 GCF_977016875.1 Pavona decussata | reverse complement strand
AATCTCTATAATAGGAAAGTACATGTAAGGCCGACCCGCAAGTTAGCCTAAAGAGTTATTCCATTCGGAAGCAAAACTCAACTTTAACTGTTTTCACTTCAAACGCGCCTATGTCTGAAGACAATAATGACTACAATAGGTGTTCTCCACAAATATGACCAAGCGAGATGATGGATTTATATTCGGCTTCCCTTGTACGCTTCAATCAGAGTTTTACTCACGTTTTTATAGCTCAAATACTTCTTCAAATCGATCTGATGAAATAACCGTAAGCACGACTGAAGAAGGTCACAAAAATTATTCCCACTGATTTGTCAGCGTTCGCTGTATTTATAGTTCTTGATTGCCTGAAGTCTTACTGGTGGAGAGCGATTTTCAATTGAGTTTTCAGATAGTCATCCACGTTTGGTTTATTCAGTTTTGATTAAGCGCGCCATGCAATTGGTTAAAAAAAAAATGTTGCAACCGGCTATTCTCAACCAATGAGAAGCAAAACCAAAACCAGCTGGTGTTACTTGCTTGTAGAAGTTTTCCCGCGCTTTATTTTAGCCAACTAATTTGCCTGATTTCACGTAGCTACGGTAAAATACGGTATGTACCGGTCTCGTCAAATAAGTATCACGCGATATTCCTCACGATTTCAAAGAATAATTGTTTTTGCAGATATCGGCGATTTTATTCGTCGATCGCGGAGATGGGAAAAAAAGTTTATCGCAGTAGTAGTTTATGGTTTATTAAAAACTCTCTTGTAGTAAAAGAACTGACAGATGCTCTTCTATATATGCTTCAAGCGATCTACGAAGCAGTTGATAGCGGTGAGGCGTCGGCTCGGGTTTTCTTCGCAGATTTTTCTAAGGGGTTTGATTTGATTGATCGTTCAATATTGATGCGGGAACTTGCAGACCTCGAAGTTCATCCAGTCCTTTTATCTTGGATTGCAGCATTCTTGACAGACCGGAAGCAAGCAGTTAGAATCGGAAGAACTTTGTCAGATTGGTTAACACTAAAAGGAGGAGTGCCCCAAGGAACAAAACTGGGTGTGATCCTCTTTACGGTGATGACAAACAGACTGCTGTCTGACTGGTGGCTGCGCATTAAATCAATGATACCAATGCTCTCGAAATAATTCCAAGGAACTCCCTTAGCTTACTTAACGCTATAGCCTCAGACATTCACAATTTTGCCGTTGCTCATAACATGAGACTCAATCCAACTAGGTGTAAGGAAATGCATATTATAATTTCCTACGCAACTCGAATTGTCTCATTAACCCGATAATAATTGGCGGCAATGTCAGCGAGCGTGTCAATACCTATAAGATCTTATGAGTTATTATGGAAAATGACCGTACCTGAAGTGGAACTGTCATGTTGATTACATTATTAAGAAAGCTTGTAAGAAGTTATACTCCCTTAGAGTACTGAGCAGAGCCAGGGTGTGCCAACGCAACATCTTGAGGATATACCTTGGCACAATTCGGCCAGTTTTAGAGTATGCTGTATCAGTCTGGCAGGACATTCCTGCCTACCTGTCCGAAGCCATGTATCCCGGCAGTAAGCGGATACATCTGGGCCCAGTTATTCAAAGCCCGATTAAGCTAATCCGGGATTAACGTGAACTTGGACGTGAGTTTAGTTAAAATCAATAAAGATTCTCCCAAAAGATTTTTATCCCTCAGTTTTGCCTTAGACGTTTCTTTACCGTTAGCTTGAAATTAGCCTTTTAAACCATTTTAAACGAGCGAGATGAAAGCCTCGGTTAACTTTTAATGGTGGCTTAGCGTTAATCGGCTTTCGAACGACACGGCCCTGGCGATATTTGCCATTTCAGTGCTGCGATCGGCCTGTAAAATCGCCGAGTGCGTCGAAACATGACTGACGATCGCGAGCGACAGAGTTAAGGGACGAGCACTTGACTGCTGAACTCCGCGAAAACCGGGTTTTAAGAAAGTCTAAGGCGAAGGAAAACAATTGAGAGCAGGAATAGAGAGGATCCTGGACAACTTTCTAGCATCCAAAAAGTCAAAAAATGGAGAAAACTTAAGGAAATGCTTGCTTGGTAGGCTACCGGCGCGACTTCGTCCCTCGTCTTTTACGACAATCGTTCAGTCCACAACTCGTGGGCAAGTTATAAGCGTTAGCGCGCTTTATGCGTTTCTGTTTACGGATGCATAAAGAAAGACGGCTTAAACAGAACCCAAATAACATAGAATTTGATATATTGTGTAAAGTTGCTGATTTCGCTTATTAAACGTGGGTTTTAATTTTAAGAAATGGCGCGCTCGTCGTGTCTCGCGTTTCAGCGCACGTGCCGGTTCACGAATTAAAACAGCACGCATGCACGCGCGCTTTCACGGAATTGGGAAACAAAACAAAACGCAGAAAGGTAAAATAAGGCGTCCGTTAAACTGAGGACACAAATTTCAGTTTGCAGAAATATTGTAGCGGAAAATTGTTTTTAACTATTTGTTCCGTCGTTTGGGCACATAATTATATAGTTGTGGAAACAAATCATTCCCCGTTTGTGCGCCCAATAAACGTTTTCAGGGTAAAAATGTTTCCCTTAGTTTCTTGATCCCAAACAAAAACAATCTATCACAAAATTGCCCGTTTAAATAATCCCTGTACTTACCGATCAAGAATTCTTTTATGATAAGAAACAATCCTATCGCAGCGACTACGTAAACGGATAATTGCCTCACAAGTGAATCCAAGAAAGTTTCAGTCTTGATTTTACCGGCTTTGTCCCGATTTCCTCTTGTTAAATACATCGATGAATTTGTTCGTCCATCGAATCCTGTTAACTCAAAGTGACACTTTAGTAGATTGGTGAAACCGTCGTTTTAAAGGGCTTCACTTGTAGTGAAGCATTTGTAACATAATGCTTTTAAAAGTTCAGTCTTTGGTAAACAAACGGCAGATCTATATAACTGAGACAAACAATACACTCTTCAAGAAACCCGAGATCCTTCGTCTGGGTCAGTAGCCATCATAAAATTGCACCAAGACGCTTATTTAAATCTTTGATCTCAGCTTTGCTTTCTTTGAATCCCTAACAAATGTTTCCTGGAACTGAAGTCTTTCGCGATGAACTTTAGTGAAAAAATTGAACTTTCAAATACCCCCAACTAGCGAAAAATTAAAGCAAAGTTATGGTCGAAAGATATAATTAATCATCTAATGCACCAAGACTCGCTAATTATCTAGCCGAGAAAGAATTTGGCGCTTTTTTACGCCAAATCAGTGACTCTATTTTAGCGCTAGATTTGCTTGAGCTAACTCGGTGATAAATGACGCCAGAGGTATTCATTCGCACCATCTAAAACACTTGAAATCCAGAATGCAATGAACTGTAATGACTTCTACTAGCAATGAGGTAACGTGAAAAATAAATCATAGTTTTCAGCGACAGTATCACAAAAATACTTTTATACTTGAAAGTCAGTTTAAAAGCTTGCAAGTATCCTGGAAATCATTTTGTGAAACAGCGCAGTTTCGTTCCTCTTGCAGAAAATGTTTTTCTTATAGTTTCAGTTCATGAAATTTCCTCTTTGGTACAGTTATTTTAGATTATCAACCTTGTCTCAAAATTGCGCGCCGTACGGCGCCGCCGTTCGTCTCGCTAAAACTCTGCACTAAAGGTGGCCGTCTTTTCTTCAAAAGTAGCCAAAAAGAATGTGTGAACTAGCTATCCGTATAGGTTAAGAGAAACTAAGTGCGGATTACTCCAAGAAGTATAACATCGTGTCTAAAATTATTGCTGGTTCATCGAGGTTGAGAATGGAATGAATAACTTTAAATTTGAAGGGGTCTTTTGAAAAATAATCCTTTATCGAGACTTGCGATAAGTTCTGACAAGTGCCACATCAGTTAATTAGCGTGGCAAAGGAAAAGTAAATTTTACAACTTCTTATAGTCTATAAATGGATAGATTCAGGACCCCGCCTCCAATACACGCAAGCAAAACAGTGTAATTTTACAAGTTTCATGTTCAAATTCAGCAGAGTTAGGGGTGGAAATAAACAAACATCGAAGTAAAAGTCTTTAAATGCCCGAGAAATATTTTCTGTTTGGAAGAATCGGCTCTAGTAAGCTTGTACGTTGTTCGCAGACGACTAATTTGACCGGAAACTTAAAAAATTGTCCAGTCGAATGAGTTTTGTTTTGAATTTGAAAAGCGTAAGAACTTAAATAATTAAGACACAACATATTGAAATCAGATAGCGTTCATGCATGACACGAATCCTCCGAATTTTCAAACATTTACTGATGTTTATTAGGCTAATGCTGGGCTCAAATGAAACGAATGAATAAAGATTATGGGTCTACTCGAAAATATTTATATATACATTTGAAAAATATTTGAAAAGACGCAATATTTTGAAAACTATTATTTTTTTCTATTTTTTATTCCTTTCACATATTTATTCAATTTTCTCGCATGACATCGAGGCTTACTCAGTTGACAACCGCGTTACGTAGCAACTTTACACAGAAACAAAATGGCGGACAAAATCTGTGAAACGTGAAAATGTAAGGTTTCTCGTGTATTTTGTCCATTTAATGCCCATTTGATGGTTTATTAAGAGATCACTCCAACAAATGATGGCATAAACCTCAAAGGAAAAGTGTTCCATTGGAGTAAGGAGACATATTTAGCACAAAAATGGCACAAAATGGTGCAAGCACTTTAGCGAACGGCAGCAGAAAGCCAGCGAACAACGGCAGAACCGATGGGTTTTCTCTGCCAGGGATCGATGAGAATGAGCTTCGTGCCCGTATTTATGCAAAACCACAATTGAAGCCAAATCCGAGAGCTCTTAAATTTAGTGGCCCGACTCCTGTGCAGCTGAAAAAGGTAAGCATAACTTTACACACATTGCAGAAACACGCAACTTTATATTTCATAAGCTCATAAGCTCAAGTTAATGTTTACACTATAAATGCAAGTTGTCTGAGAACTTTGGCGAATCTACGACGAGCTGTGATCGAGAAAAGCTGCTTCTTTTGAAAATCGGATCTAATTTTGTTTAACTAGACTAAATGAAGAGTTTGAAGATAAGTTTATTTTGGGCCGATTTTGGCTGCGCTCTTGAAGCGATCGAGATCGTGCAGTGTACTTTAGGACCCGGTAAATGTACCGTGATCTTAAATAGAAATCCTATATTATATCCTGATTCCTGAAATTGTAAGCCGAGCTAAGACTTGATTCACATGTGCGGGTAATTTTTATTGAGCAGGAATTCCTTCTCGGTCGAACGGCAAATGTACATTTCTAGGAAAAAAATAATTTTAGCGCCAAAATGATTTTGCAAGTAAATTATTAACCGTAAGAATGGATCACATTTGCGAGATAATCACAAGTACAATCATAACAAAAACGATTCAAAACTTGATCACTGTATAATGCAATATTAATTCCAGGGAATTTGATTGAATTTGGTTATAATTATAAGCCACTATACCATGCCCGAGAAATATATATCTTCAGCTTGTTCTTTCAAAGCGAAATCAGCAAGATCTTTGCAATAGTTCTTGATTTGTTTTTAATAAAACAATTATTCCACTCATGCTTTTTGGATATGAGATGATTAATTAGCTAACTCGTGCTACACGCCACATTGGCAATCTACATTGTACCATCTCATATCCACCACATGTTTGTGGAAAAATTGTTTAAAAATTTATGTATGAACTAGCAAGAGACGCTGGTGCTTTTGATTTTCTTGCAGATCATGCATACTTGTGCTTAATTTAAATGTCTCACAATGGTTCACACATGTGACACCATAAAAACTGTGAGCAGAGATCACCTCAATCTTCCAAGAAAAGTCAGCTTTCCTCAGAAGATCGAGGGGATCTCTGCTCACAGGATAGTGACACTGAGGCAGTCAAGAAACCACTGAACGACAGGCGTGCATAAGTGAAGAAAAGTGCTTCTTGTGCCTCTACTTATTCTTATGTTTGTGCTTTAATGACACTGGTTCAGAAAGTATGACTGTTGGGGACAATGCCTCCTTAAACCTTCTGCTACAGCGCACATGTTCTCAGCATCTTGGAATGGTCTGAGAAATGTGGGTTTCTTAAGGAAGGCGTCCAGTAATACAAGGGTATTTTTGCATACATGTAGTTTATGACCGTGGGAAAAGTAGACCTTAGCAAATTTTTTTGGAATGCAAAAAGAAAGTTAGGGGTTTAACCAATTGCAAATAAGTTAGCTTCAATTTGAGAAAAAATGCCATTTATTGTTATGTATTTTAAAGCTATTTAAAATTATTGTTGCTTCATTATGTCTAAAAAAATGTGTGGCTACCCCACAAATTAGATAATTTGTTTCCAATTATGTCAATTTTGTCTATTTGAACATTCCGGGTTGTTAATGTCATTGTACCAGTCAATTCCAGCGATGTCCATTCCCCAGGCATGGGAGGGGTGGGTGAGGGGTGCTTTTTTTCCCCTGTATAATTTTTTTCTTGTTTGTAATTGTTCCCCGGGCTGGACATTTCTCTTTGGTTAGGTCTTGTGAATTAAGCCTTAGAAAATTGTAGTTTCTTTT
This sequence comes from Pavona decussata, assembly GCF_977016875.1. Taxonomy (NCBI): domain Eukaryota; kingdom Metazoa; phylum Cnidaria; class Anthozoa; order Scleractinia; family Agariciidae; genus Pavona; species Pavona decussata. Next base: position 458,445 of record NW_028145558.1, on the reverse strand, counting down.
TTGGTGACAAGTTCATCCAGCTATAATGAGAAATTTATGATTCTTCAGTTGATAACTATCTATGATCTATGAATACTGCACTTGAAATTACCAATATATTTTAATCTGCTGCCCCCTTCCCCCCCCCCCCCCCTCCTTATTAAATACCAAACATATATGTGGGACATTTATGGAGTCATTTGTGTTTCTCAGTATTCTTGATGACTGTTTTGTTTCATGCTTATTTGATGTTCTTTGACAGAATGTACCAACAGCACCAAGACTAGAACCTCTGGTAAGTTAATAGACATTGTGCACTGTATTTCATATTAGGTCACCAATTTGGATGGTCTGTATGGATGGATGGATGGCACGTGAACATGGATGATCTGGCAATGTAAATCACCCTTGTACTCAACATTTCATCTCCAAATGTTGCTACACTGTATCATTATTTTCTTTGTCAATGTCATCATCTTTATCATTGTCATCGTCGTCGTCGTCATCATCATTAATGGTACTTCGCCATGCCACTCAGTCATGTGCAGCTACTGCTGCTTTGTTTCTGTTTCATCACTTTTTCATTATGGTCGTCATCATCATTAATTATTGCCATAATCACCCTCACCTTGGATACCTTTATCCTTGTCATCATCATCAGTATTAAATTTATCACTATCAACATTGTCACCATAATTATGATTGTTATTTTATTGTTCTCACTGTTACCAGTATCGTCATCATTGTCATCATTAGTCACCACAAATCAAGGCTGCAATACTTGACTGTGTAGATTAAAACAAATTTTTTTTTGATATTGCTCTTACCTTTTAGCCAAACCTTGCAAGATATCAAGAAAAACAGAGAAGTCTTCCTTACACATCCCCTGTGGGGAAGACAAAATCCCCAACACCTCCCCCTACTTCTGAACCCGACAAGAAGAAGATCCGTAGAAGAGATGTCGTGGAACCCCTCGAGCGAACAACATCTCCGCTACCAAACTTGCCAGAAGATTTAAAAAGCAAACAAGAGAAAATTGACTCTGCGGCTCAGGTGAATGGTGTAGTCACACAAAGACAGACCTCACCAAAAGAGAAGGTTGCCCATTTTCAAGAACCTGTTGTGAATGGCAGTGCTACAGTGCCTGTGAAGACTGATGTGATACCCGAGGGCTTAAGAGATCCTCTACAGATCATCAGCTTGATCAGGGAGAACTCCAAACTGGGGTTTCTTTATATGACACCAGCTGTAGATAGGTCATCCATCTTGTACAACCCTTATAACCTCAAGTAAGTTGTTTACTTGGAAACTAGTAGACCTTTATCATGTGGTGGCCATGTTGAGTCTCAGGAGAATAATTAGCTTTGGTTTTGAATGTCAAGCCTCACACTGAATTCGCATCTGGCCAAGGCTCGCCATGTGAAAACAAAGCTTTTTATTCCCCCAAGACTCAACATGGCTGCTGAGTGATGAGGGTCTATGGTTATGTCAAATGAAGTTAATGAATCGTAGATTGCGATCAGAAATCGAGTGGTTAAATCCCTTAAATATAAAGTATATTGTTTTCATAAAGTCTATAATCCAGAAACAAAAATAATGCTGTTCAACGAAGGAGACATTTAACTTGACATTGCTGTGTTTGTGATGAGGTCCCTTGTAAATAACTGTTTATTAATAATTATTGAGGATAACAATACCAGCTCAAAATAATTTTTTTAAACAGTTCAATTTTTTTCAGGTTTGAGATCCTTGCCTCCATTATATTTCTTTCAGAAACTGTCATTAGATAATTTCCTTAGTAGTAAAATACAACAGTTAATGTTTGAATGTGGTGGAAAGTTTCTGACACTCTCACCAAAAATACCAAAATCTAAACAAACTAAAAACATACAGTTTTAGAGAATGACAGGTTCTATATTGAATATAAACTTTTGGTTAATTCCTTTTAAATTAATTTTACAAAAAGTTGCTAGTAACACAAACCTTTTTACGAGAGTCTTTTGTGCCTATTGTAAACACAGAAAGTGTAACTAAATCTGAAGAAAGACATACTGTAGGTGTCTTAAATTAAAGTTTGGTTTTATCAACGGGATTGATAACTAAAGGTAATTTGGTCATGGTAAAGGGATTTAAGCGCCAACATTTCAAGCGTTAATTATAGCCCCATCAATAAATGCTGTTCAGTAAACCAAACACATTCATTTCCACTCCCCACCAATACAGCACCCTTATCGTTTCTTGAATTAAAGTACAGTCATATATGTAACTTTACTTTGTATCATACTCCCAGCCCTAAAGTGAGTTCCATCTGATTGATGAATCTCACTTTTCACTGTCTTGCTTGTCTCAAACAGGATTGTTAAGCACTCTGAAATCAACCATTCAGATTACTACACAATAAGCAGCGAGGGCGTCACTCATGTACGGGACAATGAGGCTGAGTTTACTGCTTTGGAACGCTGGGAGAAGGAGTACAGGGATTACAAACGGCTTGTCAAGATTCCAACATTTGCTAACTTCAGAATGTGGAAGGCCTTTGTTGTGTGGAGGAAAAATGTCAAAACAAAGTAAGCATAATTATTGTGTTTGTTCTTTCTTTAGTCTCCCCACTTTTGAAAAATGACAATTTTATTGTTTGGTTGAAAGAACATAGATGCATAATTTGCCTTTGAAAACCAAGCAACAGAATTAGTTACATGTAAAATCAACTCTGTTTTGAGTTACAGACTGGATATCTTACAATAATAATATTTAACAATTAGACGGCAAGCTCGAGGTTTCTATTGGCTTTGCCCCGAGCCAAGTATCAAAGGCGATAGAAACCAAGAGCGAGCCGTCTAATTGTTTTAGCATAGCTCAGTGATCGATCTATGAAGTAAAACAACTCTATATTTCATAAATTGTGATACATTTGTGCAATGATGCATGCTAAATCACACGCGCTCTGACAAACTGCTGTCTATCGATTGATAGACGGCACCTGTGTAGCCAATCAGATTGCGCGTTACGCAATAGTCGGTCACTGAGGTATGCTAATTATTGTTATACATCTTCTTTGAGGGGGTCCTTTGTTTATTAATATCAATATAAAACTAAAAAGGTGGCAACCAGTTTGTATGCGAGAGGAAAACCAATTTGAAGATTGAAATTAATTTTGTACTGTAAACCAAATCATTGAGCAGTCAGTCCTGAGTTCCAGTGAGTCTCTTGACTCAGGTCTGCAGCCATCAGGCTCACATCTGATACACAGTGTGTGAATATTCTGGTATAAAATAACCAAGTTATAATCGTGCTTGCCAGTTTTATACAATGATCTTTACAAGCCGGCACTTCCCATTTATGTCTGTGAGCGTTTTGCTAGCCCTCCATGGTTCTTTTGATCTGATATTTGATTTGATTCTGTTTTTCGTCACAGAAAAATCACACAATGCAAAAACCAGTTGCAGGAAAATCTCTTCATAGTCAATGCAGTAAGTACCAGTATTGTAATGATTTAAGTGTGTGCTGTAGTTCTTTGTCAGTAAGTTAATTCTACCAAGGACAGCTCGATCTGCCCAAGATTATGGAGCAGTGCAGTGATTGGAAGAAACTGTCCAATGTGTGCAAGTGCGCTAATGACCTAACAATCTTGGACAGAGTAATAAAACCCTCACCTCCCCCTCCCCCCCTCCCAAGATAGATGATGAATTTTTGTGCAAAGCAAAACACATGTAGTCTAAATTTTTCAATTGATTTGTTCAAGATTGTCTGCTGGGTTTAAGCGTGACAAAACAAAGAAAGTGACTTCAATTAAAAGGTGATTTGTCAGCACATTTATCGCGATATTTAGCAGTGATGTCTGACATAGCCATGCGCATTACAGTTTTAACATTCTACCTCTAGCCTCTGTCAAAGTATTGACTTGTGTCTCGCTGCAAGTGAGTGATCCTTGAAAAAACAGCAATTTAAGAGCCTGTGAAGCTGGCTCATTCTCATTGCGAGATATTAAAAAAACCGCCATGAAGTCCCAACTTACATGTGCACAGTATATCCTATTGAGAATATTTTTGGTTAGTTTTGAATTTGCTTAATTTATCCTTACGCCTCATAATGATTTAATGCTGACATCAAACCTTCAATTTCTTCAAACAGTCCTTACGCCCTGCACTGTTGAATGTGCGTGAAATGTGTTACCGTATCAGTGATATGGGACTGTGCCGAGTGGAGAAAGGACACACATACACTTTGGACGAATTCCGCAATGCTCAGTTTGAACAACTTGAAGAAGTATGTACATGTGTACTGTATGATGTGATACTTAAATGTACAAATTATATGTAAGAATGATTACTGTGACATAATTATTTTCCAATTTCAATTTGACCTGGATAGTGTACCCAGGTGGAAATCTTATTAAGATCTTATTAAGATTCTTATTAAGTTTCTTAACAAGATCTTATCTTACTTCTTAGTTAAGATTCTTACAAGATTCTTACAAGATCTTGTAAGATTCTTACAAGATTCTTACAAGATTCTTGTAAGATTCTTACAAGATCTTGGTAAGATTGCAGTAAGATCTTACAAGATCTTAGTAAAATGTGATAAGAATCTTAGTAAGGAACTTGCAGTTGATAGTCAAGATCTTACAAGACCTTGTAAGATTCTTACAGGTTTCTTACAAGATCTTGGTAAGATTCTTATTAAGTTTCTTAACAAGATCTTATCTTAGTTAAGATTCTTACAAGATTCTTACAAGATCTTGTAAGATTCTTACAAGATTCTTACAAGATTCTTGTAAGATTCTTACAAGATCTTGGTAAGATTACAGTAAGATCTTACAAGATCTTAGCAAAATCTGATAAGAATTTTAGTAAGGAACTTAAAGTCGATAGTCAAGATATAATAATCAATCTCAAGCTTAAGACATCATAAGAGGTATTATAGAACACAAAATCAAGATTTGACCAACAGTTTATTAGAAGGTCTCACACCATAAAATTGTGAAATTACTATAACAAAGACTTCAAAAAACCGTTTATATGATCTATAGAAAACCTGTTATTTCATTTAATGATAATTTTTTGTCCCCTTTATTTACAAATCATGCAATAAACTGAACTGGAAACTGAGTTTTACTCAAAAATTAACAAGTGAACCTATTAAACTCAATTTGGTTTGATTGTGTCCCAGAAAATTTACACAGAGATCAAAGAGGCAGAGCCATTAGGGTACCACAATTTTGGGTCAAAATTCACTACCTTTAAAATACTAACACTTCGTTGATTTTTTTACTTCAAGAAATAAAGTGAATCTTGAGTAAAAAAAATGAGCTAAAATAAGTAAATTAACATAAAAAAAATAAAAATAAACCCTTTTTTCTCACAAGGTCTGCATTTAACTCACAGATGCTCACTCATTTCAACTGGCTCTAAACATGCACTTTCATAATTTGTGGTGGCTCAGAAAAATACCACGGATGCTTTTACTTTGCAAGTGTTGCTTGCCAGCTCCAACTTATAAAATTAATAAAATATTAAAAAAATTAATCTTCTCCCACATTTCATTCAGCTGCACCTCCAGGGCTAGAGGGACCTGTACAGGAAAATAAGACAGTCATGTTAACTTATGTCCTGACCAGAGTACACAGTGTTATCTCACTCTCTTACTTCAGTCAGCATTCTCACAATGTTTTGTAGTAGCACATGCAGACAACTCAGCACTGGCTGCCTTGTTCATAGGAAATCCAAGTCTAAATTTACATGTGGCTTTGATGTAAAAAGAAAATTCCATGCTCAAATACAAAAAGATTATTATAATGATTATGTTATTGTTAACTGTACAGATGTATGTCTGGGCAGCTGTGCAACTTACATTGTAGTTGTGCCTGCAGTGAAATGGGTCACTCTTTATATATAAGAAAACATGATTGCATTGATCAAAAGGATTATTACTTAGTGTTCCCTTTATTTTGCTTGCTATTTTCAACTAATGAACTATGGTATCAAGTACTGATCAAATACTGTCATTATGCAAGTTACAAAAATTATTTTATTTAGTATTATAGTTCCTGAGTAGAAGTAGCAGAAGTCAAGATTTACAACAAAATTAAATCAGTTAAAATAGACTCCAACAGTCATAAATATAAGTGACTTTATTGAGCAGGATTTGGTGACTTGACTCTGAAGCTGCAGTCTTGAGTCTCGACCTTGACATTACAAAATGGAGTTGAAAATCTACAGTAAAACCGAAAATTGTGCACTTTAAGTCAGTTCTTTTAAGTGATCACAGTGACTGGCTAGGCTGTCATTAACTTTTTAGACAATGTTGCAGTGAGCTTTTCACCCCTAACAATCGTGTTAGTTCCTGATCTGAGTAAAATGAGCCATACACTCCACGAAGATCATAAACTGATCTTCACGCCAAATCAAGATCGATCACTCACGTTTTCAGCTTATACCAAGACTGTCATGATATTAACCCGGCTACAAATTACTCCATAAAAACGTTTTCAAAGGCTTCGTATAAAAACTAAATGGGGAATGACCACCTCAACAATCTTCAACAAGCACATATTCATGCTCGTTGTCTGTAATTTGCGTGGATGATCACACATTTTCATGCAGTCTTTCACAAAATGATTGGTGTCGAAACTTACCTCTTTCTAAAAAGTGATTGTCCACAGTTTGCTGCTTGAAGCCATCATTTTTTAGCTTTAACAGAGGTAAAATCCAGAGGAAATGTGTGCTGAAAACTTGAATCCCGCCTAAAATCTCACATGAAACGGTCTTTCTCCGAGCCTGCAGTGGCATATCTGCTGACCAAAATGGTGCCCAGTCTTCCCAGTCTGAATGAAATCCAAGATGGCTGCCGGTGTTGTTGCTGTGATTCAGTGTGATTCCGGCCCACGTTTATCCACGTTTTCTTGCTCATTTTAAAAGCTAGCATTGTACATGAAAATCGTAGGAATTATGATTCAAAGCAATGTTGTTCTTTTTGGCATTAAATGGAGTTTCGATTCATCAAAGAAGGTTTGTAGGTATTAGTGTTTTCACAAATGCGTTTCAGTGTTGGACGGTGCATTAAGTTTTTTTTTATGCGAATACAATCTGTAAACTGCAAACTGTAAGTCTTGACAGGACAGTCATATCTTTAAAGCCTTTTTTTAGAAACACACATGTCTACATAGCATTTATCAACTTAGGACACTGAAGAAAGAGATTATCACAGAGAGTCTTGCTGGCATTTATTCTTAGATCCTGTGAAGATTCAGGCAGGATGTTTGTCCCATGAACCTAGTTTAATGACCTTAGCACCCACGAGTCTCCTGTAGCTCAGTGGTAGAGCATCCAAACTAGTAATCGGAAGGTGTTAGGTTCGACTCCTGATAGGAGCACTCGGATTTCTTTTTCCGAGTATGCCTGCATCACTTTCTTGAATAATCATCATTCTCATCTTATTGATTGTTAGGTTGAGGATTTTTTCAAGATTCTTACAAGTATCTTACAAGAATTTAGTAAGATCTTGTAAGAACTTTTAAGATCTTAAAATGCTGAAGATTGTATAGTTTGTATTAAGATTTTGTAAAGAAGTGTCGTAAGATCTTATTAAGATCTGAAATCTTAACAAATCTTAACAATATCTTATTAAGATCTTAGTGTTATTTTCATTCTTACAAGATTCTTACAAGATCTTACAAGATCTTAATAAGATTTCCACCTGGGTACCCAATTAACCCTCTGCTATAAATACCCTTGATACTTAAATGAAATAGAGCTATGTGTTTGAAGAGAAGCACAGCTATATTTCGGCTTCTAAAAGTTTTTTTTCTCAGTTTATTAAAATAAAAAATGTCTTTACGACAATGTTTGTAGAACTATCACTATTGGTTCCGTTGACCATTGCACCATAATTAGTTTTCTTAATTTTGTAAATTATGTATAGGTTGCAGGAAGGTTGGCAGAGTTCCGTGACCTTGTGAAAGAAGTTGTGAGAAGTGCTTGTCGCACAGCACTGCTGGAGGCTGGCTTCACACCTGATGATTACTTTATGGACATGGACAGTCCCATGGGAATGTATGCAGGTATGTTATTCTTGACTACAGAATCTTTCAACTTTCATTTCTGCGCCTTTCAATAACATGCAGACTCTGACATCCAGGACTGTTGCAGTTTCCACTGCTTTAAATCTGCTCAGCAGACCTATTAGAAAACTAAGATGTTTGGTTTAGTGGGTTCGAAAGGTCACATGCAAACACTGCAGGGGTTTCAATAAGTTCTTAAGCAGATGGCAAAAACTGCAAAGCAAGCAACTAATGGAAATTCGAGTTTTACTCTAATGTTATTAATTTTGACAAAAGCAGGCGGCAAATTTAGGTCAATTCGCTTGACATAGACGACAAATTGGTTGCCCGCTCTTATTGAAACCCCTGCACTGTTATTATTAGCGCATTTCGATCCACTTTGTTGGTTTCTGTGTTTTTGCGGTCAACTGGTCAGTTGGACGTAATGTATGATTGATGGCAGTAAACATGCAAGTTTGCTGTTAGTTGGGTTTTGAAGTTCAGAGTTCACAAGTCATGTTATTGGAAAGGCACAGTAATTATGTATAATAATATAGAATGTAGTAATCTAACACAACCTGCACTCACTCTGAGCACTGAGGGCTTCAAAACATCATTTACATGTACGTGTAGCAAAGGGAATACTTCACCAAATAGGTTATCTTTACTAATATATGCTACTTACAGAGAGCTTAGAGAAGGATTCTTCAACCTAATCCTGGGCATGACTTTCTGGGATTGAACACCCATCATTATATTGAGAAAAAAAGGGATTGTCACATGTTTTGTTTTTCATAAATAATAATGTACTTCTTTCCTTTGCGCTGTCAGTAAAGGCACAAGGAGTTCAACTGAAACATTAAATGCCCGAGACAGATTACTGTTCAAATTAATACTGAACTTATAGACAAAAATATTCAATTTATGAACAATGATACAGTGTCAGTCATAACTACATCAATTGTTCAGCATCTTCCACAAGTAAGCGCAATTTTTGATAAATTTGTGTGTTTCCAGGAAATATCCCTACTCCCTCCTACCCTACAGAAGTTTATTTTGATTTAAAAAACCCCACCCCACCCCTCTGGAGATTACGCTTTTGCTTTATACTTTCCTTTCAAAAGTTTACCTTTAGTAGCCCCCTCCCCCTAGGAAATTCCAATAACCTTCTATGGAGGGGAATGGATAATGCTGGAACCATGCATTCCTCTCAATACAGAAAATGTAATTACTAGAAATTTTGAAAAAAAGGTGTCTCAAACAGTCTGCCATGTAAGGATTTCTTGTTCGTGTAACTGTAAATAATGTTGATTTACAGATGAATATGGAGGTGTTGCACAGTCAATGTCCTCTTATTTAATGCCGAGTGGATATGAGATGGATATGTACGGCGATGCACCAGACAAGATGACATACACTGAGCAGGCAAATAAGAGAAGTCACTGCAAGAGGCTCACAAGGTAAACATCAGTAAATGTCTGGGTACATGGTTTAATATTGATTTTGCTTACAGTAATTTTTGTAAGGTTCAAGTTGACCAAGGACGAGCATTCAGACAATTAGCTTTGGTGGCCTGTGGCTCTAAACAGCAGTTAAGCTCAGCATCGCAGATCAGCACATCTTAGCACAAATGGAATGGCGTGGACTAAGCTTTTATTGTGGTGGTACTTTTATTTCTCCGGCATTTTGCAGGGTTCATTGGTGTATTATTTTCCTCAATCAAGTTATGAAAGTCAGTGTGACAAAATTTAATTTGGCGGCATCATCATTCACCGGGTAGTACATACCACGCTCTTGACTGGGTTGCAGGGATATTTCCTGCAGTCAAATACTGTACATGCGTGATATGATTCCTGCCAATCCTTGTTGATCTTGCAGGATCCTGGATAGATGTACATGCAAAATTAAACCACAATAGGCCATTTTACAGTTGTGTGCTATTGACGTGGCGTTGATTGGAAACAAGGCTGGTGGTGACCTTGTTTTGATACAAACCTCACCACTTTTCATATGTAAATGCAAACTAGTTAGCATAAGAACAGCATTATGAAAAGCAGTGAGGTTTGTATCAAAACAAGGTCACCCCCAGCCTTGCTTCCAATCCAAGGCCAGGTCACTTAGCACACAACTGTAAAATGGGCTATTACTGTGGTATAATTTTGCAAGGATCTTTGGAACCATGGTCTTAAAAATATCCTCACAGGAGAAAAAAATTCAGTAGCTTAGTGTAAATAAAAAATTATCATGGAAAACCCAAAACATTAGCTGTGTTAAATTCACAATTGTTATTTTTTCTTTCTTGTTTGCTGTCCTCAGTTTTATCCGGCTTGCTGATTACTTGATTGTAAACACCATGCATGTCCTCGCAGCAAACTCTGTAGCAACTCTGCTGAATTATCTAGAGGAGCAACTGCAGCACACACCCACCCCTGCACAGATCCAGGGAACAGCTGAGGAAGAGGAGGTGGAAGAGGAAAAACCTGAGGGGGAGGGGGTGGAGCAGAAGGTAATATGTCATTTGTATTTGGTATAAGCACAAAATGTTTTTACTTAAGTACCTAATTTTACCATTTTATACTGCATGCTAGCTCTGTAACGTGGTCACCAAAGAGGCCTGACAAACAGGCCTTGAACTAGGTGGTGGCAATGCCTCTGTTACATCTTGGGAGCTTCTCGATATACATGAATCAACAACAAAATGAAATACAACAATGCATTGTTCTTTTTATCCATTGTTATCTATGTTAGTGTTTTATTTTGTGTTTTTCCAACTGTGCTTACATAACTTGTTGCATAACAGGATGAACAAGGTGAACTCCATCCACTGTACACCACTGAGCTGCTTCTTGAGCCTCAAGCTCTGCTGTTCTTCCCTGGGTTAGATGACTTTCAGGAAGGACTTGGTGAGGTTATCAAGAAATTCCAAGATGCTGTCCTCAGTGTCCAAAACCTGGTGCCAGATCCATACTTTGATTCTTTCACACAGTAAGTTTGAATAAGTCAACAACAACAACAACAACAACAACAACAACAACAGCAAAACTTTATTTCACATTTCTTTAAAACAAGATATAATATTAATATTTTTATATGTATATTTAGTTAATTTAAAGTTTTGTAGTTATTAATAAGACTAAACTAAATATAAATATCTTAGGTGGAAATGCCTAGTGCCTAAGTAAACCATATAGTTTTGTTGTTAGATGCTAGTCTTGTTTAGTTACATTATAAATGTAGACATCTACATTGTATACTAAGCACACACACTCACACCGACACACACACTGTGCATACACTTATTGTTGAAATACTCATCCTGTAGCTAATACAATCTGCAATCGGTGAGACACTCGACAGAAGAAGGCAAACACCCACTCTCCCCTAAATCAAAATTGAAACAACAAAACAAAAAACAAAAAGGTTTTCACTTGGAGCACCCAAAGTTTTAGACTGCCAACTTTGGTACAGGGAAAAGGGGTCGTGAGGCATATAAGTGTCGCAATCTTTTTTTCTTGGGTTAATGGTTTTGTAAGAATTACAACTTGCAAAAATGGGTTCCATAATCGTGGTTACAGGTCCTTGACATTGTTTATTCCACTTCTTTTACTACCAGGTTTAGAAGTCTTTTCCTTTATGCACTTGTAAAATGATCCCGGCTTGTAAATTGCATTGTAGCTGTAAAAGTTTCATAGAATTGTCCCCAGTAGACTGTACACTTCATAAGAACATCCTCATTGTTAATTGTCTTTGGAATGAAAATGAAATTGTTTTAAAACAGAAAGTGATGGAGGCAAAGTAATTCCTGGAAGAAACACCAGGGTGCTAATGTTTCAAGTTTCATGAACAGTGGACATGGAGTGAAGACAAGTTCCTCATGACCTCATTCACGTTTTATTAATTAGGGGCTGCTCATTTAAGGGAGGGCTCTTAAACAAGGATCTACTCATTCTAGAATTATAGTTATATTTACAGTTTAGATAGTGATGTCAATGTTTGAATGTTTCCAGCAACTATTGCTCGTTGATCATTACATTTGTGTGGCAAAAAGATAGAGAAGATAATAATTATTATTGTAAACTATTGTATATATACATGTACTTGTATTCCCATACACAAAGGGAAATCAACATTGAACCACAACTCGTACATTACTTACTACTAATGTGCAGGTCCAGAAAAAATCCATACCCACCCCAAGGAAGGTCATTGGAAATTCCTATGGGGAGGGGGGTCTTAGAAGTCTAAATTTTAGAAGCATCGTATGAAGCTAAACTGGAATTTCCTGGGGGGAGAGAGGGTGTAAAACCAAAATCCTGTTGTTGGGGTGGGGGAGGGGTATGGATATATGGAACTGCACAATACTTTTAAAGCCTAAAGTATGTTTTTTGAGTTGTACATCAAACTACAACTACATGGTACCAGACATTATAAACGTGGGTAGAAGTACAAATGCATTGAAAAGAGACAACTGAAGTCTGATGATGCCTTCTTACATCACATAGGCCATTTATCAATGGTAAAGTTGAAGAGAAAACTGCTGGTGATGGACCAAGCTTGGCCACAATGTTTGAAGATGACAGACATCTTCAGGGAATTATCCAGAGTATTAAGGTTTGTTATCAATTCATTATTGAATGGCTCAGAGTAATAGTACATGTATTTGCAATTATTAAAAACTGGATCATTGAATAATACAATTCATGGGATTTGATTGGCTTAGTGGTCATGGTATATGAGCCATTATGTAATGCCCGAGAAATAGTGACCATTAAATTGTCTTCTGTTTGTTCTTGGAAAGTTAAATCAGCAAGATCTAGTAATATTTTGTCATTGTTTTTAATGAAGCAATTATTCCATTCGCACTTGTTTGATATGAAATGACTGTAGCAAACTCGGCACTTATACACGCCTCATTGGCTATCTATCATCTCATATCCAACATGCGCTCATGCAATAGTTGTTAAATATAAACTTGTAAGTACTGTCATAAAAATCAACAGATGTGAACCATGCCCTTTAACCTAAAATTTTAATTTCCATATTAAATTTTTCTGCTTTGATAAACAGACAGGTCATCATTAATTATTATTTTGTTTTATGGAGTGTTGTAAGAACACTGTACATGCGTAAACCGTGCCCTTCTTAGTAGCAATATCCATTTCACATTGAATTTTTTGTCTGCAAACAGACTGCGTTATCTTGTTCATTCTGTAAGAAACACAGTTCTTATACCTGCTCAAGGGTTTTAATTGTTACATACTTTAAACTTACATTGTATTTTTCTGCTTGTCTCTTCGTAGGATGCTATCTCTTCTGCATTTGATTCTGCTTGGCAGTATGCCAACACTTTTGAACCTTACCGGCAGTTCTACCAAGAAAATGAGAGTCTAGATCTGGAAGCTATCCGACAGGAAGAACATGGTATGGACTGATTTTATATCATATTTTTGTGAAGCTAGGTCTCCCTGCAAGCAATTCTCTATCATTTTGCAATATACAGTAACAGATGTGCATATTATTGGCATGAAGTGAAGAAATGATCTGTTTAGTATTACAGGTGTACATGTATGTAAAGTTTTTATTTCTTCTTACAATCCTCCAATGTCAGCTTCGTCTAAGAATCTCTTTGTACCTTTAACTGGGGAGCAGGGATGGTGCAGGGACGAGAGTACTTGTCTCCTACCAATGCAGCCCAGGTTTGATTCCTGGACTTCATGTCATATGTGGGTTGAGTTTGTTGTTGGTTCTCGTCTCTATGCCAAGGGTTTTTGTCCAGGTACTCTGGTTTTCCTCCCTCCACCAAAACCAACATTCCCAAATTCCAATTCAACCTGGAAACCGTTCATGGAAGAGTCCCTCTGTACAGAGGGACTCTTCCATGAACGGTTTCCAGGTTGAATTGGAATTTGTGTGGAAGCCGCTGAAAATTCCATTTATTTGTTTACATGTATTTGTTTATTTTAATGGGTATTTTTGTTGTTCAGATGTCAGCTTCTTCTCTGAATCACTGGAGAAGTACAACAGCGAACATGAACAAGCCGTCAGCATCTTGGAGCACAGGCCGATTGGTATGATCCTTGTTGACTGCAAAAAACTCAAAGAAGTACTGATCCCATCACCACTGAAGTGCTTAGCGGTAAGCAACACTTTGTGAGGTTTCATCTGAAATGTTATTGCGATCAAGATTATGCCAGGGCTGTCTTTGTCATCGACATGTAACAAAAGGTCTGCTAATGTAGACAGTAACTACAGATGGCCAGCCGCTCAGAGTTTGAAAGTGACTTATTAAGGACGGTGCCTACTAATGCCGAAGTATTTTTGGCCGCCATTTTGGAGAAGGGTCTATTGTTGAGTCAAATGTCACACATAAGTAACTCAACTGAACTCAACTGCAACATGAAGTAACTACAATAGCAAAACCCTGCTTGCTGGTTATGAAGCAAATTATACTCATGTGAAGATTGGTGTTTCACATACACCAACCATAAACACCAGCTCAGCTGATCCAAATGCACTTAGCTGTGTGGGTTGCCTGTGGCCTATGACAGGTCTGTGGGCTGTCTTTGTCCTTTGCTAGCTGTGTTAGGTGCTATTTATATAGGCTCTTCGGCCTTTGCCAGCTGTTTTAGGGGCCTGTGGCTTAAACGCCAGTTGTTTCAGGCTACCTATGGCCTATGCCAGCTGAGGAGGCAACCTGTGGCCTACATTGTATGCTAGCTGTCATATGGGACTGCTGCTTGTGCTAGTTTTATGGAAGGCCTGTGGTATGATATTACTTTACCTTATTGCTAAAAGGTCTTGACAGCAGGATTCAAGTTAAGATACAGTATAAATAATGAAAAAAACCCTGAAACCCTTTAATCATGATGGTAGTTAAAAACTGTCAAAAAATCTCAAAATTAAAAATGTTAATCAATTTTTACCATGCCTTATTTGTTGTTTGGAAAATGCTATCAAACATTGCTGACAACAAGTCTTCATATTTTTCCTTTAGGTAATAAATGACATTTTGCCCACGTTAGCCAAAAAGAGAACTGACACACTGATGGAATTCTGTCAAGATGCTCAGTTCAAGCTTGAAGGTATCCCCAGTAGTACAGTGGAATATGTTGCAAGCCTGACATTCTTGGATGACATTCAAGAGAAGGTAAAAAGAAGTACAGTGGAACCTCGATTTTACGATATGGCAAGGGGACAGCAAAATCATATTGTTAAATTGGGATATCATTGTAAACGAACTCCCGATTTATAAATAACTTTTGCCGGGACACAGAATATTGATTGTTTAATCGGGAATATTGTTAGATCGACGATCGTAAAACTTTCCTCTTCAGCAAAAATGGCCAAAAGTACATATATTGTAGAAGTTTAGTGAAGTATTTTGGGTTGACATTTTCATACATATTTTTAACAAAAATTAATAAGTCCTTCCAAAATAAGCGTCCAGTGAAAATAGAGCTTTTGAAAGGTGCAGGTCAACTAATATTTTTACCCAGAAAATTTTGTTCTACCATCACATCTCTGCCTTAGCTGTAAGTATTTCCCAACACACACCAACATTGATTTGTTGAGCAAAGTTGCACATGACCGTTAGATGTTGAACTCTTTTGTACCTACATGTTCATAGGTGGAAGACATTGAAAGAGATGCTACTGTTGTTAAAGAGCTGTATGACTTGATTGAGACATACAAAGTGCCAACTCCCCCTGAAGATTTTGCCGTCTACCAGGTAAAGAGTCTTACTTTGAAATCATTTTTAATTTTGTTATCCTCCATGTTGCTTCTCCTGAATAAGTGTCGTGGAAACTAAGGCCATTAAACTCCTGATTTGAGCACTGGGATTTCTTTTCTCCGAGTGTGCCTGTGTCACTTTCTAGAATTATAATACATCATTCTCATTCATTCACCACGCTTGAAATATACCATCACATTTATTTCATATACCACACATTCGACATTCAAATCCTAGCAGTATGCAGTATAATTGTCCCATGAACCTACTTTAATGACCTTAGCTCCCACGAGTCTCCTGTAGCTCAGTGGTAGAGCATCCAAACTAGTAATCGGAAGGTCTTAGGTTGACTCCTGATAGGAGTGCTCAGATTTCTTTTTTCAAGTATGCCTGTGTCACTTTCTAGAATAATACATCATTCTCATTCTTTCACCAGGCTTGAAATATCCCATCACATTTATTTCATATACCACACGTTCAACATTCAAACTCCTAGCAGTACGCAGGATGTTCAATTGTTTGTTCCGTGAATCTAGTTCAATGGCCTTAGCTCCCATAGCAGCCTATTAAAGATCATTTTTACAGGTTTTGTTTAATCAGCTGTGATCAGACATCAAAGTTCAAATCACCATGGAGACATGTCACAGTGGACAGAGAGAGCTGTTGTTTTTATTCTCACAAAATCTTACATTGTTTTCATGTTTTTTTTCAGACTCTTAGACCAACTGTCACAGCTGTCCGCAATGTGATTGACAAGTCACTGGCTGAAAGAGATGCCAACATTGACAAGATGTGTACACATATTGACAAAGATATTGTTACACTTGGCAAGGACGTCAAAGAAGTTAAACAGAAAGCACAGGTACAGTGACGATTGGATGCCTTAATTTTTGCCTCATATGCATACTAATTTCACAAGTTTTACGGGCCATGAATGTCAAACTTGTGAATCAATAATAATAGTTGCCATCATCATCATCATCATCATCATCATCATCATCGTCACCATTACCAATGTAACGTAATGTAAATTTTGTTTAAACATTGAAAATCGACAGTTTAGCTAAAAAATATAAAAATGCTTTACAACTGGGAATATTTACCTTTTTATTTGTGAAAGCTTTTTAAATCTACGTTTTATTTTTGTATACATTTTATGTCTACATTTTTCTATAGCTAGTCAGTTTGAAGCTTTACTTTAGCTTTTTGTCATTGTTTTGCACAATTGAAAATTTTACATTATTTGATAATTGTGCAATAGAAATTATTATTATTATTTACAAGATCAACATTTTAGCTAAAAAATATATATATAAAAAATTGTTTTACAACTGTTCTACAAGATTGCCGTGTGAGAATCCGATGAATCATCATCATCATCATCATCATCATCATCATCATCGCAAATTCACAAAATTGATCAAATGAAATGGTGACTTGCTCAGTCATGCATTTGTTTGGTTCATTCCTTTGGTTATGTTTTGCAACACTCAACTGAAACTAAAAACTCCTGTACACTTCCTACTTATCCCAATTATATCATGTCTTCAATAGATAATGAGTAATATATTTTCATTTCAGGATCCCAAGATCTTGGACTCCAGTTCCAATTCAGAGGACATCATCCAGTACCTTGATGGTCTTCTGCAGAAAATGGAGACACTAAACGATCTGGCTGCCACTTATAAGTCATACCAGAAGAATTTCAAGGTAATTATACCCAGTTGGTCATCTGAAGAGAAAGTTTATATCATTAGAGAGATTTAGTATTATGGGAAATGGCAAACGGCTTACATTTGCCACTCCTGTGTTAAGTTTCTCAGTAAAATTTTCTTTAAATTTTCTTAGGTCAAGGTAGTCATCTGCATCTTTGTTTTTCTTCCTAAATTCACCCCACCGAGAATTAAGCTAACTTATGATATTTCTTAGGTATTTCTTTGGTAATCAATGTTTGTGTACCTCAACACAATTACATTTTATAAAGTATTGTACAGATTTAAGCCACATCATGTCAACTGCAAAATCTGTTCATATTGCTTAGGTTGAAGTAGCCAAGTTCGAGGAGCTGGAGGAAGTGCACTCTGAACTGAAACTGAAGCAGTCGCTGTGGAATTCACTTGTGGAGTGGGATGTAGTCAACGGAGAATGGCTTAAAGTAAGTTGTTGTTTAATAGAGTGTTTTCACATGACGTCACGGCGGCCATGTTGGTGCCCCAAAACAAAGAAATGGCGGCCATGTTGGTGTCCCAAACTAAGGGGGTGTTTACATGTGAAAACTCGCACCGGTGCGAGTTTGATACCGGTATGACATTGTGATTTCATACCGTGTTTACATGAAGGGATACTTTTTGTCGACCGATGTGATTTTGGCGCCATATTGAATTGAATATCGAAGACTGCTCATGCGCTATTCGTTCCAGACTCCCGGGAGAGTAAATTCATGCTGGAGCGAACGGCCGTACCGCGTTTACATGACATCGGAACGAGTTTTCGTAACGGAATGAAAATCTCGCCCCGGTGCAGTTACCGGGGTGAACTCGCACCGGTATGACTCGCTACGGTACAAGTTTTTGTGCTGATATCATGTAAACGAATACAGAGCCACAAGAGGGAACTGGAGTGAACTCGTACCGGAATGAAAGTCGCGCCGGTATCATGTAAACACCCCCTAAACCTCTGGGAATTGAACTCTATTTTTATGCAAATACTTTCTTTTGTTTCCGTAAACCAATATGGCCGGTAGTCACGTGAATGAAAACACTCTATAGCTCACAGAGACAGCCTTAATTCAGTCTCAATCCCTAAACATTCTCTCTTTCTCACTTTCCAAGTTAGTTATTGGAGTTCGTTCTTTGGACTCCAAGCTAACAGTCCGAAGGGCAATGTACAGCTGTAGACATCCAGGTTGAATTATGTTTTGTGTGGCTTTGTCAAAATGCCCTATGCTAGCTTCCATTGTGTCCATCAGTTGAACAGATTTCTCCTAGTTTTATGGCATACATCACCACTTAATTAGTATACTTAAATTTTTCGCTTTAGTTAGTGATTCAGGCCATGTAGAGTTATAGTTTTTTGAGTTTATGTTCCTTTAAAGGCAGATGTTTAACATTTATATGATTTCAACCTGTTTTTCAGACCAGCTTCGAGGAGCTTAACCCAGAAACTCTGAGCAACCAAGTGATGAAGTACGCCAAGACAGTGATGCAGTTAGAGAAAGGTCTTCCACCGAACTCAGTGGTGCCAATACTAAAGGATAAGGTCGAAGGAATGAGGCACAAGGTATGCAACCTTTTAAGGCCGATTTAGACATTACAACTTTTGATTACAACTGTCGTATGGGATAAAGTAGCGTAGCGTGTAGCGTGCATTGCTGGAGTCATGCAAAAACAAAAATCGGACACAACTCTTGTCATCCAGCCTTGCCTACGCTTAAGTTGATCCGCCTTAATGTTAGGATCTTCCTACCTCTGTGTAACAGCCCCTTACATGTACATGAAACAATTCGTCAACTTGTCGCATACAACAAAGTTCTATAATCTAAATCAGCCTTTAGAGCAGTTATCAACTCATTATAAACTACTTTGAATCTACAAAACAATTATTACTTAGACAGGAAGTAATATCAATGCTTGAACTGTAAATACACCGCTACAAATCGCTGCAGAAGTGCGTTTTTTATATGAGGCAACTTTGTCAAGGAAGTCATCTTAATTTCACGCCGGTATTAAGTTGAAAATTCAAAACGCTCTATTTCCAAAGTGAAGGACACAGTCAGGCTGAAACGTTGTGAGAAGAGATGTGTTCAGTTCATCATAAGACTGTTTTTAAAATTCGTTGACGCCCCTGTATGAAACCCTGAGAATACTTACTGTTGTCTTGGTCATCGTCAAGGCTCGCAGACATACCTGCACTTTAGTATTACACCTGTGTCAGCAATTTTATTGCCGTGACATTAACTGTGCAATTAATGTTTCTTTTCAGTTACCGGTTATCACCAATCTGCGTAACCCAGCTCTAAAGCCACGTCACTGGGAGCACATTCAACAAATCTTTGGCTATCATTTCACTGAAGAGGAGCCCTTAACTCTGGGACTGCTAAACAAGATTGATGCATTTGACCACACTGAGGCGATAGAAGAAGTATCAGGACAGGCATCAAGTGAGGCATCGCTGGAAGGAATACTGAAAAAGGTTAGATTGTGTATAATTAATTGACAGAAGTATAGTTGTTGGTTAAGCAAGCAGTGCTACCTTTGAGATTACCTTTAAAATAACTAACTGAAGTAAGTGCTTTTTTCTTTTTTGGGCCAATAAGCTGTCCAATGCTCATTGTTTTTAGAAATACGAGTTTATTTTGTGTCCCAGTTGTCACTGATTTGTTTTGTTTTATTTTCCCTCTTCAGGTTGAAGATTCTTGGAAGCAAACAGAGTTTATTGTGTTACCCCATCGTGATTCCAAAGATGTGTTCATCCTGGGAGGAATTGATGACATTCAAGCTTTGCTGGATGATAGCATGGTAAAAATTGCATTTAGTTTGTTTGAAAGACATGCACTGTAACAAGACAAATATCTTTTCTAGATGGTATTGAAGCACTTTGATTTGTAACTTGTTTCTCTTTAATTTGCAGATCAACATTTCCACCATTGCTGGTTCTCGTCATGTCGGCCCAATCAGACCTCGAGTGGAAGACTGGCAAAGACAACTCCATCTTTTCAGTGAAACATTGGTGAGTTACATATTCCCTTGAAAGACAAGCATCCTTCCTTTGTCTGAAATACAAACTATTTCTGCCTTGGCTTGATGTCGTCTTGGCAATCTAGACTTTCTTCTTTTAAACTTTCCCAATGGAATCACTTTAGGATTATCCCACAGCAGACATTAAAGCCGCCGTTACACGTTGAAACCTTTAGCTGAAACTTGCGTGCAATGTGGCGCTTCGAAACAGTTTCACGAAGTTGTGTTACACGGTGAAACTCCTGTCTTTTCACCACTGCGACCGTTGCGAGCCGTTGCAGAAGTAGAAAGCGGTTCTTCTTTTCTTGAAACTTGTTTCGCAACGGAAGTTCACGAAACCGACCTTGTTACACGGTGTAACGCCTGCTGAAACGTGTTTCGCAGTGCCGTTGCACACAAGTTTCAGCCAAAAGTTTCAACGTGTAACGGCCCCTTAACTGAATAATAGGGAGCTTAAGCAACGACGACGGCGACGGCAACGACAACGCCGCAAAACAATAGGTTTAATGCGCAAAAACAATCGCTCTGCACGTACGTTTTACATTTTGGTACATTTCTTTGCCGTCGTCTGCAAAACAACAACGTGAAATGACCAAATTTAAGGTTTTGTGGAGAACGTGAACGCACAGCGGTGAATTTTTCATTTTCTTTCTTACCAATTTAGCTCCTGGATAGTTCGCCATTTTTGTAAAAGTTGAGCGAGTTGAAATAATTGCGAAGTAGCACAAATGAAATAAAGATATATTTTCAGGTGACAGCAGTTAATTACCTTTTATTGAACTGTCCTTGATTTTTCAGGATGAGTGGATGACATGCCAGCGTAACTGGTTATACCTTGAGAGTATCTTCAGCGCTCCAGACATTCAGCGCCAGCTGCCTGCTGAGGCAAAGATGTTTTTAACTGTGGATAAGTCGTGGAAGGAGGTCATGAGAAAAGTGCACAGGCTACCCAATGCTCTCAGGGCTGCCACACAACCAGGTAAGTGACCTGTTGCCTCATGCCACAGAGGTGAAGATAAGTACTCGCCTGGCGCATTCAATCTTTTGGAATTCCAGTTGGACTAGAGAGCTACATTTACCTTGCTTTGAGGACTCAATGTATGCAATACAAATTCGACATCACATTTATGCAAAGTAATGTTGTATACTGTCTCCTGTTTGTGTCAGGTTTGCTGGAGATATTTCAGAACAATAACGCCCTTTTGGATCAGATTCAGAAGTGTTTGGAAGCTTATTTGGAGTCTAAGTGTGTTATCTTCCCAAGGTAAATCATGCAGTCAACTTATTATGTTTTCTTACAACTGTAGAATGGAAACAGAATGTTCCTCAGCCTAGATCAGAGGCACTCACTTTTGCAAAATGATTACCTGGTTCTTAATTTGTTGTAAGTAATAAACAGGCTGGCTAGGAAGAGTGCAGTACAGGTTAGAAATAAACGAACAACGCAAACGCACAATACACGCACATTTTTTGCGAATATGTGTTTCAAAATGCGCGTGATGACATGGGCAACGTTTGCGCTTGTTCGCTTTTGCTGTTCAGTCAAAGAACTTCGCTTGTGTAACATTGTTTTGCTAAACGATAAAGATAAATCATACTACCAAAATACGACTTAATCTACCACTTACAGTTTTATACTCAGAGAAATGATTACTATGGATCGCACTTTCTCAAAGTCAGTAATAATTCATCAAGAAAAAACAAAGAAAATCACTACAGTGACCGTGGTTTGGATATGTGTTCCTAATTACCATAAAATTTTGCCAACTTTAGCCTTGAATTTCTCCAAGAATTATTGATCATTTGAGAAGCCATATCTAACACTCGCGTCTCATTAATACGATTGCTGTTATAGATTCTACTTCTTGTCCAATGACGAACTGTTGGAGATCCTGTCACAGACCAGAAATCCGCATGCTGTTCAGCCTCATCTTCAGAAGTGTTTTGACGCCATTGCAAAGTAAGCTACTCACACTGCACATATAGTAGGTACCTATAGAGTACAAGTACTGACCACTTTCAAATTTCAAATCAGTCGCATCCCCAGAACTCTCGCTCCTTCCCGTTGTTTACCAGCAATTAAGGAGACCCTAGAAACAAGATTGGTGTGACAGCGTTTGTCTAAACCACGCAAACTAGATTTGAAAAGTCGTACTCGTACTCAAATATGAAGGTCCCTAATAGAGAACGTAAACAACGACAACGGAAACGGCAACGAGAACGCCGCAAAACAAGAGGTCTAATGAGCAAAAACAATCGCTCTGTATGCGTGGTTTACATTTTGGTACATTCTTGACGTCCTCTGCGAAACAACAACGTGAAATGACCAGATTCGAGGTTTTGTAATAGAACGTGAACACACGACGAAATTTTTCAGTTTCTTTCTTACATCGAAAGCCACTCCTACCAGTTTAGTTCCTGCGTACTGTAGTTTGCCATTTTATTCAAGTTGGACGAGTTGAAATAGTCTCGAAGCAGCAGACTGCTACCTTAAGGTTACCCGATACCTTCTGAGGTGTCTCGCGTTTAAGCGATGTAGCGCGTCCAGTTTAAACTGTAGATACCTAAACCCCTATATCAAATTAAAGCTTATAGAGCTGACTATCAAACCATACCAAGAATTTTGAAATAAAATAAATTGTCGAATTTTTCACGACCTTTAATTGCGAGCGTCCGAATCACCTTTTTAAAGCTACAAGTCAAAGTGAATTTTGTTTTTTGCTAATTTAATATGCTCCTCAGTTTCCGGACCCAAAGCGCTAAAAACGTGTCTGCGTTTTGCCATATTCAATCGCAGTGAAAAGTTATAGCGCATTTTCGAAATAGGATGAAAAAAATGTGGAGTGATCGTACAAAAATCGCTCTCGGAGAAAAAATATTTCGAAATAAAAAATTCGCAGACACGTTTTTGTTGTTTATATGTTAAACTAGCTACTGTCCAAATTTGAAAGCAAACGAACAAATTCCTTTTGAGTTTAAGCTCTTTGAAGTGGCTCCTCCAAGTGAAAAAAATTTATTCGAGAAAACAGCGATAAAAATTCGGCAATTCATTTTATTTCAAAATTCTTGGTTTAGTTGGATAGCCAGCTCTATGAGCTTTAATTTGATATAAGGGTTTAGGTTTCTACAGTTTAAACCGGACGCGCTACATCGCTTGGACGCGAGACACCTCTGAAGACACCTCTGAAGGTACCGGGTAACCTTAAAGTTTAAGGGTTCAGGTATCTACAGTTTAAACCGGACGCGCTACATCGCTTGGACGCGAGACACCTCTGAAGACAGCTCTGAAGGTACCGTGTAACCTTAAATTTTAAGTTCCCTAATTTTCAAGGGAGGGTCAGAGCTGTCTTTGGGTTACAAATCTACTGCATGCAGTAAGATCCAGATGTTAGTGCGAGAGACAAGAAGGATGGGCAAAACAGCTTGTTTAAACAATTGCTCACACAAGGAAATGTTGAGTGGACATTGTCCCAGATACCTGTAATGGCCGTAAGCAACTGACGTACAAACTTTGTGACGTTGAACTTCTTGAAAAGTTCTACCGATTGAATTACTGTGACACTTGCAGCTGTGAAGCAAAGAATATACTGATTGTGGGTTGTGTCGTGTTTGTGTAGATACTGTACTGCTTAACTATCAAAATATTTGCGGCCGCAGTTTAGGCCAATCACAAGTCCAAACGCAGCCACTTAAAGGGGAAGTATCATGGGGTTTTTGAGCTCTTTTGTTAAAAGTGGTGAAACAAGACCCTCCCTTAGATACAACAAAATTCTAGAACAACGAGAGGAAAGAAATCAAGTTAACTCAATTCTTGAAAGGAACAACTCGTGATTTGTTCTAGCGCATATTGAAAACAAAAATGCGAGAACTTGAAAAACATTAGCCTAACATTTTTCAAGTTTTAATCCATTCCGTCCTACTCTGTCTCTAGCCAGAGGCACTAATCGACAGTTTTATTGCACTGGGTTAGAAAATTTACCAAAAAAAAAACTAGACGATTATGTTTCTGTTTCTGTTGACAGAAAAACATTTTAGGGTTTTGAAATGACATCAAATTCCCGTGATACTTCCCCTGTAAAACATTAACTATTTTTTAGTATCATAATCCATGGTCTTGATATTAATAATTTTTTCATCTTAGGCTTGAGTTTGGTACAGCTGCCCAGCCGCCTGCTACACCTCAATCAGGAGCAGAGAAACCAGTCACACCAACTGACAGACGTAAGTAGTAGTAATAATAATAATAATAATAATAATAATAATAATAATAAGCAAGCGAAAATTAAAGTTAATAGCCGACGTTTCGGCGTCATCGTGGCACCATTCTCAAGGCAAAGTGGATAAATTAATGCGAAGATTTGATTTCTATACTTTACAGTCTCAACAAATTAGCATATTAACAATGGATCACAAGTTCTTCAGGTGAATACCTTTGCGCGAATCGAGTCTGTTTGCACCTTTGCGCGCAAAGATATTCACCTGAACAACTTTTGATCCTTTGTTAATATGCTAATCTGTAGAGACTGTAAAGTATAGAAATCAAATCTAGGCATTAATTTATCCACTTTGCCTTGAGAATGGTGCCACGATGACGCCGAAACGTCGGCTATTAACTTTAATTTTCGCTTGCTTATGTTACAAGAAATTTTTATTGATCAAAAAATAATAATAATAATAATAATAATAATAATAATAATAATAATAATAATAATAATAATAACAATAATAACTTTATTTATCCTGGTAAAAGACCGGTCAGTCAAACAACAAAGGTAATGCCAGTAAGACACCAGGGGTGCTTACTATTTACGCAAACCACCCGGATGGGAATTTCGGCATCGATACGAAATGATTTAGCTTGTCTTAACAGAAGATGGATAACATGCAAAATGTATGAACATCAGCTGTAAATCCCAAAAGGAGTAACAAAAATGCATCACTTTGACCAGAAGCCCATAATTTCAGAAGTACTCCAAATGGAATGATGCGTACCATTTAATTTTCCACCTGGAATTTCCAGGTTTTCCATGTAAATAGTAAGCACACTAGATAACCATTGGGAATTGTACCCTTTTAAAGGGCCACTGTCACGGAGATTTCTCTGTGTTTTGGTCGAAACCGCTCAAATATTTGACAAGGTACCTTTTCGCTAACATCAAATTGCTCTAAGAGCACCGAGAAGAAATATGGAGATGGTTTAATCCTGGGAAGAACAAACTATAGTCAGTTTTTTTTTAATGATTTTACCAAAATACGCTGGAAGAACTTTCAAGTAATATATCAAACACGAGACACAGTGTTTCATTACATATCAAACACCGAGAAGAGAGTTGAAAATACGACGAGTAGCGAAGTATTTTTGACGAACTTCGAGGTTTTTGGTATTGTGATGAAGCACTGTGACGAGTGTTTGATATAACTTCTCAAACAAACCGATTATGAAGGAGAAATTAAGGATGCAAAAACGAGTAGTTTTTCATCAGATATCCAAACACGTCACGGTGCATGATTTCCTTTGTCTTTGGCTTTTGAATTATTAATGAGTTTGAGAAAGTTGCAATCCATTTTAATCGTGGCCATCCGCGGCGAAAGAAAATTAACAATAGTTTCTGTGTAGTAGTAGGGTTATCGTTAACAAAACTAAACCATTATTTTAACAATTCCGTCGACACAGATATGTTTTTTGGCCATTCAAAGTAACATCACAAATAGGTGGCACGGCCCCTTTTACACACAGCCTCGTAGGATACTTTCTGTATTTACCAGAAGGAAGACACAACTTTCGTTGAGTACTTGCAGATGAAAAGGACTCTCCTTTCCACTAGAGGGGCATTTTTAAGCTGTAGTGATATTTTGTCATTCTGGGAGCAAAACAGTTCTTGGCAAAACAGACAAGCATTTGTGATTGCTACTTTGTTTGCGTAACCGTGAAGCTTTTTGGTAGAATAGTTGTGTACAAGTAATCTGAAACCAAACATTTGTACACAGAATTAGTCCTTGCCATAAACTCATTGTTTCATATACATGAAAATACGCAACATTATGGACATGACAGTTTTTTCCAGCTGGTATGTGATACAGTGTGGTCAACTGTTTAATTATTTTTGCACTTTCTATTTAGCTACGTCAGCTAGCAAGGCTGCTGAAACAAAAACCAATGACATCCTGGCTATGATATCACCAGAAGGAGAGAGAGTTGGGCTCACAAAGGTAACATATTTTTGCATTGTTAGGCAACAAAATTCACGCCGATGACTTTCTCTAGAAGATTAGTTTGAAAATTGCAAAACGGAGCTCAAACGCTCAAACGCTCGCTGCTACCTTTCTTCACTTAAAATAATGTTCACTTAGATAAGGGAACTAACATTTTACATCACCTTACAAAGGTAATGTAATTGTAAGTCTTAAAGAGGACCCTTCGGTAAATCACTAGTTTTTGGAAAGTGAAGTTGGCATCTTCGTCAGAGGTTATCATCATTCATTCATCATTCATTTCCGTCTTCCTTGCACTTCAATGGAAACCAAATTTGCAATTTCGGTCGACAAACTCTGAGAAAGTTAACAAAATTCTCTATTTACACAACAAACTTTACAAGTCATGAAACTGTGGCCGTTACCAGTTTAGTGGCAATATTTATCGTTTCTGTGGCAGAATAAACTGCTAGACTGGGGGCAAGGTTCCTATGATGAACAAGTAGCTGAGTTTACATGTAACTATGCTAACTGTGAAAACAAAAGTTGACAGTTTATACAAAACAAAAGGTTGGCAGGCAAAGTAGACCCTCAGGAAGAGAATCAAATTTTTCCTCTTGACGACAACACACACAAAATCAACCAGTAATTTGGCTAATCGTTCAAAATATTAAAATTCAGCTTAAAATGAGACCTGGAGAACACAAACGATAGAAATAAGTAAACTGATCATTCAGTTTCTTTTACTTTTGTCTTCTAAGCATCATTGAAAAGCTGAATGTTAATATAGTGAAAAAAAAAAGCCTGATAAGGACATCCTTTTAAGGACGGTGCCTACTTTTGTTACTTCGCATACGTTCTGCGCATCTCGAGATACTCGGGTTTCTGATGGGGATAACCATGCATTTTTCAGAGATAATAAAGCTTCAGTTAGAAAAAAATGCCATACATGCATTGCTTTGTATTTTACTGCTTTTTAGAATAATTGTTGCTTAATTATATCTATATAAAAAAATGCCTCCCTACCCCGAATTTTCTTTCTACATTCCAGTAGCCCTTACTAAGATCTGCTTTTTCCCCATAGTCATAAATTGTGCAAAAATACTTCTGTGTTAGGAGGCAATGTCCTTAACAGTCCACAAATGACTACTGGCAAAAGAATAAACCTAATCTTGCTTTTATGTTCCTTCTCACAGGGTTTGAAGGCTCGTGGTAATGTGGAAGACTGGCTAGGTAAAGTAGAGGAATCCATGGTGTCTTCACTCAGAAGACTCGCTAAAGCCTCCATCGCTGATTATGAGAGTAGACCAAGGGAGGAGTGGGTGACATTGCATCCCAGTCAGGTAGCTTTTTCTTTTGAGGCACCATTGTAACAAATACAGTGGTTTCCTGATCACATCAAAATTATTCAGTTTAATAAGTTTGAGGTCCTGTCGTTAAAGTGCACCTTACCGCAAAATTTTTTTGCGCTTAAATAAATCTTTGCACCTGTTCGAAACGCATTGAGCCTTTTTGCGCCTCTTTTCAACCAAATCTTGACTTTTTAAAGGCTGTAAAAGTTACGAAATCTAGCCATCATCTGCCCCATGACTGAGCTGGTAAGGGGCATGGGTCTATTCCTTACGTCCCAAACTGCTTTGCATGCATTTTCACAACACTTAATACAATGCAAATCAGTTTGGGACGTCAAGTAAGGAATAGACCCATGCCCCTACCAGCTCGGCCATGGGACAGATGATGGCTAGATTTCGTAACTTTAACAGCCTATAAAAAGTCAAGATTTGGTTTAAAAAGGCCCCAACTAGCGCAATATGTTTCGAACAGGTACAACGATTTATTTAAGAGAAAAAAAATTTTGAGGTTAGGTACACTTTAAGTTGTAACCATGTGGAAGGCTTTCAAAAATTGGAAAATTAGAGACGTTGTATGGATTTGAGGGATGCCCTCTCCCTTAATCAAGAGGCCACCTTTGAAATCCATTTTTTCTATTTAGGGTTTCTCGTAAGTGTCGATATTCCTTATTAAGGTGATTCCACCGAATTGCATTGCGCATCCTTGCTGCGCATAATTTTTCGCGTCATTTAGCGCGCGCACGCACAACATTACGGGATTTCCTTGAGGTTAAGCTCGGAAGGAAAATAAATGGTCCTTTTCTTCTAAACGAGCACGGTGACCCCCATTTTTTAATGCATCAATTTAACTGTCATACGGTTGACCACTATATATCGCGATTTAAAGAAAAGTTTAATACTCTACTTTGAGATATTTTTATTTTAATGCTTTAAAAAGCACGTATTTAGGTAGTGCTGCTTTAGTGCACGCGCAGCAAAATCTTTACTTTCTTTCATAGTCTTTATTCCAGTTCAATTGAAATAGTTTGTTGTGTAAGATTTAAGTAAATTTTGTTGAACTGCTTCGATATTTTAATGCAAGAAATTAATTTTTCTAGAATTGATAGTTCCCTTTTCTGATTACTAGCGTTCCTAATATAAACCTCGTGGGTCATCTATTTATTATAATAGCCATCCAGGTTGCACAAAAATGAGCACGGTGACTCCCATTTTTTATTGCATTTTTGTAATGCTCATAACATACTCATGAACTGGTCCAAGTCTTAGACAATTTTAAATACTCTTTCTTTTTCAGCGGAATCACCTTAAACCCAATAGTGGTTGCTTTTGGGAGATTTTAATTTGTTAGGATCCAGTATACACCCAAATTCAAGCAGCACAAGTTCTCAAAAGCGACTTTGATTTGCGACTGCATTTGTGGCTGAAAAAATCTCTGATGCCATGGACTCAAAGCTCTTGTACATTGTTGATCAGTGTGAAAGTTCCAAGTGTCATTCTTTCCATGCATTTCAGCTTAAAGTGATACCATTTTCTTTTTCTCTGCAGATTGTTTTAACAGTTTCGCAGACCATGTGGTGCAGGGACATCACGGAATGTTTGATCACTGAGGGGGACAGACTGGAAGCCATGAAGGGAGCTGAACAGATGTGTGTGCAGGTATGGCAAGGAATTTGGTTTTTTATTATTTCAAGAGGGTATTGTAGAAAACTTGAAAAAAGGGAAAGGAATTTGGAATGAAGCTCGGAAGGAAAGAAGGGAAGGAGAGAATAAATAGATTTATAATCCATCAAATATTTTCGCTCGCGCGCGATTGGTCTAAACGCCTCACGTGACCGAATATACCCCAGCTAAAACTGGAGAATATCCGATGATATTCCCCAATTTCAAAAACTTCAAGGCGCGTCTTGTTTACAATTAAAATTAATGCCAAGATGGGGGAACGGTTTGCTTTTGTGACAGAAGGAGAGATAAACCTGCTGGTCGATAAAGCAGTATCAGAAAAAAAACATACGCTCTAAACTTTTTTGACGGTAAACTGTTCTTAAACGAAATGTTCAAGTACTCAAGCTCGTTGCTACACGTTGCGAAAAATATTTGAAGGATAATAACCACAATAGCCTTTATTTGGCTTTAAAAATATGCTCAGATATTTTTCCTTGGACATTATCTGCTCCTCGAAGCTCACAGTTTTCCTCGAGCTTCGCTCTCGGAAAACTGTTCGCTTCTCGGAACAGATAATGTCCGCGGACAAATATCTCAGCACATTTTCGTGCCAAATGGAGGCTGTTGTTTATATATCACATTGCTGGTGGCAATGGATGTGAAGCAGCCTGACGAGTCTGGAGATAAATATTTATATAATGGAATTGCTTTTAAAATTCAAAATTAATTAATTAATTAATTAATAGATAAATAAAACGAATGAACCAATGACTGAATAGGCGAAATAAAGAATGGACGAGCAGCAAGTCAATATATAGATAAAATAAATGAATGAACGAGCAAATACACAAAACAAAACAGTGGCAACAACTAGCTAACTAACTACCTAACGAACCGTAAGCAGATAAAATGGTTAGGAAAGGAAAGCGGAAATGGTGAAAATAGCCTAGCAGATAGTGTTACAAAAATACCAATGGAACAACAGAGGATGAAAAAAAACGAAAATAGGCGAAACTAAAGGGAGATTGAAACGTTTAGTATTGAATGGTTTCTTATGGTTTTATTCTTAATACTATATTTTTTCCTAGAACCTAAACAAGCTTGCAGCTCTGGTTCGTGGTGAGCTTCCTAAACTGACGAGAAACATCCTGTGTGCTTTGATCACCATTGATGTTCATGCAAGGGATATAGTCACTGGAATGGTGGAACATCAGGTGACGGGGCACAACTTACATAATGACCTACAGTGGTTCTTACGGTCTTAATTTAAAGACTATTAAGCCTGATTCACACGAGTGATACAACAACAAAAGAAAAAATCACTTTGTTCAACATGTCATTATGTGAATGTAAATATATGAAACATATACTTTGAACTGCGAACGAAAGATCAAATAGAAGAAAGATCCTCACAGTTAGTACGCAACTTCAGCAGTTGCGAAAAGAAAGTCTGAAAACAAATTCAGGCTTGAACGGGATTCGAGCCCGTGACCTATATGCGATGCCGGTGCAGTGCTCTACCAACTGAGCTATCAAGCCAACTGGGAGCTGGTCATATTGTGAGTTCGTAATATACCCGTGAACGATGAATAAATGAACGTAAATATATGAAACATATATTTTAAACTCCGGACGAAAGATCAAATAGAAGAAAGATTATCACACTGTGAGGATCTTTCTTCTATTTGATGTCATTACGTGAGGCATATGCGCAATGAAATAAATGTGATGGTATATTGTTGACTATTGAATATTGATGACTGTTGTTAACTATTTCAGGTCGATAATGTGAACAGTTTTGAGTGGGTGAAACAACTGCGTTATTACTGGGACCCTGACCTGGACAACTGTGTAGTGCGCATGTCAAACTCGATGTACATATATGGTTATGAGTACCTGGGTGCCTCAGCTCGTCTGGTCATCACTCCATTAACAGTGAGTCACTTTGTTTTTCTTTCTTTCCTTGTTGTGGTAGTTTTTCATGACTTGCTTCATCCAGGGTCTCCCCTACTTGTTACAAGTTCACAGTTACTGAGTACTGCCCATTTCACAAGGCTACACTAAAAGACCCACCACAAGCCATTGCTTCATAACCCATCATGTCTAAATAAAAGTTATGGTACATTATACATTACAGTACCGCTCAGGTGTAAGTGGACAGGACGTCGCGTCTCGATCCTCAAGTCTCGAGACTCGATTCTCGAAAATTGCAAGAGTCAAGTCTCGAGTCGAGTTTCAAGACTTTCGAGGCGAGCCTTTGAGTTTCGAATCGAGAATTTAATTAGCTTGCCGCTTGACTAATCTCTCTAAAAATAAATTGGACAGAAGGAGCACACTCGCAAGCGCTGTACATATCGTTCAAGTCAAAGCGTGTCGAAAATTGAGATCCAAACGCCGTAGTGTTACTCGATGAAATAATGAACAAATGAACCGCAACAAGATTTGTGTAGTTTGTGTGTTGTTTTAGATGTATGGTATGGTATGGTATGGTATGGTATGGTATGGTATGGTATGGTATGGTATGGTATGGTATGGTATGGTATGGTATGGTATGGTATGGTATGGTATGGTATGGTATGGTATGGTATGGTATGGTATGGTATGTGTGGAGGCTTTGCGTGAGAGCGAGTCTTGACTTGACTTTGTTTCGATACAAACCCCAGTGCTTTAGATATGTAATTCGATACTGGTTAGCATAAGAACAACACGATGCCCATATCAAAAGTAGTGTGGTTTGTAAAGTAATGTGGTTTGCAAAACAGCGTCAACTCCAGCCTCCCTTCCTCCTGTAAAATGGGCTATTGTAGCTTATTGTATATACTATTGGCTTTGGAGTGATGTGTGATGGTTGTGTGTTTTTAGGATCGCTGTTACCTGTGTTTGATGGGAGCCTTACAACTCGATCTGGGAGGAGCACCTGCAGGGCCTGCTGGGACAGGAAAAACCGAGACAACCAAGGTACAGGGTTTTCAAAAGCACCCGACGCCCGACGCAAGTCACCGGCTACTTTTAGCGTTTGCGCCGGGTACTTTTTGTCTCCAAAGTATGAATTTATGTCAATAACGTAGCTGATTACGGACGTGGATATTTTTGCCCAGATTTTAATTCCAATTGTTATAATTAATAGTTATATACATCTTCTCCATGTTCATTAACTACTATCCAGCGTTGTCTTTGGGTTTTTTTCAACGACATTTAACATGAACCGGAAACTATCGTTGCTGCATTTATCTGAGTGATATTTTGAAGAAAACTCTTGTTTATAATTCAGTTTACAATGACCTCCAAACAAACACTTTTTTGCCCTGAAAATGCACCAGAATGCATTTCTGGGTATGCAAAATTTAAAAATTTGCCGTGACCCCCCAGCAGGAGGGGGTATCCCCCTCCCGCACCCTCCCCCCATGCGGCTTTCGCCGCACGGCACCGCTAACGCGGTGCAATTGTCCTCCGGCTTCTTTCACATTTCCTCCTGGTACTTTTTTTCATTTTGAAAACCCTGAAGGTACAGCTCAGTGTCTTTTATTTGAATGGCCATACTCTTCGAGGATCGTTAACAGTCTTTAAGCTATAACCACAGGCAGCCCAAGCACCTTTACGATGAGCGAGAGCTGGAGAACGAGGAATAGTTAATTATTTCGTCGCAAGGTGACTCTTGAGTGCAAGCGTAGTATTAAGTTACTGGCGGTTGGTTGAGAGATTTCAATATTAAAGCGCTTTATATGACTTAATTAGGGAATAAAATATTATAGATTCTGAGCGTAAAATAACGCTGTATTTCAACATTCATTCAATAACGTCAATAAGACTAACTCAACTCTGACGAATTCTTTTTTTTTTTTTTTTTTGCGTTGGGTTATTCCATCTTTTCAAGCGCTCAAATTCTCAACGACCACCCATAATTCAATAACACTTGCATTCAAAGGTCACGTAATTAATTTTTCCACACTCTCTGCTGCCTGTGCTACCCGGAATGTGCAATAAAAACACAAAAAGTTTGACTCTCGATTAAAATGTTGAACAATTTAGACGATTTCACAAGCCGTCAGTCATTTTGACTCTTATATTAATTTCTTTCTTGGCTATTTTATTGTTTAATCTGTCTGGTTTAAAATTGGTAGGATTTAGCCAAGGCCCTCGCCAAACAGTGCGTGGTGTTCAACTGCTCTGAGGGGCTGGACTTCAAGATGATGGGACGGTTTTTTTCTGGACTGGCGCAGTCTGGGGCCTGGTGCTGTTTTGATGAGTTCAACAGGATTGACATTGAAGTGTTGTCAGTTATTGCACAGCAGCTTCTCACCATTAGAAACGCTAAAGTTGCAAGGGTAATGCATTAACCCTTTAACGTTTATATGACACAATTTTTTTTATTTGCTTGATCAAATGTTAATGTTGTTCTCGTATGAAAATCTAAAACAAATTCGATAAGTGTTAAGTTAGATAAGTGTCCCCAATTAGCAAACTGCGGTATTACAGCAAGCTAGAATGACTGGCACATTAATAAAGTTATTGTTGTTATTATCAATATTTTTCCGCGATGAGGTGTATAAAAAGTGTCAAATTTCACTTCCAATTGGATACAATACCGCGCAAGACAGAAGACTGGTATAGTAGAGCTGTGACGTTGATACAGGAATGCTTAGTCCCACCGTTTCTTTATTCCTCAGTTGTTTCATTCTGAGTATCCAACAATCCCATTTATATTTTCGTCCACACAGTTTTCTTCCTCTGCAAACGAAAAATAACCGTGGAATAGACATGGTCATAGGTTCAAACCCCGTTCAAGCCTGAATTTTTCTCAGGCTTTCTTTTCGCGATTGCTTAGTTTGCGTAAATAACTGCGAAGGTGTTTCCTCTATTTATGTCTACCCTTTGTTATTTCAGGCATCTCGTTTCATGTTTGAAGGCCGTGAAATCAAGCTCATTCCAAGTTGTGCAGCATTCATCACTATGAATCCTGGATATGCTGGCCGTACAGAGCTACCTGACAACTTGAAAGCCTTGTTCAGACCAATGGCTATGATGGTTCCAGATTACGGTAAGATGCTGGCCTCGTCCTTATACACTGTTTTGTAACAACTGTGGAGATCAACCAAATTGAAACAAAGCATTAACACGCCGTGTTCTTCAACATACAGTTGAAAACCACCGTATTGAATAATCCTCGGACTCCCACACGGCAAATATGTAAACCAGTAAATGGAAAATTACACTTAGATGAATTTCTTCATTTTCTATTGTTATACTGATATTTTTACCCTGTTTTAAATAAAGATTTCATTCATTCATTCCTCATTATTAGAAACTGGATCATTGTATGATGCAATTCCAGGCATTTGATTGGCTTAGCAGCCATGGTGTATGAGCCATTACACCATGCCCGAGGAATAGCAACCATTAAATTGTCTGCTGGTTGCTCTTAGAAAGCGAAATCAGCAAGATCTAGCAATATTTCTTGATTGTTTTTAATAAAACAATTACTCCACTCACACTTGTTGGATATGAAATGATAGATAGCCAACTCGGCGCTACGCGCGTCGTCCAACGCGCGCTCGTGGAATAATTGTTAATTAGAATCATTATTCTTGTCCTTTTTTTCCAGCCTTGATCGCTGAGGTGATTCTGTACTCAGAAGGCTTTGAATCCTCCAAGAACCTCGCCCGTAAGATGGTACAGATGTACCGGCTTTGCAGTGAGCAACTTTCCCAGCAGGATCATTATGACTTTGGTATGAGAGCCGTGAAATCTGTGCTTGTCATGGCTGGAGCGCTCAAGAGAGGGAACCCTAATCTCAATGAAGATATTGTGCTAATCAGGGCGCTCCGAGACAGCAACTTGCCCAAGTTTCTTAAACAGGATGCAGAGCTGTTTAGGGTAAGTTGCATAGCAAGGATCACTCCTTACATTCTTCGAGTTTGGGATTGCATTAAGGACGGTGCCTACGTTTGTTACTATGCATACGTTCTGCGCATCTCGAGATACTCGAGTTTCCTATTGGTGGTTCCTACTAATACAGGGATATTTTTGCGCGGTTTAAACCTATTCCGGGAAAGCAGAACTTAGCAAGCGCTTTTGATATGCAAAAAGAAAATTGGGGGTAACCATGCGTTTCAAAGATAATAAAGCTTCAATTTGGAAAAAAAAACGCCATACATTGCTTTGTATTTTACTGCTTTTTCGAATAATTGTTGCTTACTTATTTCTAAAAAATGCATGGTTACTTCCAATTTTCTTTCTGGATTTCAACAGCCCTTGCCAAGATCTGCTTTTCCCGCATATTAGTATATTAGTAGGCACCGTCCTTAAGATGGATGGTACCGGTTTTCATCACTTTCCAGCAAGTTTAGTTTGACGGATCCATACTACCACTCTTTATCAGCTGATACAACCATATTCATATAATACAAATGCTGCCTTAACGTTGGTGAACAAGTTATGGTCATTTTTCGACATAACAGGTTACAATAGCAATGGTATAACCTGTTAGAAAACCCTAAGAAGTAATTTAACCGTCAAGTGGTAATAATTAAAACGCGAGCTCGGTGACCCCCATTTTTCATTATGGAACTGTGATCAGCATTTCAGATAAGACTTTTTGTAAAGCTTAAAAAATCTATAAAGGGGATTCAGTGCCACCTTAAATTTCAAAATTTAAAAAGGGATGGAAACCAGTGCCCGCCACCTTAAGTGTGAGTTGGCAGAAAATGAAAAAAACAAGTGACAGTGCGGTGATAATTCTCAGAGGCAATCATTTGAGTGGTCA
Organism: Pavona decussata; assembly: GCF_977016875.1. Classification (NCBI taxonomy): domain Eukaryota; kingdom Metazoa; phylum Cnidaria; class Anthozoa; order Scleractinia; family Agariciidae; genus Pavona; species Pavona decussata. Next base: position 421,991 of record NW_028145558.1, on the reverse strand, counting down.
CACAATACGCAAGTGTTTTTGCAACATTCTAAGCGCCCGAGGCAAAATACTGCTTCTCCAAAACTAAATGTATTAACGGCTACAATATTTCAACCAAACTACTCCTTTAAGTATTTGAATTGCTGCTTCATGTTTTGTCAAACGTCTAGAAGTGTTTTGTAACATTTTGTCGGTAAAATTTCCAACTAAGAAGTAGACCTTTTAACCATTAAGAACGTGAGCTTACAAATATTTTTTTCCTTCAGGCAATCCTATCAGATCTTTTCCCTGGAAAGGAGATTCCAGATCACGATTACGGCAAGTTGCAAGCCACAATCGAAGAGTGTTTGATCAAGAAAGGTTGCCAGGTATTAAATCGATCTATTTTCTAATTAACTGCTGTTCAAGTATTGAATGTTAAGTTATGTTTCTGAGGAATACTTGGAAAATACAACAAACTGATTTGCTTGATATACAAGAGCCTTTGGGCGATTGTCACTTCCAAAAGAGTCTGAGTCCATTTGAAGCAATTTTCAGTTAAAGAAAATTAGCATAAAGAAGGGAAATAACAGACGCTTGTAGAGAGTGAGAATAGTACAATTTGAAAATCTGCCTGCTAGACGGAAAAGTGCGCAAAATTTTCCACTTTTCCACTAGCAGAAATCACTAATGGAGTATCGCTATGTATACAACGGAAAAACTATCTAACACTACCTTGTATTTTATACAAGTAGTGAATTCTGATTGGTCGGAATAGAAAGTGTTTTTAGTTAGTTTTAGATATTGTAGTCTCCTTATAATATCTCAGAAAACCTGTTTCCAGTAATCGATTCTTTGTTATTTAACACTGAGGTTATTAGAAGAAATTTTAACGTACGACTGACTGAACACAAACGAGCAACTAGAAATGGTGATATCAACAATCACATTGCTGGGCACCATTTACAAACGAACCACAGAATCGACTGGGACTCTGCCAAGTGCATTACCTACAGTACAAATTACTATCAACGATTCACTCTGGAAAGCTGGTTTACTAACTTAGAACAAACGCCACTTAACCGTTGCGTACAACTACCTGCACCATACAAACGACTTATTGACAACAACAACGAAACAGACAAACAATAGACATTTTACTAACAATAGACCCACGGACTTTTTGACTAACAAAAGACGGATCGAAACGCACTAATTACTTTTTACAGTCTTCGCAGCCAATAACTTCACGGCTTACTGAAAAACGACCAATAGCATCTGGACTTCGTTGACCAATCAGGTTAACAACCAGAGACGTATATACCACCTACTGACGTTCCACAATTCACTTGACTCTGAAGATGACTTCCGCTCAGGTTGTCGAAACGTCAGTCAAAGTCACCACACCACTCACCCGGATGATCATAATTTACGTACTTATGACTGAGGTTATGTAAGAGTTGTGATAAAATAGCTCTATTTTTGACCGTTAATATCTGTATTCATTTCTTATCCTTTGTCATGATTACAAAAATGTGTTGTTTAGGTTGTTCCATCTATGGTGAAGAAGACAATCCAATTGTACGAGACCATGATTGTTAGACATGGTGTAATGACTGTAGGTCCCACTGGAGGTGGGAAGACCACAAGTTATGAGGTTAGGAAATCATAAGTAGAGTATGCTTCCATTGAAAAGACTGAAAATTCCTTTAAACAAGAAGTTCGATTCCGTTATTAAAGGACAAGCCCCTCCTTCATTTCACACCTTTGTGGGCGTGAGATGAAAATTTAGACGCCGTTCAGTCGTGGCAAGTTGTTGAGTCAAGCGTCCTCTGAAAAAATGTTTCAAAATTTCGTTGTATCACCACAGCAATATAAGATATCAAGTTCCAATTTGTTTAACAGGTTTATTCTTAAAACGTAGCCAATTTTATCCATAAAAGCCGTAGAAATACACACTTGCTGTTTGTCAGTTGTTTACGTTCTTTTGGTGAATAGGCCATTTTACAGTTGTGTGCTTGGTGACCTGGCTTGGATTGGAAGCGAGGCTGGGGTGACCTTGTTTTGATAGAAACCTCACTGCTTTTCACATGTAAATCATGCTGTTCTTATGCTAACTAGTTATCATTTACTTATGAAAAGCAATGAGGTTTGTATCAAAACAAGGTCAACCCCCAGCCTCGCTTCCAACCCAAGGCCAGGTCACTAGGCACACAACTGTAAAATGGGCTATTGACAACTGAAGGTGAGAATGGCCAGGCCAGGCCCCTTTTATACTGGAACGGCAAACAATAATAAAAGGAAACACCAAGTCATAATGTATGACTTGAGCCAAAGCAATTCCCGCCACGAATTTCTCGTGTTTTTTCATCTGCTTGTTTTTTCTAGACAAGAAAAATTTTAAATTTGTTATCTAAGAAGTTGTGTGTGACTTCACCAACTTTTTAAAATGTAACATTGCACTTTATATACCACGAATTGAACTGTGTTCTTTTATTTCAATAGATACTTAAGGACACCTTAACGACATTACATGAAGAAGGAGACGACAATCCATACTACCAGAAAGTTCGTACCTATGTGCTGAATCCAAAGGTAAGTCCATTCTCCTGGTGGACACAGTTCAGCCTCAGAGAATGGAATACGGTTTGAGTAACAAATGTTGAACTTATTAGCAACACGATAAATACTTGATGTTTGCTTTTGCCGTTCAACATGACGCAGGGTGTTGAAGGGATTAAAGGCTGGCGGTATTACATTTGACAACGTTCCACAATTTTCAATAATTTATGTAGAATGGCCTATAAATTTCTTCACAGTAAAATCTATTTGAAAATGGAGAAAACAGTGCACAAAATGCAGACGTCGTGTAGAAAAAAACAGAATTCGATTTTAAATAAATCCCGTGACATTTGAAATGTGAACAAACCATGAAAATTGAAGACTTAAGATGCAACACCAAAGATTTTTTATTTAAATTGGGGTTACGACTGGTGTTCAAGCGTTTGAAAGCGTGTAATTGGATTTATAATTTCCAATACATTTGGACATTGGGGCAACATATTGTAACGTTCAATGCGACAAAAACATTGGTGAGCCGTGTATTGCTTGCGCAAAATTTTGAACAAGATTTTGAAAAGTTCAAAGCCAAACCCAGACGAAATCTAGCAGAATGGTGGTTAGAGTTAAAAGAACAGCGTTTGACAATTGTACTATGTATTTCCTATCACAGGCGGTTAGCATGGGCGAGCTGTATGGAGAGATAAACAAGCTAACCATGGAATGGAGGGATGGACTGATGGCCATAACAGTCAGAGTTTGTGTTCAGGTATGAAGTAAACATAACCTTTTATTATATCTCTCAGTTAGTACGCGCGGTGTGATTGGTCTATTTTACGGGCCGTGTTTCACTGTACGGCCCGCTAAATTTGAAAGTTGTTCCTTTCCCGCACGCCCGATTCACCTCAGAGATATAATTATAAGCTTTCATTTGAATGGTCACACGTTAGGATTTCATTCACAGACTCAAAAGTTAGAACCACCTTGTACAGCATAATAAACATCACCACAGGAAAGTACTGCTCAGTAGCTTTCATTTGAATGGTCACACTTACATAAAACCAAAAGCTGAAGCCTCGTTACAAGTGCGATAATTTTGACTTCAAGACAGAAAAGTGAATCAATAGAGAGATTCAGAATCGCGTTGTTTACGGAAAACGTGAGATTGGCGTTTATGGTTTCTTGAAAAAAAAAAAACAGTACACAGATGAAAATAGTGCAAACTAATTCTGATTCCTTTGATGCTAACGCAAAACTACTCAATTATACTGTGAAACTGAAAGCAGTGAGCGGCATATACAGGTTAAACGTGCTCACGTGGTCATTTCTGCCATTTGGCGTTTGCCATAAACGTAATTCTTAAATTCTTAATCTCTCTAATATCGAAATGAAATGATAGAATTGGGGACTAAAATAGCTGGTAGGCAAGCTAAATTGAGGATTCGTTTATGCCGGGCCATTTTTTTTATATCGAGAAATTTATTTTCAAATAGGACACCACTGAAGATCACAAGTGGATTGTATGTGACGGACCTGTGGACGCTTTGTGGATTGAAAACATGAACACAGTTCTGGACGACAACAAGATGCTTTGCTTGGCCAACAGTGAAAGAATCAAGCTTAACAACACTATGCATATGTTGTTTGAGGTGCAGGATCTGGCTGTAGCATCTCCAGCGACAGTCAGCAGGTACTTAAACTCAACTATTTTCCTCGGCGTTGTAAGTAATAGGGACTTTAAGAGATCACGACGGCAACGGCAACGAAAACGTCGCTTGAAAATATAAGTTCGCGTTCATTTCACTACTTCGCGATTATTCCAATTCGTTCAACATGTGCAATGCGGCCAAACTATCCAGTAACAGAACAGGTGGAAAAGGCGTTCAAGTTGAGACAGAGAAAGGAAAATTTACCGTCATGTGCTCGCGTTCTCCACAAAACCTTGAATTTGGTCATTTCACGTTGTTGATTGGCCGAACACGGTGAAGAAATGTACCAAAATTTAAAACGCACGTGCAGGGTCTTTGTTTTTCTCATTAAATCCTATTGTTTTGTCACGTTGCCGTTTCCGTAGTAGCTTCTTAAACTCCCTAATATGAGAACGAAAGATTTAATTTGGTACAGTCGATAACTTGTTTTCCATTTTCCGCAACAAGCTGAAAAAATGGGAAGTTTGCTAAATACAAGCAAAACTCGAAAGTTATCATCGAAGTTCCGTCAATGGTACCTGTCAAAGTAAATGTCCTAACCTTTGAAGCAGTAAAGGGGCTAGGTTGTGCCAATCTGTTGATTCTTTTCCCTACAATTTTGTGCTTAACTCTTTTCTCCTAGATGTGGTATGGTTTATATGGACCCGACTGAGCTAGGCTGGAGACCTTATGTAAAGTCATGGATGCAAAGAAATTGTAAGAAGATGAAAGACGAAACACAGGTATACTTTTCTTGCAGTTATGTTGAAGCGCTTTCAATTAATACAATATAAACTTGTAGATGAACACTCCGGGACTTAAGCCTGAGAAAAGAGACGATTTGGCTTCGTTTCTCTCCTGTCATCGTCAAAGCAACATTCGCTCGTGATCCATGCTCTCTGCGAGGGAAAATTGTCTCAACAGAAGCTCATGACCTGGTTTCAACCAATCACAATTTCTACCCAGATCTGAGTATAAATGGCGTCATAACTGCATTACGGAATATTTGCAGTCGTTTCTCTGACCTCGTTTCACGAGGGAAACGTCGTTTGTCTTTTCAAGTTTGGTTTAATCCAGAACCGGGAATAATTTTTTTCTTGTCGAGCAGTTTGTTTGTCGTACATAAAGTTTATATTGATAGAACAGCATATCGCGAAACGGGTCATTTATCTGCCATGTTGGACGTTTAATCCGAGACAGTAGAATACATACCACAAAGGAAAGCAGTTTTGGTGTGATTTTAAATCATTCAAATCATTGAAGAACTCCATATTAAAGAAAAGATATAGCAATCTAATGTCTTACCGTGGGATTTTGTCTGATTAGTTATCAAGTTCTTTGATACAAGAAAAAAAAAAGTCCGAGTACACAGTAGACAGTCAGAAATAAGTTCAGTGTTGGCCGTTTTTCGAGGAATGATTATCATATAAAGCTCGATCACGGCCACCATCTTTTCGCGATTTATTTCCTGTTTTGAATTTTTGCATCTGGTGTTCTGGGTCATCTTTCTTTCCTTCTTTGGAGTAACTGCAAGTTTTTGAGCTAACCATTTGAGGTGGTCGGTGATTATACTTTGACTGTTGCTGGGCGGGAATGGAGTTGTAAAGCCAAAAGAGATGTCACAAACTCTCACGCTTTAATAATAATAAAAAAATTAGGGCATGGAATTAATGGCATTTTTATGTTATTTTCTCTTACACAGGAATATTTAATGAACTTGTTTGAGAACTATGTGGACAATGGACTCAACTTTGCCAGGAAGAAATGTGTCCAGGCCATGCAACAGGTAACAGATACGCTAAAATTCGAGAAAAAAGATTATAGAGATCACACCACTCGGAGTAGATTTGTAATATCTCTCTCCGTTTTATAGGTGGACATCAACAAGGTGACCACAATGTGTTGTCTTCTGGAGAGCTTCTTCTTCCCCGAGAAGGGAGGACCTGACTGGAATATGGACACAAACAAGCTGCACTCTCTGATATGTACTACATTCCTGTTCACATTCCTGTGGAGTATTGCTGGTAATCTGGTCGAGTCGTCCATGGATGCTTTTGATACTTTTGCGAGGGATTTGTTTTCAGACACACATGATGTTAAGGTAAGGCCCCATTGCTTCTGTCTTAATTCGGCTGTTAACTGGCGAAGTTAAAGTTGCGTTCGATTGACCCTATCCCGGAATACGAATAAGCGGAATAGCTTTTAGATTTCTCTTGTTGAGTAAATTTGAGAAGACATTTGTGGGAGGGGGGGGGTGGGGACTCGGACTCGGACTCGGCATTATATGTGGGTTAAGTTTGTGCTCCGAGAGGTTTTTCTCTAGGTACTCCGTTTTTTGTTTTTGATTTTTTTTTTATAATTTTATTTTTATTTATTTATTTATTTATTTATTTATTTATTTATTTATTTATTTATTTATTTATTTATTGTATTTTATTGATTTTTTCACTGTAATACATTGCTAATACATTTAGTAGAAACATTGACGTACATATCAAATTATAATGAAATACGAACAAAACACGCATATACACGCACATTCACTCACTTGCGCTCATACGCAATACTGTGTCAACTGGTGCGTTTAAAATGCATAATTCATGGTACTTCGGTTTTCCCCTCTTCTCAAAAACCAACAGTTCTAAATTCTAATTCGATCTGGATCAATTAGTCTTCTGTGCAAAATACAATGACTCTTAAATAAAGTGATTTATTTAGTTTGTTTTTTACAGCTCCCCGGCTCTGGTGATCTTTTCAGTTACTTTGTTGATTTTGACACCCGCCGGCTCGAACCATGGGAAAAGATCATTCCATCGTTCAAGTACAGCCCTGATATCCCTTACTTTGATCTGCTGGTGCCTACAGTGGACACAGTTAGGTATGGATTCATGATGGAGAAGCTCTTGGCTGTCAACAGATCAGTTATGTTTACTGGTACGACTGGAGTTGGCAAGGTGAGACTCTCTCATTCCTGAAAAGTAAAACTTCGAAATAATTCCAAACTAGGGCTTTGCAATGTCAAATAGAGCTGTTTCGACAAAGGTTGTCCAAAAAAAGCGCAAAAGCGTACGCAAGGCAGTCTGGGAAATACCTAGTAAATTTCAGTAAAAGCTCAGAATCTATATTGCCCGCCATCTCAAGTCTTCGCTGTATATTTTGTTGAGGCATTATGGATTCTGAGCTTTCACTGAAATTTACCTTTCGGCATTGTCGCGTACGCTTCTATGCATTTTTTGGACAACCTTTGTCGAAACAGCTGTAAATAGAGTGGCTCTTCATGTACTGTTTCCCTCAGTGAACTGCCCCTACTCGCGTTAACCATTTAATCCCTTAACAGTGATCAGCATCAAATTTCTCGTTGTAATATCAATGCTTATTCAATCCCTGAGGTCATGAGAATTAAGGATATGATCACCCAAGGGGAATTTCGTGATACTTTAAAAACGTCTCCCCAGTACTTTTGTAAGAAAAGTATGGCGACAAGATAAGAGAGTTTGTTCTTTGATATTAGGGGGTTTAAGGGTTGAGAAGAATTTCGGGAGAAATTGTTCAGCAACCATTGCTACAAGCCAAAATTGTATAAATTTTTTTACGACCAGCCTTAAACGCCGCAAAAAAAGACCAAATGTCACCATATTTATTGACGCATGTTTTGACATCTCTTTTCCAGTCTGTGGTAGCCAAAGGCCTTCTGACTGACATCAGTGAGAAGGCAAACTATGTACCGATTATGATGAACTTCTCAGCTCAGACCAGCAGCCAGCGAACTCAGGAAATGATTGAAGTCAAGCTGGAGAAGAAGCGAAAGAACATTCTTGGTAAAATTAATGACTTTTTGTTTTGTCGGTCTTGACGTGCTGTTTGATATTATTTCTGCATAGCCATGCGACAAAACCTCATCTCTTCTGCAATTGACTGCCAGACTATTTCACGATGGATTAAGTTCACGAATTTTTCGCTCGGCTTGTCTAAAGCATCTATTTCTTTGCAGTACGTGGTAATTACCTTTCTTTAAGGGGGAAAGGTGGGGAAGTGATGTAGGAGGGCTTAGAATTTGTGCATTAACTTGGGTCAGATTTTCGTTTAAATTCAGTGAAAATATTAGTTAAGGCTTGGTTAAAGTAGTTCTGGTATGGTTTGACAACTAAATCAACTGTCAGACTACAGGAAGAAGTAACGTTTACTTTTTTTAATCACCAATAAAAATTAAACACTGACTTGAGTTACTCACCATTTTTTGAGCTTCTAATTTGCTTCCGATCCATTCGGAATTCCCTTTTCAAATTCATCAATAATTCATCAAGAGAAAACAAAGAAAATCACTGCTGTGACCATGGTTTGGATATGTGATCCTAATTACCATAAACGTTTGCCAACTTTAGCCTTGAATTTCTCGAAGATTTATTGATCATTTGAGAAGCCATATCAAACACTTGAAAGTGTGATTCATCAAATATCCATACACCTCGAAGTCGTTTAAAAAAACTCGGCTGCGCCTCGTTTTTTCAACCCTACTTCCCAGTGTTTGGATATCAGATGAAACACACCTTCTCGTTTTTGATATACAGCTATTTTAATTAACGTTGTCGGTTCAAAGCATAAAGCTAAAGACAAGACCGAAAGTTTACGTGGGATTTTTATGAATAAATTCATCAAAATCAGTCATGCCTGGAAGAAAACAATAGGTTGTAATGAGCAGTACAATGACCTGCACGTGCAGGGATGATTTTGATGAAATTATTCATAAAAAAATAATCCCACTAAACATTGCGGTCTTGTCTTTTAGCTTAATTTTAATCCGACAACGTTAATTGAAATAGCTGTATTACCTCCAAAAACCAAATTGAGCGCAGTTATTGTGAATGGAACTTAGTAGCCTGGCGACCTTCTTCTTAAATTTTTTTCCCCTATTTCTTTCCTCCCCACCCCTGAACTATAGCTGGCTCATTCTTGTGGTACTCAACCAATCTTGTTCTTGTTGTGGTTTTAGGTGCACCAGCTGGTAAACGAATGATCATCTTTGTTGATGACCTCAACATGCCAAAGCTGGATACATACGGAGCACAGCCACCAATCGAACTACTTAGACAGTACCAGGTATTGTTAAAGTTTCGAAACAACAATTTACGGCCATCTTAAGAAGATTTCCAAGGGTTGACAAGGCTTTCAAAATCGGCCAATTTTACCATCAAACCTTCCATAATTGGACACCTTGATTCATTATTAAAGTTTCGAAAACAACAACTTGCGGCCATCTTAAGATTTCGCAACGTTGACAAGGTGCTGTAAAGATCAGCCTATAATACCATCGAACCTTCCATAATTGGACACTTTGGCAGGAATTATTCTCAAAGCTGGCTTATTAAGTCTCAGTTGGCTGTCTCTGAAGATTTTAGAAGGCTTTTGTCACAAAAAGTGTTTAAGATACATGTATCTGAAAATCTCATACTCAACTTTAGATTTAGCCTTAATTGTTGGTACAAAAATCAACGTTATTTTGAGACATCGAACTTTCTTAATAAGTTGCTCCTGTAGCAGACTGGATTTGCAGTGTAACGTTTTCAGGTTTATAGTGAAAAAACTGTTCCACAAATAACGAACCATTGCCTTCCTTGGTACAAATTTATGCGCCATGATTTACGTGCTATTGCAAATTTAATCACCAGTAAATTTTTATTTGCGTTTATTTGCAATGCTGCAGCTCTAGAATAAACGTTGTTTTGGGACCATAAGTTATTGAGTGTCTGCGTACAATAGGAGGGATGTTCACTTATGTAAAGTTAAAATTACAGTTTATGTATGTAGTTGGTACCATGACTAAGTAATACCCGCTTGGGAGAGACGCTGTGCTCCTATTGGAGGTGTCTTTTAGCGAAGTTTAGATTGTAGTACACCTCTTCAAATATCATTCATATTTTGCAATAATGTTGTTAACACTTAATAAATAAATCGTCCTATTTATAAAACAAGCCACTCTGTGACCATAACCATTTCTTCTTTTGCAGGATTTCCGTGGATTTTATGACAGAGAGAAGCTTTTCTGGAAGGAAATTCATGTAAGTGTTTGAGAATTATTGCTACTTCTTTTTTCTACGGATAGGGCGGGTTTAGGTTTGTTTTGCCGAGTTTTGTGAACGTTGGAAATAAGCATACGAGAAAAACACCGCATACTTATGAGGAGTGTTTTATCAGCTGATAAAACATTGCATACTAATAAGGATAAGGTTTATCGACAGAAAGTCACTGCACGGGATGTATTATCGACCATTTGATAGGTCAATGGGCTTATGAATTATTAATGTTTTTTTTTTTGTAAAAAGAACTAAGATGCCCGTGAAAAAAAAATTATATAACAGTAAAAAGTCAAGGACTTTGCATCGGAGACAGTAGAACCATCTTAGAGCAAAACATTACTTTTCGTCAAGTTAACAGAGTACTGTGCCGTCTGCTTTTTTTCCGAAATAATTATTTTGTCTTTTTAACAGGACATGACCATTTGTGCAGCTTGTGCTCCCCCTGGGGGTGGTAGAAATCCAGTAACCCCACGGTTCTTACGTCACTTCAGCATGTTCAGTATTCCATCATCTGCTGAGCACACACTGAAACATATCTTTAAGGTAAGTTTAGTTACTCCTGTGGTTTTAGGGAACTGGCCATAACAAGTTTGTTCGAAGAGGACCCACCTTGTGTTGGGTTGGTGGGTTATCGAAGACACCACCTATCTCAGGAACATTACCGACAAAATTTTATTGACTAGTCAAACAAGAAAAGCGAGGTTTGAATCTCATTGTCATTTTTTTTACTGCTGGATAGAGGGGTGGCTATGCAATAAAGACACCATCTTTTATGTTGAGGAAGGGGGCAGAGATCACCATCTATTTTGTGGTTTGGTGGGCCCTGTTCGAATATAGCAGTTTTCACCACTTTTTCCCTTACACTCCCTGATGAAAGAAGCCTCAACATGATGATTATACATCAGCTGCTTTTACTTGCGCCAAAGTGGAACTTATTACCGAGCAAGCTTTGATTACTGACCTCACTGGATGGTGTTGGGCAATTTTACGGGTTACGGAAATCTTTTAAAGACATGGAATTACAGTGTTGTAAAGATTTTTGAAGTAATGTATCAAACACGAGGAAGAGTGTTTCATCCGAGTTCCAAACAACGAGAAAGGGGTTGAAAAAAACGAGACGCAGCCGAAGTTTTTGTTTTTCTCGAGGTGTATGGAAATCGAACGAAACGCTCATCCGAGTGTTTGATTTCGCTTCTCAGACCATTAACAATTCTTGAAGCAGTTTAAAGCAAAAGTTGACCTTTTTTTTAAACCAAACCTCCTTCACCATAGTGATTTCCTTTATGTTCCCTTTATGAGTTATGTGTTCCAGGTATATTTTCATGCTCTTTCTTTCTTTTTTTTCGTTCAGTCTATTGTCAGTGGATTCTTGATAGACTTCCCTCAGGATGTCAGGAATTGTGCAGATGCAATTGTGGGAGCGAGGTGCGTGATAATGAATTTGCTTTTTGTTCTGTTTTTATGGATTATGTGAGCTGATGTTGCCTTCCCCAGTTCGCAGAAGACATCTTACTCAATTCCAGTCTCCTAGATATGACCGAGTTTTCGGTTACCTGTAGAGGACTGGAACCCTTTGCCTGAGTGTGTGCTTTTATTTGTGTGTTTGTTTGGTCTTCCTTATTCATAGTTTTCTCTATCTTGATTTGTTCTAGTGTTGAAATTTATGTTCGGATGAGCACGGATCTTCTTCCAACGCCTGCTAAATCTCACTACGTCTTCAACCTGAGAGATTTGTCTAAGTGCATCCAAGGTAAGAAAACGGATTGTTTAATTTAATTTGATTTTTAATTTTCATTTTAATTTCCACGAGGAAAAATTGAAAAAGTAAACAGCTAGCTAAAAGTACTGCTCGATGGCTTTTTTCCTTTTTTCTTTTGTTTGTTTCTTTGTTTTAATTCAAGATTTCAATTGTTAGTAATGAACAGGAGAGTACTGCTCGGTAGCTTTCATTTGAATGGTCACACTTTAGGATTTCATCCACAGACTCAAACGTTAGAACCAACTTGTACAGCATAATAAACAACACCACAGGAAAGTACTGCACAGTAGCTTTCATTTGAATGGTCACACTTCAGGATTTCATCCACAGACTCAAACGTTAGAACCACCCTGTACAGCATAATAAACAGCATCACAGGAAAGCACTGCTCAGTAGCTTTCATTTGTATGGTCACTCTTTAGGATTTCATTTACAGACTCAAAGCTAGAATCACCTTGTACAGCATAACAAACAACACCACAGGAAAGTACTGCACAGTAGCTTTCATTTGAATGGTCACACTTCAGGACTTCATCCACAGACTCAAAAGTTAGAATCACCTTGTACAGCGTAGTAAACAATACTACGGGAAAGTACTGCTCAGTAGCTTTCATTTCAATGGTTTTAGGATTTGATCCCAACTGAAAAGTTAGAACCACCTTGTAAAGCGCTATAACAACACCATATCATATTATACTATACTATTAATCCTTTGCAGGTGTACTCCAGGCAGATTCAGGGGTCATCCGCGATGCTGGTCAGATATTCCGTTTGTTTTGTCATGAAGCTCAAAGAGTGTTCCACGATCGTCTTATCAACAAAGAAGACAAACGCTATTTTAACACAATCCTTTCCGAGATGGCACAGAAGCACTTCTCACAGGTTTGTACTGAAAGTGGCTTTTTTATTTTGCATAAGATAGAAATAAATCACTTTATTTAAGTGTCGATGTATTTAGCTCACAGCACTAATTGGGGACATTTTCGAGATCAAATTGAAATTTGAACATGTTTTTATGTAAATAAAAAATAGAATAAATAAATCACTTTATTTAAGAGTCATCGTATTTTCAACGGAACACTAATGATCCAGATAGAATTGGAATTTAGAAGCGTTGGTTTTTGAGGAGAGGGGAAAACCGGAGTACCCGGAGAAAAACCTCTCGGAGCAAGGACGAGAACCAACAACAAACTCAACCCACATATGACGCTGAGTCTGGGAATCGAACCCGAGCCACATTGGTGGGAGGCGAGTGCTCTCACCACTGCGCCATCCCTGCTCCCCGCCTTGAGTGTGTGAATATATTATCCTGAGACAGCGTCTTCATTTTTCAGTTGTTATTTCGCCAATAAAATGTATGTTGCTGAAGGCTGTTAATAATAAATAATAGATGTCTAAATATGTTCTTTTTTTTTTACCAGAATGTTGAATCGGAGAAGTTTGAAACCAATCCAATCCTGTTTGGTGATTTCATGAAGATGGGAGCTGACCCAGCGGACAGGATTTACGAAGAGCTGGTCGATATTACTAAAGTCAAGAACCTTTTGACAGATGTAAGATTCAGTTAATCTTTCTCTTACATTAGAAATTACTGTTACTCAAAACACGGTTTGAAACTCAAAAATGTTGTTACTTTTCATCTGTATCTTGAAAACGTTTGGAGAAGTCCAAGTGGAAAAATAAGCTTTTGCTTAAGGTTCTTCTTTTCTGTCCTACTTTAATTCTTGTTCAACAAATCTGAAGGAAAGTAAAACTCATAAGAAAAATGTAAAGAATGACGAAACTGCGTGAAAAAACAAAATATGACATTTTAATATTGGAGTCCTTCTGGACTCTTGCTTAGTTATTTCTATTATCTTTGAAATTAATAAATTTAAATTTTCTTTTTTGTTCATTAGAATCTTTGTAGTTAAAATCGAAAAAAATCAATCAATAAATAAAAACAATTACATAACTTGTTTACAAATTACAATTACCTTACTACAATTACTTATCTCTCAATATCTTTCCCTCGCTAAGGGAACACTTACGATTTTTTAGTCTTTTGTTTTTTTGTTTGTTTGTTTTTTTGTTTTGTTTTCTTTTTGTTTTTTGTCCTTTCATTTGTGTAAAACAAAACGATTTGACTCACTCGCCGTGAAAAGCAACAACTACCTGCAGCAGCTACCTTTTCTTGCATCTCGCTAACTCAAACTTACTACCAACTGCAATTCGTTTCTCTTTACATTTCTACTTCAACTGTAGTTACGAATTGTTAAGGTGGATACTACTGCGGGTTAGTGTTGCAGAGCGTGACCAAGGGTAATTAAAAGTTTCAAGGTAACGTTTAGCTGAACTTGTCTTTTTTCCATTTTTTAGTATCTTGACGACTACAACATGAACTCTTCAAAAGAAATGAAGTTGGTGTTCTTCATGGATGCAATAGAGCACGTTTCCAGGTGAGTGAAATAATAAACGTATTTCCTATTTGCGTTCAATAAAAACTGTTTTTCACGGTTTCCAACAGCTTGTTTGGAAGGAGAGCACGGTTAAAATTTATTTTCAAAACGAAACGGGCCGGTGAGTACAACCAACATGGCGTCGGTAAACGAGAGAAACAGAGTACTTTTCGTCATCAGGGGTTACCTTTAACATTTATTTTAATCAATACCAAGGTGGAATTTGCTCATATTTTCCCACAGGATTGCTCGAATGGTTCGCCAGCCTCGTGGAAATGCTCTTCTTGTTGGTGTTGGAGGAACGGGAAAGCAGAGCCTTACAAGGTAATGCAGATTGATATGATGGAGCGATTTTCAATTGAGTGTCAAACGTTTGCTTTGGTTTTGCTTTACTGCTTTCTGTGATTGGTTAGAAAATTCGCGCCACTTTCTCAACCAATGAGAAGCAAAACTAAAAGCAATCGTGACTTGGTCGCAGCCGGTTTCCCGCGCTTGGTGCAGTTACTTATTTATTTGTTTCGAGCTCTGATTGGTTCATCGTGCTGTCTATGACTGTTCTGATTCGTAAGAGTGATTACTAAACTGGTCTTTGAAACAACCTAATCCATTCCCATCCACACCATTATTTGTCATCCACGTTTTCTTATGAGTTCATGCCATTTGTTCAATGTCGTGAAACAGTCATTGTTGGGTTTTTTGTGAACAGGAGGCTTGCTGTCAAAGGTTTAGTGGAAATATTGGAGAGGTGGTGGTACTGTGGTCAACGTGATCGGCTTTCAATTGGAAGATATGAAGTTTCGGGGTTTATGTCTTGTCATACAGTCCAAAACACATTTTTTTTAGACTTGAAACTTGATTCACCAGCAATATATACTCCGGTGAATCCAAGCAAAACACTGAGGCAATGCTGCCGTGTACTACCAGTTGTTTGACTGGTTTCTTGTCACAGAAAACGTCGTTGGCCATTGTTGGCCCATGGCTTTACCTTGTTGTTAACAAGAGGCTTGTTGAACTTCTAAAAATAATTTTGACGGGGTATTTTAGTAACTCCAACCAACACCCCTTGTACTTTCAGACTTGCATGTCACATGTCTGGTTACAACTGCTTCCAAATCGAGCTCACTCGTGGATACGACTACTCCGCTTTCCGAGAAGATCTCAAGAAGCTTTACATGTCGGCTGGAGTGGAGGGGAAAAACACCGTTTTCTTGTTCACCGACACACAGGTAGATAACTGCTTGAGACGGTACCGTGCGTATTTTGCTATAATGCTTATTTATTGCCATACAGATAAGTGATCTATGGATACGATACTTTTATCATAAACATTTGGTAGTTAACGGAGTGGCGTCGCTTGTTGTTCAATGCTTTAACTTATTTATCGGCTTTTGAGTAGATTTATACTGAGTAATATTGCCTGATCGTGTTTACTGACATTCAGGCGGATTTTCCTATTGCTACAATGCTTATTTACGGACGTTCGGCTAGATGATAGATTGCTATTGATTTTATTTACTGTCACGTAGGTGGAGAACTGTCTGAAACTGTGTTCTTAGTGATACCCCGGTTGTTACTAAGTTGGTGCGGTGTTGTCTCTACTGAAACGAGTAAATGTTACCCCAAAAATTCTCTTCATATTCACTAAAATTCGTGAAGATAGTTGTTTCAGCAGTCGTTATTTGTATTTTCTTTTAATGATAGCTCTCTCTTGTTCACAGATCGTTGTTGAGGAATTTCTTGAAGACATCAACAACATCTTAAACTCTGGCGAGGTACGTTCTAACTGTTAAGTCTCTTTGTTTGGTAGATTCTCGTAATCTATAATATGCATTTCATAGTTTCGTAGTAAAACCAATTTGTGGCCTTGTAACCTACCCAACTAAGTCTTTGTTGATTTGTGACAGCAATAGGATGTGGGTTAGTTTTTCAGGTAGTCCAAGACGCAGCGTTCACGTGTGAAACTTTAAATGTCAAAGCGATAGGGAAACTTAAAGCGTAAATCATCCAAAATATGTAACAAATTATGGCAAACGTTTAGTTGAAGCGTCATGACAGTAGCAGCGGTGTGAAGTGTTTTGCGGTAATTTCATGTCAGGTGCCAAACTTGTTTGAAGCAGAGGAATATGAACAAGTGTTGAATGGAACCCGGCCACATGCAAAGGAAGCGGGCGTGCCTGAAGGTGACAGGTAAGGTTTGATTGACATCTGTCAATGGGTAGTGAGAGTCTAATTTCCTTTATGATAAGGCACTAGGTGTGGGCAACAATTGAGCGTTCTCTGTGATCAATTCAGATGCAATTGCATAAAATACTAGAATCTTGTTTGAAATAACGAAATGTGATATGTATTAACATAAACAGTTATATTTATGTGTCCGATATATTTGTACGTAATTAATGACCCGCCTTGTTTATACTGCAAAAAGGTTGAATAAACGATCATTGTTATAATTATAATTAACCGAAGCTTGAAGCTCCAGACATGGTATGGGGCGGGGGTGGGGGGGGGGGGGGGGTCTACTTCTTACGGAAGATTTTGTTTTACTCCGAGTCTTTATCATCATCACTATTATTATTATTATTATTATTATTATTATTATTATTATTATTATTATTATTATTATTATTATTATTATTATTGTAAATAGCAATTTGTGTGGAATATTTGAATAAAGAATTATTGTTATAAATTATTATTATTATTATTATTATTATTATTATTATTATTATTATTATTATTATTATTTTTCGTGATATTTTTGAATGCAAGTACGCACCGCACTGAACGAGTCGATCTTGACACACTTGTTTTGAATGCTAATAGTTACGCCCTTTCATGATTGCAAAACGACGAGATCAGCTACGTTTCGTTTTCGATTGGAAAAACTCGTACTCGTATTCAGTAGAATCTAAAGGTGTCTAAATTCATGTGTCCTGCTATTCAACTTTCTACGTAGTAACGTTCTGTTATTTCACAGGGATGCGGTATTTAACCACTTTATCAGCCGAGTGCGGAACAACCTTCATGTAGTACTCTGCATGAGTCCTGTGGGAGATGCTTTCCGTACTCGCTGCCGTATGTTCCCCTCACTGGTCAATTGCTGTACTATCGACTGGTTTACAGAGTGGCCAAGGTCAGTTGAATGATGCTTACATAAACACCTTCATGACTGAGCACAAGTGGAGCGTTGTAACTTCTCTATAGTTAAACTCTTTAATTTATTTTGCTTTTGTAGAGAGGCGCTGTTGTCTGTGTCAATGAACTTTTTCGAGGAAATTGATTTGGGTGCTGGAGATGTTAAGGTACGAACACGTTTTGTTTTTGTTTTCTTCAGTCTGTTGGTCTGATTGTCTGTCTGTCAGTTTATTAGTCAGTCAGTCAGTCCATTTGGGTATTGTCTCTCAGTCGATCTGATAGCCTGTCTGACTGACGCACTGACTCACTGACTCACTGGCTGACTGACTGACTGACTGACTGACTCACTGGCTGATTGACTGACTGACTGACTGACTGACTGACTGACTCACTCACTCACTCACTCACTCACTGGCTGATTGACTGACTGACTGACTGACTGACTGTCTGTCCGTTTGACTCTTTCTGTTTGACTGTTCTTTTTTCTTTTTTTTCTGAGTAGCTGGCTATCTGTTCTTCTTAACTGTCTTATTTAACTGTCTGTCTCTTTACATTTTTGTCTGTCGATCTGTCCGTCTGTTTGTTTGTTTTTTGTTGTTTCTTTCTTTCCGTTTCCCTCTCTTCCTAGTTTATGTTTTGTTTTGTTTCTTCTTTCAGTCTCTTCTCCATGCACTTGAAAGCACGAACCTTATATTTACACTCTACTCCATTTCTGTTATTCTGATGCCTGTTGTTTGCGTTCCAGGATAGAGTGGCAGAAATGTGTGTTGAAATTCATACAAGCGTGAGTTCCATGGCAGACAGATTTTATGCTGAGTTGCGAAGGCGATATTACACGACTCCGACCAGTTACCTAGAGCTTATAAACCTGTATCTATCGATGTTGGATGACAAAAGAAGGTATTGTGACGACGATTAAGCATGGTAATAGGACTGAGTGGAGTCCAATTTGGTCTGCAATCATACGAGTGATTAACTAAATCGGTAGATCGCATAGCGACAGTCCGATTTGTTTCGTCGCGAGAATGATTGCAGAATGAATTGGACGACACGAGGTCTTATCGCCAATTAATCATAACCATTACAATTTCCGGGAAGAAATGGCTGTGACAATTAAACTTGAACTTGGATGACATTGAACATCCCATAAAAATGTATGAGCACTCAAATGTAAGCTATAGAGCGTTTTCATTCACGCGACTACCGGCCATATTGGTTTACTGAAACAAAAGAATTTATTTGCATAAAAATAGAGTTCAATTCCCAGAGGTTTAGTTTGGGACACCAACATGGCCGCCATTTCTTTGTTTTGGAACACCACCATGGCCGCCGTGACGTCATGTGAAAACACACTATTGAATTTTCGTACATGGAAGTTTGAGAAAATTCATCTTATTATTACTAAAGCTCTCTAAGGTATAGCATTAACCAATCAACGGATCACTCGTGGCAATCTCATCATTCATGCCAATCACTTGTATTGCAGGCAGCTGATTAGTGCACGTGACCGAGTGAAGAATGGCTTAAAGAAGCTTCTAGAAACAAATGATCTGGTGGATAACATGCAGGTTGAACTAGTGGCGTTGGAGCCTCAACTGAAACAAAAGTCACTTGATGTGGAGAAACTCATGGACAAACTACAGACTGACCAAGATGAAGCTGATAAGGTAAGTATTGAAATGTGAAGTACTTCTTCCTTTATTCTTTCAATCTGTCCATCATTCGCTCATCGATTCATTCGTTCATTCGACCGGTCGTTCATTCAACCATTCATTGGATCATGTATTCATTAAATATTTTATTCATTTGTTTATTTGTTTGTTTATTTTTGTTTTCCAGGTCCGTAAAGTTGTATCAGCAGAGGAGGAAGTCGCCAAAGGAAAGGCAGATGAGACCCAGGCTATCGCGGCTGAAGCTCAAAAGGACTTGGACGAGGCTTTACCCGCCCTAGATGCCGCTCAGAAGGTGAGTTGCTTACTTCGTGTAAGAGAAATGCCGCAGAAAACCAATTGCTTGTATGAACAACATTAAAATGTATACGAATCATTAAAAAAAGGTAAAAAGAAAGTGTTATCAAAGTTGCACCTCTTTAGTCTTTAGGGGGGAGGGATTTTTTATTTCATATGATTTATAGCATTTCCTTGGTAACCAAAAACGAAAGTAGCGAACATAAATTCTAAATCATAGTAACTAAAGACTTTTCTCGTTCCCAGGCTCTTGACTCCTTGGACAAGTCCGACATCTCTGAGCTGCGTGTGTTCACCAATCCCCCCGAGCTGGTTATGACTGTCATGGAGTCCATTTGTATTCTACTGAATGCAAAGTAAGTTGAAATATGAACACTTTTTTTAAACCAAACATACATAGTATTTAGCATTGTGGAGGATTGAATAGACCATTTCCGAGTTGCTTCGAACCTCATTATGAAAGCGAGGCTTCGTGCACAGTTTTTATCATGAAAATTACTTTTCATTCATATGCAAACAACTAATTTGCACTTGACCTTTTGCGAACCTGGTTTTGATTTGGTCTAGCGAGACGTATTAGTTAACCTTATCAAATTACTCATAGCAAACTATGCTATAGAGCATTTTCATTCACGTGACTACCGGCCTTATTAGTTTACTGAAACAAAAGAAAGTGTTTGCTTAAAAATAGAGTTCAATTCCCAGAGGTTTAGTTTGGGACAACAACATGGCCGCCATTTCTTTGTTTTGGGACACCAACATGACCGCCGTGACGTCATGTGAAAACACTCTATTAGGGGAAAGTGTCAAATTTGCTAGAATCTCTCAGGAGCAGGTTGAAACTATCTTAAAAATACCAAGGAAACGGATCTCAGTTTTTTTTCAGTTAATAACTGAAGTGAAACATGAAAACTCTTTAGTTGAAGTGTAGAAGTCGTTCGTGTTAATTAAGGTCGAGTTAATCTGGACTATTGTTAGTGATAAAAACAACCGACTATCTTCTATCTTAATCTTTCTGATTATTTTAATAGAAACCACAGTTTCCATAGTTGCAATACACGTCGGCGTGAAGACATTTATCCTTCAAGACCCAAACTTAGCCTCAAGAAGAGAACTTTTAGATACTCCGGAGCGATTTTATTTAATTCGTTACCTGAAACATACAAACGGGCAGCGTCCTTGGAGGCTTTTAAGCGACTAATGATGAAACACGATTTTTCATAGATTTTTTTCTTAGTGTGCAAATGTTTTTATTTATTATTTCTATCCTATGATATTTTAACCCAAAAGTGTTTGAGTCATATATATATTGTAATTTTTTTTTCATATCATAATAATAATTAATTTAGGTGTATACAGGGCCCCTCAGGATAACAGCCCCGTAGCTGATTGGGCCACCCTGTCTAAATAAAGTTCACTTACTTACTTACTTACTAACTCACTCACTCACTCACTCACTCACTCACTCACTCACTCACTCACTCACTCACTCACTCACTCACTCACTCACTCACTCACTCACTCACTCACTCACTCACTCACTCACTCACTCACTCACTCACTCACTCACTCACTCACTCACTCACTCACTCACTCACTCACTCACTCACTCACTCACTCACTTACTTACTTTCTGTACTTCTGTGATCAGTTTGTAATCTCTATAACCCTTTCTTCCATAACTAGGCCAGACTGGGCAACAGCAAAGAATCTCCTGGGAGATGCCAAATTTTTGACCAAGCTCATGGATTACAACAAGGTAAGTAACGTTTTTCGTTGTTGTTGTTGTTCTGCCTTTCGCAATGTTGGTCCCAACGGAAGAACTGTGCTATTTGTTCACTGTGGAGTATGTTACACTTGTCAACGCCTACATAACACCCGCCGTTGGAGCAAAAAGTTTTGAATGTGGAATTTGAGGATGAGAAGATTTGAAAACAAAATAATAACGGTAGCCAAATTTACAGTTGTGTGCTTAGTAACCTAGCAATTGAGTGGAATCGAGGCTGCAGTTAACCTAGGTTTGATACAAGCTTCGACTCAAAGCTTCGACCCAGATTCACGGGGCCCTGTGTCCTATGTATTGTTTTCCTGACAGTAGACTATTAAGCACTCAACTCTAAAATGGCGTACTGACTCCGTTTGTTAAGTTTACACAAATAAAATTAAGCTGTCGCAACTCGTACTCACGAACGTTTCTTTTTTCACAAAAAACGTTTGTGTATATCATTAATTATTAAAAAAAAACTGGCTCATTGTATAATGAAATTCCAGGGATTTGATTGGCTAATCGGCGATGATATATGAGCCATTAAACCATGCCCGAGAAATAGCGACCATTAAATTTTCTTCTGGTTGTTCTTGCAACGCGAATTCAGCAAGATCTAGCAATATTTCTTGACTGTTTTTAATAAAACAATTAGAGAGATTAAGCACCACGTTTACGGCAAACGGCAAGCGTGAGATTCGCGTTTATGTTTTCTTGAAAATATGAGTACGTAGATAAAAATAGTACAAGATAATTCTGGCCTTTAATTCTAACGCAAAAACACTCAATTTTTCTGAGAAACTGAAAACAGCGAGCGGCAAATGAAGGATAAACATGGTCACGTGATCATTTCTGCCGTTTGCCGTTTGCCGCAAATGTGGTGCTTAATCTCTCTAATAGTTCTACTCGCGACTCTTGGGTATGTGATGACTATAGCTAACTGGGCGCTACACGCCTCGTTGGTTATCTATTTTCTCATATCCAACGCGCGCTTGTGGAATAATTGTTAAATATCAATATCATTTAAAAAGATAACATTCATGAACTACAACCATGTCCACTTGATGTAGAACAACCGGCAAGTGGCAAGGCACCTCTCACCCAGTATTGGAGTTATACTCTCCCAGCAAAAAGCCTGTTGCATACTGTGTTTCAACGCATTTATGCTACAACTAAATTCTCAAAACCAAACTTAGAATACATGTGTTGCATTCGGTAAGGAGAACTAATATGTTGATTCCTGGAACTAAATGGCACGAATCCTGTTCACATTGTCTTTCTGTCTTTGCTCTCCAGGATAGCATTCCTGACGCCATGTTGAAGAAGTTAAAAAAATACATTGACAACCCAAAGTTTACACCAGAAAATGTGGAGAAGGTTTCCAAGGTTAGTTGAATGATTTTAATTTTAACTTCTTTTTGTCTTCTTTTTTGGATGTAATGGAACAGTTCGCGGTTATTGTGACATTTTTCAGTTGAAGATTAAATGAATGAATTCGCCATAATAGAAAAAACAACTTGTATAGAAATCTATGGCGTGCATAAAATCGCAAAATTCAAACTTCTGTATTTCCTCGAGTTTAAAGCACATCTTTATAAAATTTCACAGTGTTGCTGAATTCATTATGGCGAATATATTTCGGAACTGGCGTTTAAACTTAATCTCATATTTCAAAATGTCACCTTGAGTTTGTTGTTAGTTCTCGTCCTTGCTCCTAGAGGAATTTATCTTTCCTCAAAAACCAAGTCTTCCAAATTTCAATTCGTTCTGGAGAGTTTTCCCCAATTTGTGCTCTGCGCTAAATATATTGGCACTTCAGGAAGTTATTTTTGTTGTTGTTTTTGTTTTTGCTTTTTTTTTTTTTGTTTTTTGTTTTTTTTATGCCCTGGTATACAAAGACAAAACGCTACCTTGAACGATGCAAAACACACGGTCTTCAACGTTAATGATTAACACTACTTTCCCTCTAAAGCCAAATTTCTGACTCCTGGGGCACCTTATTGTTACCTGCTACTTGAGAACTCAGCCTTGTAATTAAATTGTTAATTTGTGATGTATTCTAAAACATTCTCGGTTTTGTTTCTTCTTAGGCCTGCCGTTCCATGGTAATGTGGGTCCGTGCTATGGATTTGTACGCTAGGGTGTACCGTACTGTTGAACCCAAGAAAAAGAGGTACAGTATTAGAATATGTCAGTGTATGTCACTGTCAGAAATACTTTTAAACGTTGCTACTTACTTTGTGAATGGTGTATTATTCAGTACGTGACATAGGCATACTCAGAAAAACGAAATCCGAGTGCTCCTATCAGGAGTCGAACCTAAGACCTTCCGATTACTAGTTCGGATGCTCTACCACTGAGCTACAGGAGACTCGTGGGAGCTGAGGCGATTAAACTAGGTTCATGTGGCAAACATCCTGCATACTGCTAGGATTGGAATTTCAACGTGTGGCAGTATCTTACCAGGATGTTTTCTCTCTGCCCGTAGGCTTGCGGCTGCGCAAGTAGAATTGGATGCAGTTATGGCGACTCTGAAAGAAAAGCAAGACAGTTTGGCCGCTGTTGAAGAGAAGGTAAAGCTGTATAATTAGAATCATCACTGGTGGAATTATTGCATAATTCTATATTCTAGTAACTAGATCTGAATCGGAACGAAAAACAAACAGCGTTGCCACGTTCCCACAGATGTCTAGAGAATTGGCTTTGCATGTGGATGTAACGAACCTCGCTTGAAAAGATTGCAGATGTTTGGTTTATCAACAGAGCTGATAACTAAAGGTAAATTGGCCACCGTAAAGAGATTTGAGTGCCGACGTTTCGAGTGTTAGTCCCTCGTCAGAGCGAATAAATATATCACATAATAGTGGAATAATAATTTAAGTTATCAACTCTGTTGATAAACCAAACATACATTTCTACTCTCCACCGACGCAACACCGCGCAGTATTTTTAGAATCTACCCCCTCATCCATTTGTTTAGAAGATTCAAGTTGTTTTTTTGTTTTAGTTCTTTGTTTGTTTGTTTGTTTGTTTTATAAACAAAGAATGCGCAATAGCTGACATAGTTGAAGCCGCTGGCCAGCCAATACGTAGGTTCATTTTTTGGAGCCGTTTTAACTGTTCCCATATTTTGTCTGTTTGTTCAGATTGCAGAACTCCAGGCAGCTTACGACCACAGTATCGCCGAGAAAGAAACGCTGACCAAAAACATCGCACAGACCGCGGCTCGACTGAAGAGAGCTTCCAAGCTTACAACAGCTCTGGGAGATGAACAAGGACGCTGGACGGAGAATGTGGCGGTAGGTATAAAGGGCATTAAAATTCTAGTAATTGGCCTTAAATTAAATGAAGGCCCGGATGACGCCCTTGAGAGATTTTAGAGGACATGATGTGCGTTTCTCTGAACTCACAAAAAGATTTTGGACCCGAAAAACTATTTTATGTGCACAATGTTCGTTACAAGAAATTTGATTTTCAACCCTTTAACCCCTATCAAAGAACAAATTCTCGTATCTTGTCTTCATATATTTTTTTTTTTCTATAAAAGTACCGGGAAAAAGTTATTAAAATATCAAGAAAATTTTATTTGGGTGATCATATGCTTAATTCTCATGATCTCAGGGGTTGAATAAGCATTGATATTAAAAGGAGAAATTTGATGCTGATCACTGTGTGGGCTTAAAGGATTGTTCGATTTAGAGCTGAAACGTTGAAACCTTTTAATAGACTGAGAAATACATTGAGCTAGTTTGTACGAAAATTATTACTGATCGATAGAAAACGGATACGAAAATACTTTTGGGACCCGAAAACTCTCAGGAGTTTTCAGAAACGCACGCCTGTTTTCAAGATAGTAGGCCCTGAGTGTGTTAACATTAACTCTCCGGCGATAACTTAGGACTTGAAAGTTTGTAACAACTCGTCTGCTTATTACAACACGTTGGAGACGTGAGCAGTACATAGAATCCGAAAACCAAGTATGCTGGACTGTACAGTTCTCTTTGCCAGTTTACGTCCAATTTTAAGACACGTCCATTCTCCTTAACTTCCAGGCGTTCGAGATGGAAATTGGCAATGTAGTTGGCAACGTGTTTGTAGCCGCAGCTTGTGTGGCGTATTTTGGAGCCTTTACAAGTCTGTACCGCCATGAACTGATCTCATCTTGGATTCAGCGCTGTAAAGAACTGGAGATACCCGTATCAGATGACTTCAGTCTCATCAATGTGTTAGCAGACCCATTTGAGATCAGACAGTGGAATGCTGACGGTCTACCGAGAGATTCAGTGAGTACAGAAAACTTATTCAGCAAAATACCCATGACAGTGTCTCCCTTTAATTTAAAGAGGCACGGAGATTTTGCTGTATTTTGGTTAAAAAACAGCTCAAATATTCAACAAAGAACCTTTTCTCTAAGATAAAATTGTTTTTAGAGCACTGGAGAGAAAATATAAAGGGATTCCTCAGGGAAACAACAAATTATGATCCGTTTTAAGCTCTCTACAAATATTACCTTGCTCAATATTGATGATACATTCCTTGCTCATTATTAATGATACTTTATTCCAATTATTTTCGTTTTTCTTTGATTTTTGTTTTTCTTCTGCTATATCTTTCTTTCTTTTTTTTATTCTACTCAGTTACTTTTCTTATCAATTTACTTCCTTTAAAGAGGCACAGTATTAGTTTTACTAGAGGTGCCCCTCTAATCTCCTCTCCCCTATTTGAATTGTATTTTTTGAGCTGCGTGTTAGTCTGTTTTTAATACCTCCAACTTTTGTATTTTGCACTTATGTAACAGTAAGAGTGGAGAGTATAAATAAAAAAATGTCAGATGTAAAAAAAATGTCAAAAGTTTTAAGCGAGTTCTCCACAATACACAGGAAGAACTTGAAAAAAGTGGCCAAATTTTTTAAGTTACAGTCCATTTCCATCCTAGCCATCCGCAGCCAAAGACAATAAATACTAGTTTCTGTGCGCTAGTAGGGTTTTTGCGAACACAACTGAATCATTATTACTTTTCGTTGTTCCTGGAGAAATATTTTATTCAATTGCTGGCCATTGCTAATTTGTGTTCTATACTCTTTGTAGGTGTCCATCGAGAACGCCATCCTGGTGACTCGAGGTCGCCGATGGCCCTTGATGATTGATCCTCAAGACCAGGTCAGTTTACCGACAGAGACATAGCAAGACAGACAGACGGACGAACTGACAAAGACAGACCAACAGACGAGCGGACAGACAGGCAGACCGACAGACAGACAGATAGCCATACATACAGATTATTCCAGCAGAGTACTTTTCACCGACAGAGTTACAAATTAGACATAGAGTAGGTGTCCTGCAAACAGACAGAATAGGTTCAACTAGGCCCAAAGTCGCAGACGGGAGGGTAAACAGGCAGGCAGGCAGACAGACTGTGCAGCGAATTAGACTGTGACTTGTATACATATTTAGAGATATAATTCGTCCACAAATTGGGAATAAGGTGAGTAATGGAGAGATAAGCGCAGTTAGCCGTCTAGATCTTGTACCATTCAGAATTCTGTTTTCAATTGCTTGAAGCTATGGTGTCTTTCTGTGTTTCTGGGTATGTTTTTACTAGTAAAAATAAAAATTGATATAAAAGTAAAGCCACTGATCTTTTATGCGTTCTTTTTCGTGTCAATTCCCAGGCCAACCGTTGGATCCGAGCAAAAGAAGCCAAGAATGGACTCAAAGTGATCAAACTAACTGATCAAAACTTTCTGCGCACGCTCGAGAACTGCATTCGTATTGGTATGCCTGTGCTTTTGGAGGAAGTTGGAGAGACCCTGGACCCGGCTCTGGAACCAATCCTGTTGAAACAGACCTTTGTACAGGTGAGAGGGTAATGTGTTACAAGAGTAACGTGGATGTTACATGCCGCGAGTATTGTTTGAAACTCTGCCTTAAAAGGCTTCAGGCAGCCATACAAGTATGGCGCTATTCCGCAAGGAAAAAGGTCTGATGGAAGTTTGTTCGTTCGCTTAGAACGCGGCACTCCATGAAAACAATGCAAACGAATTTTGCATGGCTTCGAATTCCCTCCAAGCGAAATTTCGTGAATATTTAGGAATAGATGAAATTCGTCGCGGCGAAACTTTGTCACTATTTGCTGCAACTCTGAAAACATCGTATCAGCAAACGTTCGAACGAAACAGTAAGACTAAAATACTACACTTCTAATTAAAAATGTTTTAAGATTTCAACTCAGTTCTTTTCATGGTGTACAAATTCATGGACTGATTGCCTGACAGAATGTAACAGCTTCAATTTACAGCTTATTTTCGGGGTAGTTTTAGTTCATTTTCCCATTCTCTCTTTCTTTTCGTTTCTGCCAATGAGTTGACAACATTCAGTTAGCTCTTTATAAGGAACATACCGGAAAAATGGCGAGAAAATCGTGAAAATCATCGCATGGCTATTTTTGCCGCCAACTTCGAAATGAACGGCCTCGAATTTCCAGTAAAGCTGTTTTCCAGTTAAAAATTATAAAATTAGAGTTGTCTATGAAAAATCTGTGAAAAGTGTCTGTCCTTGTTTTAATTATATGTATGTTCTTTTCCAGGGTGGCCGCCTGTTGATCCGTCTTGGAGACAGTGATATCGACTATGATAAAAACTTCAAGTACGTTTTTTTTTTTTCGTTATTAAGCATTAATCAGGTCGATTTTGTGTGGTCTGTCAAGACTTCTTTGTGACTCAGTATCATTGGCTGGGTGTGATCATTTTACATTCCCTTTTCTATTCTTCATAACTTATGACATCAAATTTTCACGACTTTTAAAGTGAAGTGGTCAAAAGTACTATACTCGAAGGGGACCCACCAAACCGCAAAATAGATGGTGGTCTCTGCATGCAATCCCCCTCACCCCCCCCCCCCCCCTTCCTCAAAAGATGGTGCTTTGTTGTATAACCACCCATCTATCCAGCAGTAAAAAATGGCAATGAGATTGAAGCCTCACTTTTCTTGTTTATATACAGCAATGCTGACTCTTGCTAGCTGAATTTTTCTGTGTCAATTCAAATTTTAAAGCCAATAAAATTTTTTCAGTAATGTTCATGAGATAGGACATGGTGGGTCCTCTTAGAACAAACTCGCTATGACCAACAATGTTGACTCTTGTTAGCTGAATATTTATGTGTCAACTCAAATTTTAAAGCCAATAAAATTTTGTCGGTAATGTTCATGAGATAGGTGGTGTCTTCGATAACCCTCCTACCCCAGACGAGGTGTGTCCTCTTCGAACAAACTCGTTATGACCAGTTTCCTAAACGGAAAAATTTGATGACGCGACCATTCTTTTGTTAAATAGAAGCAGGACTGAAATCTCTTATTAAAAAGAATTTCTGTAAACGTGTACATAGTAACGTGATGTTTTGTCTGTCTATCTGCCTGTTTGTCTGCCTGCCTGTCTGTAGCAAGATAGTTAGACAGATAGATAGCCAGAAAGACAGAACCCCTGTTCAAAACAGTTTATGTTTGTAACCGTAGCACAGACTCTCTTGGGTTGACTGCGTTGAATAATTTCTGAGATGTGGCAGCGACAGCCAAGTTGATTCACCGCCTGTTTTCCAGACCATCTTTTTGTCCAACTGCTTACTCTGTCCAAAGCCTAATTAATTTCCTTCTTCTCCTTATAGATTCTACATGACCACCAAACTGGCGAATCCTCACTATCTACCTGAAGTGTGTATCAAGGTTACCATCATTAACTTCACCGTCACGAAGTCAGGACTCGAGGACCAGCTTCTAAGGTACATTCACCCATTGCTGTTTCCGTCAAGAACATTGTGTATTGTGAATTTAGTTGCGCTTTCACTCCCTGTCTCGATTAGCTTTCGCTACTTGCGGTCCAGTGACATTAGCTTAAAAATTGGTAACCAGACTGACTGACTGACTACATGCTTGCTTGCTTGCTTGCTTGCTTGCTTGCTTGCTTGCTCGCTCGCTCGCTCGCTCGCTCGCTCGCTCGCTCGCTCGATTGATTGATTGATTGATTGATTGATTGATTGATTGATTGATTGATTGACGGTCTTGTTTAAGGAGGTCTTCTGGCGATTTTGTTTCTTCATGATTCCTTTATTTATCCATTATTTGATGGCTTTATTGAGAATATTCTTCAAATACTCAAGATAGTATGTCATCAGTATATCCAAAACTTCGAATTTAATCCAAAAATTCCACATCCAGGTGCTGGATATCCGGTGGAACGAGTTCTCTCTTGTGATATTTGACTTTAAACTTTCAGCACACTGAATTCGTTTGGTTACGACGAGAGAATCTCTTTTCTAACATTGTTGGTGTTTAATTTTTGTTTAATTTTCTCATTTTAGTGATGTTGTTCGTCTTGAGAGACCAGACCTTGAAGATCAGAGAAATCAGCTGATTGTACGAATTAACTCGGACAAAAACCAACTAAAAGCCATTGAGGATAGGATCCTTAAACTGCTGTTCACTTCAGAAGGAAATATCCTGGATGATGAAGTGCTTATCAATACTCTAAATGAGTCAAAAGTAAGTCATGAATATACACCAATGCCTGTTATTCTGGAGTAAACTTAAGTTCGCTGATATTTGTAAGTCCAGTCGTACAAACATAATAACTAGTATTATGTACCTCAGGCTTTCAAATGTTCTGTTTGATTGCCCGCTCCTTAGTGGACAGTGTATGTTTTGAGGTGTTTTTGGTCAGTGGGATTAACCTGCCCTAAACGATAGTCTAGGACTACTGGTGCGCGCGTCTTCAGAGATCCACCTTGTGTACCACATGTAATGGATCACTTTTGAGAGAGAAATAGGATCGTTCTCCGATTACGTTCTCGGCGATTATTTCAACTCGCTTTAAATGTCAAATGTGGGTAAAATTTCCTGGAGATGAATTCTTGGAGACCGCACCCATGTTTAGAAAGAGAAAGAAAATTTCGTCGTCGTGTGTTTAGGTCCTTTATAAAACGTCCTATCAGGAAATTTCACGTCCTAGTCGTGCAGTAACGGCAAAGAAATGTACCAAAAAGTGTAATGCACGTGCAGAGTTGCTGTTTTGGTTATTAAGCCTGTTGCTTTTTGATGTTCTTGTTGCCGTCGCTATCGTCGTTGCTAAATCTCCCTAATTACTGTTGCATTCAGTCGCGAACACTTCTTGGCATGAAAAAACCATGTTTCATAGATTGAGCATGAAGCTACGTTCTGGTTTTGTTGTTATTGTTGCTGTTGTTGTTGTTGTTTTTTGTTTGTTTGTTTGTTTGTTTGTTTGTTTTGTGTAACAAACACGCAATGATTGTATTATAATATGCACTTCTCCCCAGGTCACTTCAGGAGTGATCAGTACTCGGTTAAAAGAAGCCGAGATGACTGAGGAGAAAATAACAGCCGCCCGAGAGAAATACCGTCCTGTGGCCACACGGGGCTCAGTTATGTACTTTGTTGTGGCTAGTGTGGCTGAGGTGGACTCCATGTACCAGTACTCACTCAAGTACTTCAAACAGGTAATGTGTGATTCTCTGTATTTCTTAATATGCCATGGTTAAAACTCGGTGAAATTTCGACAATTTTCACTTAAGGCAAAAATCGCCAAGAAATCTACTGCTCCTTAGCTTTCATAAAAATGGTGAGGTCACGTTCAAGGATTTCAGGAGCAGGCGCAAAAAGTTAAAACGATCTTCTAGTGATTCTCAGTTGCGGAAATCTGAAATTTTCATTCACAAATTCAAAAAGGTAGATGGCCTTTTCGAGCATAATAAACAGCACCACAGGAAAGTACTGCTTGGTAGCTTTCATTTGAATGGTCACGCTTTAGGATTTCGTACATAGACTTAAAAGATAGAACCACCTTGTACAGCATAATAAATAGCACCACAGGAAAGTACTGCTCGGTAGCTTTCATTTGAATGGTCACACTTTACGATTTCGTACACAGACTCAAAAGATAGAACCACCTTGTACAGCATAGTAAACAGCAACACAGGAAAGTACTGCTTAGTAGATTTCATCCACCGTCTCAAAAGATGGAATCATGTTGTACTTAATTAGTACTTTGTGTTTTGTTTATCGCAGTTATTCAACACATGTATCGAGAACAGCGAGAAGACGGATGACCTGGACAGAAGGCTTCAGATCCTTCTCACAAACTGTACCCACTCTGTGTACACAAACGTGGCTCGGTACGTGATTCCTTATGGGAGGAGAGGGTATTTTGCGGGCATAGTATTCCCCTTCCTGTCCTTTCTTTCTTTACATTCATTGGTTTGTGTCAAATGAGTACCCAAAAGCCATACACTATGGCTCCCTACATGTGCAAATATTATGTTAGTATTTCTACATGTAGGGAACATTCCTGGATGTTTGATCGAAATTACCGTGGTACCACCTCGATAAATGGTCATACAATTTACGTTATTCAATCCTGTGAAAAAGGTGATATTTCGTTTCCTTAGAGTGGCTTTCAATTGGGTACCGGGAGTAATTTGGTTTACTGCGCCATTGGTTAAAAAAATTGCACCACTTTCTCGGACTCTATCGCAGGAATTTTCCCACGCCTTAAGCTCTGATTGGTCAATTGGTTTGTTGTTTACGTTCTTTGTGATTGGTCGTAGTAATTTGATTCAAAATCGCTCTAACTGGGACCTTGTTTTAATGGTATGGCTCTTCATTTTAGGGGTTTGTTTGAGAAAGACAAGCTGGTGTTTTCGTTCATGTTGTGCGGCGAGATAATGCGACAAAGAGGAGACATCTCTGATAATGAATGGAACTTCTTCCTCAGAGGAAGTGGGAGCTTGGATAAGGTAACGTTCACCCGTGACAGAGAAATGCGAGGGAGACGCGCGAGGAGACACGCATGTGATACGCGCGGAGATTGCTGGCGTAGGCGACGCGCGTTTAGTACACGCGTGTGGAATGCGTTAGGGTTATAATTACCATCATGAACGATGTGAGGGAAGTTAACTTGGGAAAGAGAGGCGTACAAGATACAGATCTTGACATGCGAGTGAAAATCGCCTAGTGTAAGTGTCATGTTTGAGAAAGCGATAGAACGAGAGAGACACGCACAAGGGATATATTTTGTGACTGAGACAAGTGCCAAAAGATGAAAGAGAATTTCAGATTCTCGCGATAATGCACAAGAAGCTCTGTTTTATATGAAGTTTCTCAAAACAATTAACACTGTCGTTTCTTTTCCTTTAGGAGCGTCCACCGAAGCCTGATGTTCCTTGGCTGACGGAGCATACATGGAACACTTGTTGCGACTTGGAGGTGGGTATAATCTCTAACATGATTTAATTGGATTTTATAACATTAGTACCTTAGTACCTGTTTAATTTTGCAGTAATTAACTCAGAAGATGTTAGAATTTCATTAAACAGTTAGGATGATCGATGTTACATGGATTACAATGTGAACAAACTGTAACTGGATTTGCTTGAAATTTTCTAAACGAGTTCAGTTCGCCGATATGGAATTCCGTAAGCGGATGATTTTTTGGGAGGTCCTTTGTATTCAGATGAAATTAAAATTTGGAAATCCTGATTTTCGAGGAGGGAAGAAAATCGGAGACGAGGAAGAAAAACCCTTGGGAATTGGACGAAAACAAGCAACGGAGTCAAACTGCAGAGTGTAGTTATCGCTGAGTCATCCTTCCCTACCCCCACCTCAAAAAACATCCCCTTATCCTCTCCCCCTTCATGCTGAGCAAACGTTTTCAACATACATCCTGTAGTTGCCTTTTAATATAAATTCAACTTTATTTTTTCCAGGACTCCCTGTCGGTGTTTAGTGGCCTGAAGCAAGAAATAGTCAGCAAGCCAATTATTGTCAAGCTTGGGTCGATTGAGGTATAGTCTTAATGCTATATGCTAAATTTAATAATCTCTTAAAAATGCGTGACCGCTACAACGAAACAGCATCGCTTGCATAGGAAGTGACGAGTAAATACTGAAATGGATATCAGAAAAAATAATGGGAAACATTATCACGACTGGCGCTGTTCGATGACGGGAAAATGTTGATACGACTGCAAATTGACAATGGCCAGCACAAGTGTAGAAAAAAACGTGGAAACATGTCAGAGAGAGGGCAGGAAACGTTGACACGGCAGGCGCTGCCAAATGACGGGAAAACATTAACATGGCCAGCACAAGTGCAGGAAAAAAGAACGTTGAAGCAGATCTCAGAAAAAGGGCGGGAAACGTTGACACGGCAGGCGCTGCAAAATGGCGGGAAAACATTCATCTGGTCCGCACTACAAAATGGCGGGAAAAGCCTAGACCCAGCCCCCACAGTAAATTGACGACGAGAAAATATCGACACAGCCGTGCTGCAATAGATCCTTCTCCAAAATGGCGGCAACAGATTTGAATGAGTTAAAATTGAACTGAATGAAAAACTGATACCAGCAACGGAATGAGCACCTTAACTTTAGCAACCTTGCAAAGTTTCAGCATATTAGGTGTTTTATCAGCTTAGGAAATGTAAGACGAAATTTGACAAATTTACAGACGTTTGGATGACTGGGGGTATACGTCATACCCCCAGTCATACAAACATCTGTAAATTTTTCATTGTTCAACTTACATTTTCTCAGCTGATATTACACCTGATATGCTGAAACTTTGCAGGGTTACTAAAGAAAAAGTGCTCTTTTTAGTGCTGTTATAAGTTTTTAATTTAAACTTATTTGAATTTTCGGCCGCCATTTTGGACAAGGGTCTATTTGGCGGGAAAACATTCCTGCATTGTACAACTGCAGCGGATGAGCACTTTACATATACCCTTCTTTTTTGTTGTTGTTAACATAGGTTTGCCCAAACGCTGCACTGCTTTCTCAGAGCAAAGATGATGGCCGATCTACAGCAACAAGCGAGAGCACAGAAGCGACTGAGGACGGTGAAGAACCACAAAGCAATTTTGGCGAGCGACTAACCAGCTTTCAGAGTTTGGTGTTTGTGAAAGCTTTCAAAGAAGAAAAGGTAATGGGTAGACGTACGGTAAAATTCTTTCTTATAAGCCCTCTGCACGGGCCTGAAAGTAAACTATGCTAGTTGAGGAGTAACACAAACTTTAATTAAATTTTATAGCTTACAAAAGATATTTTTGGCCTCCTTTGGTGCGCATTTTTTCGATCTTATACCACTAACGGAAAGTGTATCTTAGAAAACACCATTAACTGAATGAACTCATCTTTTTGCTTTAGCTTTCACTTTGAATTTTTTTGAAATTTCTGGGAGGATTTTCATGGATTCACGTATCGCTACAACATACACTAAAAATTTAATTAGCTGCACAACTTTCAACGTACCCTTCCTTAGACTACACTCACGGCGAATGTTCATGATTTGGGTTCAAAACATTTACAATCTGACTTTATTTCTTTGCAGGTCGTGTTCGCCTCAGTGGATTTCGTTTGTGAAAACCTTGGCAAGACCTTTGTGGAGAGTCCGTCTATAGACCTGAACATCTTGTACGCTGATGTGGGGCCCACCACCCCTCTTATCTTCATCCTGTCGACTGGTTCTGATCCAATGAACGCCTTTCTTAGGTTCGCCAGAGAAATGAGCTACAGCGAAAGGTGAGGTGCAGTGGCGGCCGATGCTACTGTCTTGGACTGCAAAACCGCGGAGAAAATTCGCGAAATCTCACCCCTCAAAAATCGCAAAATTAAATTTTCGCGAGAATTTCCTTTTTATGTCACTGCATGATATTATAAAGGAAAATACAGGGAGATGTAAAGAATCAACCATAAGAGGACACAGAAAAAATCTGAGCCCCAGATGGGATTCGAACCCACGACCCTCAGTGTTCTAGATCGGATGCTCTAACCTCTGAGCTACTATCAGGAGTCGAACCTAAGACCTTCCGAATACTAGTTCGGATGCTCTACCACTTGAGCTACAGGAGACTCGCGGGAGCAAAGGCCATTAAACTAGGTTCATGGGACAAATATCCTGCGTACTGCTAGGATTTGTATGGTATATGTGGTATATGGTATATGATATATACATCATTCTCATTCATTCACCAGGCTTGAAATATACCATCACATTTATTTCAATGGCCAATTTGTTCCCAAGTTCTTCTAGTGTATTTTGAAAAATCTGATACTAGGATACTAAACTGATAATAGTTGGTTCTTCCCAGGAGAAAACACCTAATATTTTCTTCTCGATGCTCTAAGAGCAATTTGATGTCAGAGAAAATGTACCTTGTGAAATAATTGAGCAGTTTTGACCAAAACACAGAGAAATCTCCGTGACTGTGCCCCTTTAATGTATCTTGTTATCGTAGTTATACATTACACTAGATAATGAACAGTGGCGATAACCGCAGCTGTAAAAGACCAAACGAGACTAACCAGTAACGCAATGTTTTTAGAATCCAGGCCATCTCGTTAGGTCAAGGTCAGGGGCCTGTGGCCGAGAAAATGATCGCCAATGCAATTAAAACAGGAGACTGGGTCTTCCTTCAGGTGAGGATTACTTAATACGCATGATTCGTCGGCAGTTTATAAAATGGTTTTCGAACTCTAGATAAACGGCATGTATTTGCATTCATCTTAAAAGGGGAGTATCATAAGGTTTTTGACCTCTTTTGTTAAAAATGGTGAATTAGACCTTCGCTTAGGTACAAAATAATTCTTGAACAACGAGAGGAAAGAAATCAACTCAATTCTTGAAAGGAACAACTCGTGATCTGTTCTAGCGCATTTTGGAAAACAAAAATGCGTGAACTTGCAAAACATTAGCCTAGCATTTTTCAAGTTTCAATCCATTCCGACCTACTTTGTCTCTGGCCAGAGGCACTAATCGACAGTTTTATTGCACTGCGGTGATAATATATAACAAACCTAGACAATTTCTTTTTCGATGCTGTTGACAGACAAACATTTTTGGTTTTTGAAATGACATCAAATTTGCATGATACTTCCCCTTTAAACAGTTGGCTACCTGACTCTAGTTGCTTGTGTTGTTATTCCAGGCAGTCACTGCTCTAGCATTAGCTGTTTCTCGTTGTTTAGTTGTGTCTTTAGGAGCAAAGGCTTTAATAACGTTGTGATTGTCACTGTTGTTGTTGTTGTTGCTTCTGCTGCTGCTGCAGCGGTTTTTGTTGTTGTTGTTGTTGTTGTTGTTGTTGTTATTGTTATTGTTATTATTACAACTTCCTCTTCTTTCAAGCTCGGAATCTTCTTTGTTCATGGCTTGTGGGTATTGTAATTCTGATTGGTTCATTGTCGGAGGCCGAGTAACCTGGGTCCTCTTGAAGTTCAAAATGGCGGGCAGCGCCCCAGAATGAAAATTTTTGATTCCATCGTAGTAAGACCGCAGGGCTCTAATCCTTTCACCCTCTCTTATTTACAGCGCCCTCAATTAGTATTGCTGTGTTAAACACTTTCGATACTTACTTGATTCAAATCTGCTCTGATTTACGTTTACCTGAAAAAGGTCATAACAAACAGCAAGAATTTTGATGATTTTGGTGTGCAACAAAGGCGTTCCACCGGTTCTTCATATTTATATGTATATTACATTATTCTAGAACTGTCATCTTGCTGCATCCTGGATGTTGGCTATGGAAACCCTGATAAAGAGCCTGTCTACACCGGAAGTGGAAGTGCACGAGGACTTCCGGTTGTTCCTGAGTTCCATGCCAACCAAGTCATTTCCGGTGACTGTTTTACAGAACAGTGTGAAGGTCACGAATGAGCCTCCCAAGGGACTCAGAGCTAATGCAAAGAGAGCTTTTGGTGAACTCAGCACCGATACATTTGAGAATCACAGTAAGACCTTGCCTCCTACGTAGCGTTATTTTTGTCACGCAATAATTCTTCCTTGTCATGCAACCCCTCCACCTAACTTTTCACTTCAGTACGGAAAATCCCTCTCATGCAGCTACTGGTTTTTTCCTTTCATTTGGATCGTCACGCAAGGCTTTACCATTCGCAACGTTACACCTTCCCAATCACAAATTTTTTCAAAACGTCACACCTTCCACACTTGCAACATTTATACCCCGTCACGCAACATTTTGTTACGCAACAGCCACCAATTCATACCACAAAAACACTCAACTCCTCCTTCGTCAGTAATTGTTCACGTCACGTAAGTCTTCTTCGTATTTCTGAAACTGTTACGTGACCTCCCAACGAATGAACTTGAAAATAAGCTCAGTTTAGGTGGGTCTCGTTGAATCATTCATACTCAGATTCAGTTTATTCTCCCGTATCATAACTTTTACTTTAAAGTCACGTTTTATGTTTGTGTCTTACAGTTCTTGGCGTGACATGGCGTAAGCTGGTGTTCGGAATTTGTTTCTTCCACGCCATTATTCAGGAGAGAAAGAAGTTTGGTCCCCTGGGCTGGAACATCAAGGTAAGATTAAGCAAACAACAAACTGACTACTGAACAACATTAAGTTACGTCACACAACTCACCTGCCTCTGAATGTCATAAGATTTACATACAAATGACGATAGACCATTCACAGCTTTGGCCGAGTCTTGTCGTTTATCCCCCCTCACCCCCGAAAAAACAACCCTCAAGAACTCAAAGATTTGTATTGTAGAAGCTTTGTTAATTTCCACTGAAGATAGGCGTATGTAATTTCTAATAGAGAGGAAGTGCTTACTTCAAATCACAAAATATTATATTACACCCTACACGACGCTACTTGAGTTGGTGTATTTGTAGACGCCTTCTATTTTGAGAATTATTTTCCGCATGTAGCGAGAGATATAGAAGACGTCTACACGGAGGCTAACTATCCAGTTTAACAAATGTTTTGAATACATGAACTTTAACCAGCAACAACCATTGGAGTAGGGATTTAACAAGAAGGGAGGTGTTTAAATTGTCTTCCAAAGGAAGAGGGAAGGTTTTTATTGAAGAGGGAGTCCAAAAGAGTTTTTCCGGTACTTATCGTTAACCTTGTGTTTCTTAAAGCTACTTTTGTTCCAGAATAATTGCAAAAAAGTACTGATTTTTCGTTCTTTCTGTCACTTACCAGTACGAGTTTAACGACTCCGATCGCGAGAGCGCTCTTGACAATTTAAAGATGTTTTTAGCGGAAGGACAGATTCCATGGGACGCGCTCACTTTCATCACTGGAGAGGTAAGACAAACGATAGTACGAATTTAAATGTGTATATTAATTCCAGCTTAATTACGCAGTTAATCCTTTGTCCACCGCCAGTGGCATTGAGAAGGTTCAGTGCTGTTATTAAGATTAGGAGAAGTTTGCTCCACAAGGAAAGCGGCCAGTCACAAACGAAAGAGAGAGCCTGGTTTTCTCTGTTGTTGTCTTTTAGTTACTAGAGACCTTCAAATTCTAGTACGAACACGACCACAAATACGAGATTTAACTTCAAGTTTTTAGCAAAGTACTAAGAAGAGATATATCCTAGAAAGCTTCATTTTACTTGTTATGAGCGACGAACTTGGCGCAGTTCTTTTGAATGATGATAGCTAAGCCCTTTTGTGATTCCAAAAAGACGAGATCACCTACGTTTCGAGGACTTGTTTTCGCCACTACGCCGTTCTCACAAAAACTCGTAGTAAAATGACGACGGCTATCTCGTTTTCCCGCCAAAATGACACTGGTTCACGCGTGCGCACTCTTTGTTTATTGGAAAAACTCGACTGAACTCAGACTAGATCCTAAAGGTCGCTATATTCTCATTTCGGAGTATTCGAGCATCTTCACTGACGTTTGCGGGTGCCAGTTACAATCATGGATAAACGTTAATCACAAGCCTGGAAGATTTCATATTTTTCCAATTTTTTGTTTATCACAGATCACCTATGGAGGACGAGTAACCGATGCTTGGGATCAGCGGTGTCTAACCACAATCCTAGGCAGGTTCTTCTCTCCTACGATTCTTGAAGATGGCTACAAGTTTTCCAACTCAGGTGAGGCTGAAAATCTTTAACTCTAGACTCGCCCAGAAAGATTCTAATGATGACAAAAAAAAACAGTGAGCGTTTAACACTCCGTGTATGTATCTCTAGGTATCTACTTCCCTCCTGGGTTTGACTCGCTTCCAGAGTACAGGGATTATATTGACAGTCTACCAATTGCTGACGAGCCGGAGATTTTTGGAATGCACAACAACGCAAATATCGCATTTCAGGTGAGAATATCCGTGTAGTACTTTAAAATAGGTATATCGGTACATTATTACCATCAGAACTTTCTTCTGTTGTTGTGATAGAATCACCAAAACAGACAATGATGCACTCTCTTTCTTATTGTTGTTGTTGTTGTTGTTGTTGTTGTTGTTTTTGTTTTGTTTTGTTTTGGTTTTGTTTTGTTTTGTTTTGTTTTGTTTTGTTTTGTTTTGTTTTGTTTTGTTTTGTTTTGTTTTGTTTTGTTTTGGGGGGTAGAGGGGGGACTTCGACACCTCCATCTGCGTCCCTGCCAGGGAACCGGTCATAACAAGTTTGTTGGAAGAGGACCCACCTTGTCTGGGATAGGAGGGTAATCAAAGTCATCACCTATCTCTTGAACATTGCGGACAAAATTCTATTGGTTTTAAAATTGGAGTTGACACAGAAATATTCAGCTGGCAAGGGTCAGCATTGCTGGTCATAACAACTTTGTGCGAAGGCGACCCACCTTGTCCGGGGTAGGAAGGTTATCGAAGACACCACCTGTCTCATGAACATTACCGACAAAATTTTATTGGCTTTAAAATTTGATTTGACACAAATATTCAGTGGTGCTTGATAAACAAGAAAAGTGAAGTTTGAATCTCATTGTCATTTTTTCACTGGTGGATAGAGGGGTGGCTATACAATAAAGACACCATCTTTTGAGGTTGAGTAAGGGGAGGTGCAGGCAGAGACCACCATCTATTTTGTGGTTTGATGGGTCCTGCTCGAGTATAGTAGTTTTGACCGCTTCCCAAATGTGTTCAAACCCTCTTCGATACTTCCATTCTATTTTCCACTGGCCCGCGTACGCTGAGAAGATTGTCCGTTAGCAGACAAATGTTGCCGTTGTTTTCCAAGCGTTTTACAAACGTTGCCAAAAATTGCCCACAAAGAGCTGACGGTTTTTCCGTCTGTTAACCAACAAGAGTTGACATCGATGTTTCTCTAAGGCGTTTCTTTGGCTGCGATTTTTCCCAACTGCGAGGGTGTGGCGGAGGGAGGGGTGGAATCCTTTAAGGACCGTGCCTACTTTTGTTACTGTGCATACATTCTGTGCATCTCGAGATACTCGGGTTTCCTATGGGTGGTGCCTTCTACTACAGGAATATTTTGCGCGGTTTAAACTATGCAGAGAAAGCAGAACTTAGCAAGTGCCTTTGATATCCAAAAAGACAATTGGGGGTAACCATACATTTTTCAGAGATAATAATGGTTGAATTTGGAAAAAAGCGCCATACATTGCTTTGTATTTTACTGTTTTTTTAGAACAATAGTTGCTTAAATTTCTCTGAAAAATTCGTGGTTACCCGTTATTTTGTTTTTGGATTCCAATAGCCCTTGCTAAGATCTGCTTTCTCCGCATAGTCATAAACCACACAAAAATACTTCTTTATTAGTAGGCACCGTCTTTAAGTTCAATGAGGTTTAAATTTCAAGCGTCTTTTATTTGCAGACTCAAGAGACCAATGCCTTGATCACTGCAGTGTTGGAGGTTCAGCCTCGGCTGGCTAGTGGAGGTAGCGGTAAAACAAGCGATGAGATCGTGTACGAGCTCGCTGAGAGTATTCTGTCCAAACTGCCTGCGGTGTTGGACATGGAGAAAGCAGATAAAGCTATTTTTGAGGTGAGAGTGTAATCGAGTTAGCTGATCTAAGCTAAGTACACATGTTAGCGCCAAACCTCACGCCGACTTAGACCAACAAGATCAGCATAGGTCAATAAAACGTCAGTCTGCATAGCTCTAGGGTTTAACAACCTCTTTAGAGTGTATCGGTGAATGAACAAGCAAACGAAGGAACAAATAAACGCACTGGCGAAACGAACCCATCAACTGACAAACGAAAAAAAAATCATGAAGAATAAGTGAACAGATGGGCCAATGGACAGACGGAAGGACGAACGAATGAATGAATATAATTGAGTGTCACCCGTTCTAACTTTTCGTATTTAACGTTGTTGTGTTTTCAGACTGATGCTAAAGGCCGTGTCAACTCACTGACTACTGTACTCGGACAAGAGGTTGATCGGTTTAACTCTCTTTTAAAAGTCATCAAGGTAAGCTAACGATTGCTTGTTTGCTTGTTTGCTTGCTTGCTTGCTTGCTTGATTGCTTGATTGATTGCCTGCTTGATTGCTTGCTTGCTTGCTTGCTTGCTTGCTTGCTTGCTTGCTTGCTTGCTTGCTTGCTTGCTTGCTTGCTTGATTGATTGATTGATTGATTGATTGATTGATTGATTGATTGATTGATTGATTGATTGATTGATTGATTGATTTTTAGCGCACAATACCTGTACGCTGTAATTATTAACAAGAGTCTTTGGCTAAGTTAGGCCAAGTTGAAAAGATTTATTTGCGCGCCGGGAGGGGGGGCGGGGGGCTACTTCCTTATATATGATTATATGGGAGTACCCCCACGGGAGTTGGAGGCAGATCGCGGCCATGCTTACATTCAGAAATTCTCTTTTCCCGTACATTTTTCCTTCTTTTTTTTTTTTTTTTTTTTTTTCGCTCGTGGGGTGAAACACTGACTTAACTTCCGTGTGATAAGTTTCTTATTTCCCTCCTCAGACCTCTCTGCAGCAGCTTCAGAAAGCCATCAAGGGCCTGGTAGTGATGTCACTAGAGTTGGATAAAGTTTACACCAACTTCTTGAACAATCAGGTTTGTATAAAAACTGTCTCCACGAAAGATACAGCTAAATGGAAAAAGGAGAAGAGTAAACTGCAAGAACCGGAATAAAATGAAATCAAGACTAAGCATGATACAAATTAATGGCGTCCGCCGTAAATGGGATTATCTCCGTGTTAAAACGACGGCGTGTTTCGTTACATAACAAGTTATTCCTTCATAAGTTCCTCGTTCAACAGCTGTGTTTTCCAGTTTTGAACAAGAAGACTTTCCAAGTTTACAAATTTACACACGAACGTGTAAAACTTGTCGAATGCAAACTAGTCAGAGAACACTTGCTCTTGCAGGGTTTGCACGGGTCATGAAAAAAAAAAACTGGAAAGTCATGAAATTTTGTAATTTCGTTTTTCAGGCCTGGAAC
Organism: Pavona decussata; assembly: GCF_977016875.1. Lineage (NCBI taxonomy): Eukaryota > Metazoa > Cnidaria > Anthozoa > Scleractinia > Agariciidae > Pavona > Pavona decussata. The sequence goes on along the minus strand of NW_028145558.1, from coordinate 379,441 downwards.
TTTATGGATTTTAATATACCCTTCTCCAAAATGGCGGCAACAGATTTGAACGAGTTAAAATTGAAATGAATGAAAAACTGATACCAGCACTGGAAAGAGCACCTTTACTTTAGTAACCTTGCAAAGTTTCAGCATGTTAGGTGTTATATCAGCTTAGGAAATGTAAGATGAAATTTGACAAATTTACAGACGTTTGTATGACTGGGGGTATACGTCATAGCCCCAGTCATACAAACGTCTGTAAATTTTTCATTTTTCAACTTACATTTTGTCAGCTGATATTACACCTGATATGCTGAAACTTTGCAGGGTTACTAAAGTAAAAGTGCTCTTTCTAGTGCTGGTATACGTTTTTAATTTTAACTTATTTGAATTTTCGACTGCCATTTTGGAGAAGGTCATGGAAAGTCATCGAAAATTATGTTTATGGAGAAAAATCACAAAGAAAGCATCCTTTTAAGAAATAAATACGGAAGAAGATGAACCGTTTCAAAAAAAAAAACGAAAAGAAGCAAGAAACAGATTTTTTCTCAGTAGGAATAAACACTGCGCATTTTGACACTGTGAAATGCGAACGCTTTATCATGGAAAACTTGAAAAGGTCATGTAAAGTCATGTATTTTTAAAAGACTTGTGTAACAAGTCTAAGAAAGCTCTTTGAAATCCTTTCTCTTTTCAGGTGCCGGATATGTGGGCAAATGCAGCTTACCCTTCACTTAAGCCGCTTGGTTCCTGGGTCAAAGATTTACTACTCAGATTCATGTTCATTGCGGTAAGAAGCGCCCCTTCTCGCTTCCTTCTCAAAGTTTGTTTTATTATGTCTAGAATACAATATTTTCTCTCAATTCGTTAATACTCGAATATCAACGTTTAGTAACTGAAAATGAAAGAGTGATCCCTGTTTTACAGTCAATCTACATACCAGTATTTACCAGTATTTTTGAAATTTGAACGGGGTTTTGAAATTTGCAAGTCAGTTTTGAACATCGGCAGCGAGATTTCAAAGTTCTCGTAGAAATTTCCCTTGTTTATTGACGGTATAAAGCTATGAATTTTTCTTTACATTACACCATTAAGAATTTCAAAAGTAACAATTGTCTCCCAAATACTTTGGATTTTTTTTTGTTTTGTTTTGTTTTGTTTTTGTCTTTTTTGTTTTGTTTTTTTGTTGTTGTTGTTGTTGTTGTTGTTGTTGTTTTTTTTTTTTTGAGAAATCTTCAAGATTCCATTCAAATGCCGGACATTACAAAGAGGAATTCAAATTGTTCATTTCATTCTCGGAAATACTGGCCATGCGTGATGTAGACTGATTTATCCCCGATTTACGCCTGTTTCGAAAAATTCTGCTTAAAAATAGACTCTATATTTAAGTTATTGACAAACCTACACGAGAGAATACGTAAACGATAGGTGTGGAAGAAAGGAGTTACATCCAAGCAAAACTCAAAAAAAGTAATCCTGCGTTCGCTTCCCAACCTTCATCTCTTTTCAAGACATTTTTGTGTACAGTCATTTCAACTATCGTTGTCGGTTCAAAGCATGAAGCTAAAAGACAAGACCGAAAGTTTACGTGGGATTTTTATGAATAAATTCATCAAAATCAGTCATGCTTGGAGAAAACAATAGGTTGTAATTAGCAGTACAATGACCTGCACGTGCAGGGATGATTTTGATGAAATTATTCATGAAAATAATCCCACAAAACATTGCGGTCTTGTCTTTTATCTTGATTATAATCCGACAACGTTAATTGAAATAGCTGTATACGTCCCCAATATCGATTCGCCGATAACATTATTGCGGAGAGAAAAAGGAGACGCAAGCGATAGCTAATAGGACAATTGTACAACTGGGAACAGAAGTAATGTGCCTTTATTTTCTTTCTCGCAGCAATGGATAGAATACGGTGCGCCCAAGTCGTTCTGGATTTCCGGTTTCTTCTATCCTCAAGGTATGACTTATGACAAACTTATAAGAAATTTAACAACGGTTGCTCGCCCTGCTTTGAGTCCATTATCCATTTACTTGCTGGCTCTTATCTCGTACCCAGATGTTTGTATTGGAGAAAACATCTGGCAAAATCGATCATGTTCTCCAATCTGATTGGTCAATGAAAATGGTTCTATGAAAGTCGCGTCCACCATTTTTGCGCGCCTTTTCAAATCTTTGCTTTGCACGCGTGCAAACGCATGACTTACAAAATTCTATCCTGACACTTCTGTCCTTTTGTGGAAGTGGTTTCATCTATCGATTTAAGCTAAACGTTTTATTAAATTGCGACTAGTTCTTATAAAGATACAATTCTTTTGTGTTGTCTCTGCTCAAAGTTTTGTGAAAAAATTTGCTTGGCAATCTGACGCTTACAATTAACTTGTTCTCTTCCAAAGAGTGAGAAGATCTGGGTACGAGATTCTGAAGGCTCTAGACTTTCCATACGGCGGACCCGCCCATAAAATGCCGACTGTTTTTGCAGTCTAACATGGACACCGTTGCAGGACATCGGAGAAAATTCCCGCTAAGACAGCGATTAAAAACCGGCTTGCTTCAAAACTGAATCGTAACTGAGTAATTGAACGCTTGTTAATTATTCTAGGTTTCTTAACTGGCACACTCCAAAACCACGCCCGTAAGTACAACCTACCAATTGATCAGCTGTCTTTCCACTTCAACGTACTCCCATATTACCGAAACCAGGAAGAGGTGAGCGAGGCGCGCGCTAAAGTCGACCCAGACCAGCCGCTGCCGATGGATGAAGAGATAGACTCACCGGAGGATGGTGTACTGGTTCACGGTCTGTTTATCGACGCCGCCCGCTGGGATGATGATAAAATGATGTTGGGAGATGCGCTGGATGGCGAAATGAACCCGGTTAGTAGTGGAATACTGAGTTTTATCCCAGGACCCAGTTGTTCAAAGCTCGATTAAGCTAATCCTAGATTACCGAGAACTTTGATTCGAGTTTATTTACTAAACAATAAAAATATTTTTCAAAAACATTTTTGTCCCTCAGTTTTAATATTACATTAGTTTAAAATTAGATCTTATAAACATCTTTAACGAGCGAGCTGAGAACCTCGGTTAACTTTTAATCATGGATTCATCGGCTTTCAATCAACCGGGCCCTGGTGTCTCCCGGGCGCATTCCATTTATTTTAAAATTTCCATTTCAAATCGGGTTCTTCCTGTGTCAAATAAAAAGGCTTTTCTTCATCCAAGCAAAGAGCCTCTTTTTCTGTTCCAAACTTCCAATCTTATCACTTGATCAAAAAACGTGATGGCACAGGCAGCCAACAAAATGGGAATCGAAATTTCTGCGAATGGAAGGCTAATTTTTGGAACGAAAACGTGGAGTGCCTGCGATGGTCGCTCATTTGTTCCAGCATATTTCCGGTGCATCCGCACTTTCCAATTGCATTTAAACTGGTTTTTGCCTAAAAGGCCTTAAAACCCCAATTATAATTCCCTCCCCCTCCCCAACGCCTTCCTCCGCTTGGTCTGGTCCGTTACATTTTTATATGCTAATGTATTTAATAGAGTAACATTCCTAAAGTGATGACGCCACAAAAACTAAATTTATGAAAGTATCGAATTTGCTGAGATATTTTGAAAGAGTATGATCCAAAATTCCTATATCATTCTCGTTCCGAACATCTTAATAAATCCCATTATTACAAAAATACAAATGTTTGTGACATCCCATTTTGTTACTCCGTTGGCAGGAGAATTAACTTAACCAGTTTGGCTCCATGCCCGTTTGAACTTCTATACCTCATTCTTAAGAATTTTTTTCAGCCCTGTCCCATCTTGCACATGGAGCCTCGGATGAACTACACCCCAGACTCCTTGCTCTACGCAAGTCCGCTGTACAAAACGTCCGCGCGCGCTGGTGTGCTGTCCACTACAGGTAAGGACTTCAGCTTCAGTTACTCGTTTGTTTACTTCAATAACTTACCTCTCAAGTTGTGCAAGTGTATTGGTGTACTCATAGCGCTGAACCTGAGGCATTTTGGGCAAATACGTTTCTATCGATTCGTGGTGGTTCCATTTCTCTCGTTTTTAACCTTTTTTAAGGTTAGTTTCAAAGTTAAGGTAAAAAGAACTCAAAATCGAACTGCAGAACTGCAGGTCATCACCTTGTTTCCTTATGCAAGAAACTTTGCTTCACGTAAGGGGGACAATCTATCTCCGTTTTAGGGAATTTTTATTCTAAATCTTGGTTGAGGACTGACATTAGCTGAGCACATGTAATGACCATGTGTTAAATTCAGACGTTTTGCCTCACACATTTCATCAATCTTGTGGTACAAAACGATGCAAAACAGCGGTTGGGAATATACCTAACCCTCTGAAAAAGTCGCTCAGCAACAACTCTAGATGTATAGTTAAGATTGTGACTAGTGACTTGCGTTTTCAGAGTTTTAATGAAAAATACTCTTTTCCTTTCAGGTCACTCAACTAACTTTGTTGTGGCTGTGTATCTCCCTACTGATCTATCGTCGGACTTTTGGATTGAAAAGGGAACTGCTCTGTTGTGTCAGCTGAACGAGTAGAGAAACATTGTAAATATTGTGGTCTTTGAAACAAGCCAAAATAGACACTTCACGTAATGTAACATTTCGTATAGAAAGACATGTATTTGCTTCTCACATATTCGCTGTAACAGTCAAAATTTAAGCTTAATGTTCTTTGCAAAACTAAATTATTTGATGATAGTTTAAAACAGTTTCTTCAACGAAAAACTTATCCCCTCCGATTGTATTGTTAACCTTCGGTTGGTCTTGTCAGTGCTTATGGCATATGACTCGCCAAAAAATGGGTTTCTTCGCCAAAACGTACCTTTTGTAAGTGGCACCAAGTGTACATATTATTTTACATTTTTATCTTGGCGTTATTTTTCTCTTTCGCGTGAATTTATTTTAGTCCTTGCATACAAGGTGAAAAGAGTTGTGTACATTTTCCCCTTGTGAGTTTATAAATAAAAAGAAATTGGGTGGTTGAAACAGCAGTAATTATGTATGTCTCTCTTAGTGAACTTTTACAATAGCACGTGAAAGTAGGAGGACGGTCAAACATCGTTGTGTGACCAATATAACACCCATTTGGTCACATCGTTGTGTGACCAATATCACACCCATTTGGTCATGTCTTTGTGTGGCCAATGTCACACAACCATTTGGTCACATCATTGTGTGACAAGTGGGTTTCCGCTAGAACAGACATCCTCTGTTCGTTTATGACGAGATTTGGCTGGTGGTCACACGAGAACAATTTCAGGCGTCCAGTTGAGTAAGCCCCATTCTCGTTCCCAGACCCCTTCGAATCTGTTACCCTGCGGATAGTTCATTTCTCTTATAGCAACAAGTTTGGATTTTTTTATGAGTAATTGTACGATTAATTTCGTAACTTAAGTTTTCTGTGGTTTTAGGACATTCGAGAAATGCGAACCTGGCTGTTGTGCAGAACAAATTAAGGGGTACGTTTGATTGACCCTATTCCGGAATAGGAATACTAAAAAAATAACAAGAAATCCCTCCTAAGAGGTTTCGCAGTTACTGGAGTATAATAGAACGGTTTCCAATTGAGTGTCGTAAAACCAAAACCAAAGTAATTACTGTGGCCAATCGCAACAGATGTAAACAACACAACGAAGTAATTAGAATTCGAAGCAAATACATGTAACTGGCGCCAAGCGCGGGAAAAGGCGTGCGGCGAAAACACGATTGGTTTTGGTTTGGATTCCCATTGGTTGAGAAAGTGGCGCGAGTTTTGTTAACCAATCACAGAGCGTAGTAATGCAAAACCAAAGCAAACGCGAAATTACTTTCGATACTCAACTGAAAACCGCTCTATCGCTCTTTAAATTATCATGTGTCGGCGAAAGTGCGCAGAAATGTCTTCCCAAATTTATTTTGGCTCAAAGGAACTCGGAAATAGTATATTCTCACGTGATATGACGTCATCGTCCCACTTCAAGGAACACCAAGGAAACAGTTTTAAACATTCTATATTCCCGCTAAATTTCATCATCATAGCTATAATGCTCTTGAGATTAGCAAAGGGAGGCACTTTGTTTCCTCCGTTACTGGTACCAAAGCTCCGTGGTCAAAAAGACTCCAAGGGCCCTTGGGTCGAGAAAAAAAGGTTTACAGTCGATCATAGTGCTATGAATGAATACCCAGGGTCCTCTGGATCTTTGGTCAGCTATTGGTCGCCTGGAGAGCGACTGGACATTTTTCACCGCTGAAATCAAGGCAATTAAAAGAAATCTTTTTTTTTTTTTTTTTTTTTTCGATTTCCTCAGTCTCCAGGCAACCAACCGCTGGCGAAAGAGCCTAAGGACGACGCTCGGTATGAGATTGCAGTATTCCAAACATGATTCGACCTTATCTAGTTACTGGCTTACTGTCTGTCTTTCGTCTCTATCGATCCGTTTCGGGTCACATGTCCGTGGCTGTTACGTCTGGATACGTTACCGAAAGGAATTGACCGTGAGGGCCCGGGAGATAGCCCTACAGGAACTAGGTGAGATTCGACCGTCATGACTCATTCACGATCAAAAAACAATTCGACTATAAAATGAGTCCACAGTATAAATACTAACCTCCTTGAAATAATATGATCTCTGAACAGTTTTGAATTGAATGTCGAAAGTAATTTCGCATTTGCTAGCGCTCTGTGACTGGTTAGCAACATGTCACGCCACATTCTCAACCAATGCAGATAGAGCGGTTTTTGATTGAGTGTTTAAAACCAAAACCAAAGTAATTTCTCTGGCCAATCACAACAGATGTAAACAGCACAATCAGCCAATCAGAACTCGAAGCAAATACATGTAACCTGCGTCAAGCGCGGGAAAACTCGTGCGACCAAGCACGATTGATTTTAGTTGGTCTCCTATTGGTTGAGAAAATGGCGCGAACTTTACCAACCAATCATAGAGTTTGGTAAAGCAAAACCAGAGCAAACGTGAAATTACTTTCGACACTGATTGAAAACAAGCAATTGTGTCTTGCTAGCTCGCGTTTTCCCGCGCTTGGCGCTTGTTACATGTTCTGCTTCCAATTCTGATTGGTTCATTGCGCTGTTTACGTCTGTTGTGATTGGCCAGAGTAATTACTTTGGTTTTGGTTTTACGACACTCAGTTGAAAACCGCTGTTTTCAAATGTGTATTTTTATGCTCGCTGCCGCGAATTGCCACATAAATAAAATTCAGTGCACGGGGAATCTTTGCCGAAAACTTCAATCAAAAGTTTTGTGTCTACCATTACATTCATAGCTCAGCTTTAGCCTTGTCGCCAGAGATAATTTTTTAAACATTTTTTTTACTAGGACAAGGTGTCTTAACTGTAAAGGTAAGATCCCTTGCCAGATAAATTTGCAAACATTTCAATCGTCCTCATTTGTCTAAAAAATACGCGCAAGCTTTTAGTCAGGAAACATTTGTCGCCAAAATACTTGTAAACTTGCTATTTTGCAAATCAAGCACGGCACAAGAAAATAAAACCTGAACACGTGAATTAAGGAGTACAGATCGTTACTAGATAAAAGATAATTCTCTTGAAATGAAAGTGAGTGGAAAAAAAACTGTCACAGTGATTTTAAATTTCCAAAGTACGTAAAAAGTCTAAAACCATAGTGGCCCACGGGCGCAGCGGCTTATGTGCAATGAAGCAACTTGAATGGGATGGGATGCTAGTCCATCGCAAGGTTACCCCTAGCAGTATGTCGCCGGTACCCATTAATACACTTGGGTAAGGAGACACAATGCGGAGCATAGATCTGTGTTTAAGAAAATAATACGATAATGCCGAGACCAGCCTATCCTTGTATATGATCGGGAGTCCGAAGCCTTGTAGAAGACAATTTGGCAACAGAGCATTTTCTTATTACTCCCAATTTACGACAACAAAATAACTTGTAAAAAGCCGTAAATAAACGCAATACAACACAGCGCCGCGTATTTGTCTGTAAGACCTTACAAATTCCACTGGAAAATTTACAGAAAAACATATGAAAAATTAACTGACATGACGAGTTTTTAGCAAATTATATCTCATGAATTTCGCCAGAATATAATATTTTGTTATTATTATTATTATTATTATTATTATTATTATTATTATTATTATTATTATTATTAGAGAAATGAGAAATGAAGTAGGAAATAGAGCAAAAGAGGAGAGAAGAAGAATATCGCGTTGTATTTTTATAAGCTTTGTATTTTTAGGCTGGATAATGCATTGTGAACTGAGAATATCTTGAGTTGTTATCCATTTCACGATATAAAAAGTCTGCAAAAATTGATTTCCAATTTTTTTATGTTATTGAATTTTATTGCATGCAACCATACTTGTACAGTACGCTTAGAGTCATGTTGATTGTAAAATTCATTTTATTATTCGTCATTCAATAAAATTATTATTGTTAAAAAATGTTACTACTATTATTATTATTATTATTATTATTATTATTATTATTATTATTATTATTATTATTATTATTATTGAGATTATTATTATTAATGAGATTTTTTTAAATAGTTTTTTTATCGAAAAAAATTGTAAATAAGTTTTAATAGCTACTTTTAACCTGTAAATAACGTTTTACTTAGAATATTTTAATGAAGAGATTATTATTTTTATTTAATTATTATTATTATTATTATTATTATTATTATTATTATTATTATTATTATTGTAACTTGACGAGATTTGTTTTTTTTCCTTTTTCTACAAAAAAAATTGTGTTAAAAAATAGTCTCTTTTTAATCGAAAAGAATTGTAAATAGGTTTTAATAGCTTTTTTCTCACTTTTAACCTGTAAATAACATTTTACTTGGAATATTTTAATAAAGAGATTATATTTTTGTATAAAAAAGTTATTATTATTATTATTATTATTATTATTATTATCATCATCATTATCATTATCATTATCATTATCATTATCATTATCATTATCATCATCATCATCATCATCATCATCATTATTTATTTATTTATTTTGTATCAGGGCTCCATTTAAACTAGCCTTGTTAATCTGGACACCCTGCATAAATATTGATTTAAATTAAATAAAATAAAAAATAAATAAATAAAATTTATCCAATGACTGAAGTTTAGAAACAAAAGATTTTCAGATAGAAATTATTTGTCGGTTCAGTTTTTTTCCCATCCGATCCGTGCCATATTTGCGCATTTACGACAACACAATAACTTGTAAAAAGCCGTAAATAGACGCGTGCAGGCAAAATTTGCAATTGACACGAAATAACTTGAAATACATACTAATAAATACAACTGAATACAAGGCTAGCGTGAAAATTTGCGAGTTGGGAACAAACTATTGTCACAAGTTTGCTTGCATGAATTGTTATGGAAAATAAGCGTTAGCTATTCAATTTAGCTGGCCAATCGGAGAACTTTGTCAAGAACGTGATTTTTCATGTTCGTCGTGGCGCGGTTTTCAAACTGTTCGCTTTTACAATTTGGTGGTCAACTCTGTGCTTTAGGCAGGGAAAAAGGCCAGAAATCTATCTTATTCGCAGACAAAAAGTATTGATGAAGAAGGAAACTGTTCTCAGAAGCTTGAGGACGATTTTCGTAGGGAAAGAGCTTAAAAGGACTGAAGGTAAGGTTAGCTGTCTTTGATTTCAAATTCTGATCGTATAGCTGGTTATTTCACACATCATGTTAAACTTCTGTAAACTGGTTTCCTGTGGTATATTTCTCAAGAGCATTGGTTTCCTTTAAGTTGACGATAAATTGTTTGTTCTTGAGGGCAAAGAACATCTAATTCAAGATTCTTATTTTGCTAAAAAAATATTCGACAAACTCGAGCACGCAGCGTATGCAGTTGTTGACATTGCATTTGAATTTTGGTTTCAGATAAGAAATGAATCATTACTTTGTTCAACTTGTATGCTTATCAACTCTTATAGGAAGTATTGCGCGAAGTATTATTACTATGAAATAGGATGCATGTATCTTTTAACTTACACAATCAATACCAAAAATTATGGAATTATTAAGAACCTTTTCTCATCTCTTATTTTCACTTACTTGCATAATAATAAACACAAGTTTTTGTCAGTAAATTATCGATGTTGGCAAAAGATGCTTGTTCAAAGTTGTAAATCCTTTCCTTCAATGATTTTGGCAGGATGATAATCACAACAGGCCAGCCAGCAAGAAAAGCAATGACCACTTACAAGCTTTCTTGGAAACCGTGCGATCCTTAGGAGTCAGCCTTAAAGTTTATAAAGTCAACGAGAAATGGGAGTGGACGTCACTGCTGGGAGGGCAGAAGAAGATTCTGTTGAGGAAACTGCCAGATGTTTTTGAGAAAATCTTGCCAGCTGAGAGAGTTGAAAAGACGAGACAGTTGTGGATTGTAAGTAACAATCTACACCATTATATAGTGTCGAATAATTATCCGGAAAGAACCAAGGAAAAAAATATACAACATAATCATGTTTTGAATGAAAAACTTACTAGAAAAAAACAAATTGGACAGGATCAAACTAGTGATAGCATATAGGATGTGCTGTTGACTGCATTCAAGATAATATATGTAATATTGGTTATGCTGTGATAACTATATCTGAATGAATCTTCTTTTTAGGATTTTGCATTAACATCTTGAACTAGGGGAAATACAAATCAGCCTTAGTAGTTTAAAATCATTTTGACCTTGGACTCATTTTAACTTACTACTTTTGTTCGTTTTCTCCAAAAAAATTTCAGGGAGTTGTTGGAGAACTTAAACAAGGAGGATGTTACTCAGGATGACATCAAAACATTTGAAGCAAAGGTTATTACATTACCAACTTTCCCATTTTTTTTTTTCAGTCTTCACATCTTCTCCCTTTGCATTGTAATGTCGTTCAGTCTTATGTGACATGGACAAGGTCATAATATACCTGTTTGTTGTTGCAGGCATTGAGTTGGGGGAAGGACATGGTGGCCATGTCTGGCATTGGCCCAGGCTACATGCAGACAATTATTATAACACCGTACATGCACAGCATGATATTCCATGTGCCTGAAATGATGAGGAAGCATGGCAGTCTCAGACGCTTTAGTGGCCAAGGTATTTTTTTACAATGCACCATTCTGCAAACCCCTCTCGAACAAAAGAGCGAGCCTTTCTGTGCATTCATCCACCCGTAGTGGATCCACGTATCTGCTTTCAAAGGTGGTGATCAGATCTTTGGGAAGGTGTTCGGCTGGTTCCCATGTATTTTCAGTTGGGGAGTAGTTCTTCCACTGAATGAAGTACTCCTCTTTTCTTCCTTGCGCTCGTTTCGCGACTATACGCTCAACTTCGTAAACACCCATGACAGTGGGTTTTGCCTTCGGTCAGCATTTCAAGCTGCAGCCACGCTCGTGAACATCATTCAATAATGATGCGTAAAAGCCTGGTGGATGTCTCAAACGCTTCGGCATGTCGTCTCCAAAGGTCTTTTTTTTTTTTAAGAAATTGGATGGAACTTTTATATGTTTTTATCGATCGAAACGGATCCAAATATGAATAAATAAATCAACAAGGAAAATAATGTTTCCTCAGGGGTAAGTCTGCTAGAGGCGGACGCTGTTTTTTTTTTTTTTTTTTGGCTTGTTTGGGCGTACCTAATTTATTTCACTTTTCCCATTCTCCTGCTCAAAAGAATGACATTGTTGTTTTTTTTTAATTCCCTCTTGGATTCTGGTTCTGAACAGTTTCAACCGGTCGAAAAACGGCACGCGACTGTGAGGTACTTGCACACCTAACGCCCGGCGTATCGAATTCGATAATTGAACGGTCGGCAATGTAACTCAGTCGAACTTTCGATAATCAGTTGTATAACCGAACATTGACATTTAGTTTGATATTTTTGGGGACGTTTTTCTATTTATTCCCTTCAATAAAGGTTGAGAATGATTACTCTACTTAAGAGATAGATTCCGAACAAAACCTGATCAGATTGATTTCGATTGCATTCGGATTTTGTTCGATTGGTTCGATAATCGAACTTACCTATGATCTCAAATGTCGGCAAATAACGAGGAATGAAAGCTGGTCGGATGCATGGCGCGCTTTTTTATGTTATATCTCTAGGTAGCTTCTAACAACTTAATGGATGGCAATAAAAGGCAAGTCTTTTATACATTTTGATCTCAATAAACGGATCGAAATTTGAATTTTTTTTTTTTTTTTCACAAACAAAACTTGTTTCCACGTTAGTCACCAAATTGCCGTCGTTCGGGGTTTTACAATTTTTTTTGGCCTTAAATTCTTTTCGCTAAGTGAAACGCAGCCAGAAGTGTATTTTTTCACCTACTATGAATACTACATATTAAATGCAACAGGAACTGGTGTTGTTCGGCTCAAGCGGAGTTCTTAGATTATTGTTCTTTTACCGCTAGCGGCGCATGAATAGATTTTTTTATCCCGACTGCTATTGTCAATTTTATCTCACCTTCGCACATCTAAAAGTTTGATTGACAGCACCTATTTCAACGAAGCGAACACGACGCGAGCCCGAAACAACGAAGCCAGTTAACTTGTTACTCCCGTGGGAACAACTCACCATCTTTATGCCTCATTTTGCAAATTTTGGCACCGTAAGTACGTGTCGCGAAAGACAATAGAATTGTTGGCGATGATTTATATTGCGAATATCGTCGGTTTCGCTGGAATGTTCATGCGACGCGACTAAACTGTCGTGCACGTGTTTAACTTCGGCCTTGCGCACTTCAAATAGATCATTTTACAGTAGCTGCTGTGTTACCTGGCTTATGGCTGAAAGCGAGGCTGCCGGTGACCTTGTTTTGATACAAATCTCTTTACTTTTCTTATGCAAATGCAGGCTAGTTTGCATCACAACAACACAATTTACATGATAAAAACAGTGAAGTCTGTATCAATACAAGGTCACCGGCAGCCATAGGCCCGGTCACTGAGCAAGCAACTGTAAAATGGCCTATTAAGTTCAAACAAACGACGGTTCATTTTCACTGTAGCTTTGACTTTTTCAAAAGTCGATATTGTACAGTGAAATGGAAAATAACGAGAGTTATTTAACATCTGCTGTGTTAAATGTATGTCTAGTTCGAGGTGGACTTCGATGGTTCAAAGAAGGTTTCATTAATTCTTTAAATAATAAGTAACTACAACATTGAAATACCGTTTAAACTTGAAACAAAATGTCATCTCGATTAAAAATTATTGTAAATATGTGTTTATTTGGCGAAAAATATTATTTCAGCAAGTTGAGCTCATTTGTTGTCTGTCAGTTTGAGAGAAGTAGCCAGCAAACTAGTCATTCTGTTTCTTTAGACTGAACTGATTATTAATTTGGAATGTAATTCAGTTTCCTCTGCAATAAGACGCCCAGTGATCAACATGCAAATTTTCCTCACTGCTCTCCACATATACCTCTCTGTAATTTTTGGAAGAAGTTGTTTGCGTGAACAATTGATCTTTTGTGATCATTGGGGAACTTAAGAAACGGCGACGACAACGAGAACGCGACAAAACAGGAGGTTTAATGTGGAAAAACAATCGCTCCGCACGTGCGTTTTAAATTTTGGTACATTTCTTTTCCCTCATCAGCAAAACAACAACAACGTAAAATTACCAATTCAAGGTTTTGTAGAGAACATGAGCACACGACGGAGAATTTTTCATTCTTCTTCCTTACTTGAACGCCGTCCCTACCAAGTTAGTTCCCGCACATTGTACAATTTGAACGAATTGGAATAATTGCCAAGTAGTACAAGTAAACGCGGACTTATATTTTCTTAGGCGTTGCCATCGTCGTTGCTTAAGTTCCCTAATCACGACTTGTACACTTTAACGTGTAGTAAAATTACATAAAGAACTACAAAATTACATAAAGTACAAAGCACAGACCATGGAAACAATGACAATGCTTTTGAATTTGGAAGATCTATAATGCGTTCAGAACTGTTTCCATTGACGCTGGCAAAGAGGGACGATGACGTCGTATCATGTGAGATTGCAAACTCTCTATCATGGATTCCTCGACTTTTCTAAATAGATTAAAAACTTTTCAAAACGAATACGGACAGGCCGAAATTGTGAAGGAATTTAAAAGTGACAACGATCAAACTTTTAATTCGTCAATAAAGTCGAAGAAAAAAAAATACTATTAATGTTTTGTTACCATAGCATCATCAAGTCACATATAAGCAATCAACTTTTACATCAACGTGTTGCAAGAAAAAAATTAGAAAAGCTAACTAAGGTTTGGTGGTATTTGCTTTGACTTTAAAAAATTGTTTAATGTGAGCGCTGGTTCTAATGTTACCCATCCCAATGCTAAATAAAAAAAAATAGATAAATAAATAAAATATAAATTTATATTGCGCCAATATTATAACAAATATTCAAAAGCGCTTTTCATTCAGTACTAATCATAAATTAAAAGCTTTTCTAAAATAAATTTTTCGGTTGTTTCATGGCGAGACTGCTGCTGGTTCTGATTGATAATGGCAGCGAGTTCAATAAGACAGGAGCAGCATGAGCGAAGGCGCGATCCCCAAGTGTAGAGTAGTTGACTTTTGGGATTAGCAGAAGACATTGTTTGGACGAGCGAAGAGAATAGTTAGAAGCTGCTTTCGGGGACAAAAGATCTTTGATGTAAGGTGGGCTTTGGTTATTTAACGACTTGTAAACAAAAAGGAAGAAATAAGGAGCAAACAGGGTTAAAGGGTTGATTCATAGCATTATATATTAGTATATGATGTCTAAAATTCCATATTCTATTATATTTTTGCATCAGCTCTGCTTGATTTCCTGATACAACACCTTAACCAGTTAAAATGCGTTCAATGGATATGGTCAGCACCACAGCATGCCCAACTTTCAGCCTCAGAACCACAGCACGGCCAATGTTCAACCCTAAGAACCACAGAACAGCTTCAAGACCACAGCAACGCCAGGGTTTCAAAAAACCTAACCACAGCCAGCTCACCCCGCTGCAGTACGTCCCCACTCTAAGCTTCGCCTCAACCAGTCAATCCTGATGAAACATCTTCAGTTATGGTGGTTATTCATTTCATTGCTGGTTGGGAATGGGGGGCTAAATAAGAGCTCTGGATGAACCTTACAAAGCACACTTTATACACACACGTTCGGCCAGAAGTCCGCTGACTTCGCATTCGGCTTAACTTAATTCTAGTTAAATTAACTAATGGGTCCCCTTGGGTTGGGTGGGTTTTCACCCTAGGCTGCGTTTAGGCTTCCCGTGGGTTCCTTTGCAGGTTATTCGGTTAGGTTTTCATATAAGGTATTTTTTCTTCGAATTTTTTGGCTTTCATTCGGCTTTTCTTCGTCGTCGTCGTCGTTGTTTTCGCCGTCTTTGACTTCGTCTTCGTCGTCGTTGGTGCCGTCACAAGCTTAGTTGCGTAAAAACCAATTAATAAAACACACTTCACTTGACAGTTTGAGCGCTGTATTTAAGTGAAGTTTTCTACCGTAAGGTTCAACCAGATATTTAATTAAAACGTAAATGTTAGTAAACTAGAGGCTATAGGCCATTCAACTGTCGTAAGGAGACCGCATTTGGCCACTCCTCGCGGGTTTAGTGGTCTCTCTGGTTACAGATAGATAGTTAGTCAGCCTCGCAAATTTGGTTCGGTCGACAAATTCGGCGCACTACTGGCAATTAAAAAAATCGATATCAGGTCCTTCCAATGAGCGTTGTAATAAAAAGTAATAGAGATAACACAATTGAGATTTTAAAGAGGTTACAGCCTACCACCAAGTTTGCGAGAGTTGTTTAGTGGCAGGGAAATCATGACTTTTTAGTTAACCGGGATACAACGGGACAACGCACACACGATAGTTTAGATCGTTTACAAATCGTAAGCGTACGTAGTCTTCGAGACCAATCTACGACGCAGCATCATTGGACAACCTTGGAGTCGGACCATAGACAGTCAAGGAGCCAGCAAAAATAGTTCCGGAGACTTAATGTTAAAAAGTGACAGACATTTGGGAGGATTTTCTTGCTATGGCAGCGTGAACAATGAGATGACCTCGGGAAGATTGAGGCTACCTAGTTTCCTTGGCAACCGTAACTTGGGTCGTCAAGCGTTGCGCGACGGCCCAATCGATTGCGAAGGAGACTAGGTATGGCCGAGCTCGAGTTGATTTGTCTCTTTGTTGATTTTGCCTTGTGGGAGGAGCCTCCTCTTCAAGTAAGGACCGCATTGCACTTCGCGGCGAGAGAGCTTAGATTGCCTGCTTGTCGTAGGCGTAGGTAGTCTTCACAACCTATGGAACCTGTGTAGTACGAAGCGTCCTCGGGAAACTGATCGTTAGAACCATATTGGTACGTACGAAGCGTCCGTCAGACTGGTCCGTGGAGCAACACTGGTGTCGGCCGGCCGAAGAAAGAAGAACAAAGATCATCAAGCGCCATAGGAAATTTGAGTAGACAGTGTAAGTAGGCGAGCGAGCTGCCATTGCGGCGATGAAAGAAGACGTCGCCCAAGCAAGGACCTGGATCTGGATACGACACACAATGGATCGTTTGTGCTTTGATGCTTGTTTGACTAATACTACCATAATTTTATTTGTCCTGTAATGGTGACAATTAAAACTGGAATAACAATCGGTAAAGGTGCAAATCCGCACTTCAAAATTAGTAACAAAAGAGAATTATAGTAGTTGTAGTCAAACTAGCATTTTATTGCAAATGACCCGTTGCTGGGATTAGGAAAAAGAGTAGTTCTGAAAGATGGCATATAGCAGGAATATTAACTTAGAGCTGCTTTAACGGATGTTGATGGACAGGCTTCATTGCAGGAATGCAATTAGATTAGTAGTTAGATATTTGGGTGTATGAGCCCACTTTCAAAATATTCGCAAAATTCATACCTGATTCAACAATGACTCCTGCAACGGAGACGTCAAAAACGTAAATCCTCGGTTTTTGAAAAACCTAAATTTTTATCCTCGGTTTCTCAAAAACCTAAAAACATAAATCCTCGGTTTTTCAAAACTCCTGCAACGGAGACGCTAAATTTAGGTTTTTCATAAATGACACCAAACTCACAAACAATCATCGATTAAATCCAACCAACTCATCAATCGCTGATTTGAATGATGAAGAAAAAAACCGGTCATAACCGGTTTCGAAAAATTATGTAATCTAATTTATATGAACAACCAATTTGATCACAATGATAAAACATATTTTATTCATCCAACATTTGAAAATTACGGAGCCTCAGTTGATGGTTATATAATCAATCGAAAAAGATTAGAACCTAGAAAAGGATATTTGTCTGAGAATGGCTATTATATAATTTCTCCGGGACGTAACAATACATGCCCCGCTCATCGATTCGTCTATGAGGCCGTAAATCAGACACATATTTCTCCTGGATTGCAAATAAATCACATTGATTCCAATTGCCAGAACAATTCAATTGTAAATTTGCAATTGGTTACAGCCTCTGAAAATATGAAACACATGCACAAAGCCAGAAAAGCCTTTTTTAACAGCTCATACTCTGAAGAAGAATTGCAAACAGTCAATAGATTAATGGAATTTCCACCAATGGAAGACAATGATTGCGAGTTTACACGCACAGAAAATAAAATAATCAATAAGATGTTTTACAGAATGTGTAACGATTTGGATGACATTAATTTTCCACTTTACAATGATTAATCATCAATGAATTCAAGGGTTGTTTGGCTATGTTTTGAATTCAACAATTGTTGATGTCTTTTTGGAGGGTAATTTGGACATGAATTTGAAAACCAAAATGGCTTAAAGACAAAACGAGTCCCATAGGGTATCCGAAATGAGTGGAACAAAAAAATCAGACAACGAATATGTGGATTTTCCTGCCAGTGAAAATTCATCAACGCAAATTCCAGCAACAAATACTCTTATTCATGATGGAAAAACATATTTTATTCATCCAATATACAACAATTATGGATGTTCAAAAGATGGTTATGTAATTAATCGCAAGAGATTGATTCCAAGAAAAGGTGACTTACATTTAACTGGGTATTTTCGTACAACTGTTTACAATCAAAATGGAAAAAAAACATTTCAAGCCCATCGATTCGTATATGAAGCTGTTAATCAACAAATAATTCCAGAAGATTATCAAATTCATCATATTAATTGTTACAAACAAGACAATTCGATTGAAAATTTGGCGCTTGTGACTAGACAACAAAACATGATATACAAAGGAAATGAATGCAAAGGAATGAAATACAAATCAACACAAAATGTTTCAATTAAATGTGGAAAATTTTATTATCATCCAGTTTATACAAACTTTGGAGCCAATAAATACGGCCAAATATATAATAAAAAAACCAAGAGATGTTCAATTGGAAATTTACTTCCATCTGGATATAGACAGATTCGGTTATCACAAATTGGATTACCTGAAAAACACTTTTATGTACATCGATTTGTTTATGAAATATTCAATGGTCCAATTCCTGATAAAATGCAAATAAATCACATTAATTCAAATAAACAAGATAATTGTATTGATAATCTTGAATTAATGACTCGATCAGAAAATGTCAAACATGCTTTTGTAGCCAAGAAATACAAAACAAAGATTGAAATTGAAACTGAAAAACCAATTAAATCAATTAAAATGGACATTAAATTGGAGAAATCAGACGACGAGTTTACAGAAGATGAAAAACAATTAATTGATAAAAAATATAATGCCATAATGAATAAAATCAATAATGGTAACTTCCCATACAAAAAACAACTTCAAGAACATTTACCAAACATTGAATTTTGGTAAATATTGTGTAAACATTTCCTGAGTATGCTACAAATAGTGTATTCAGGGCATGTCCCACAATAAAATAACACGAAAAAGGAACCCGCCAGATGTTCCACTGATATCTGGCATAACTGATGTTGGTAATCGTCAGTTATTAGCTAATTTACCACAAACCCCAAACGCACCTTTTCAAAATAATATGACATATATATATAATATGGATAAAAATAATCTATCCAAATTGACGAAAGATCAATTAATTGAATTATTACTTGCAAAACAAAAACCGGTTCCAATGCCGAGAACCAAGAAAGTGAAACCAATACCCTATCCACGAAAATCAGTCAAACAAATGGTAAAAGATTATGAGAATACAATCATCAAGCCGCCAATGCAATTTAGAGATGGACCTCAACCTATGCCGAGAAACAACATAATTCCACCTCCGATTCAATTTGCTGATAAACCCAAAGCAGCACCAAGAATGAAGAAAATGGCTCCAGTTCCAACACAAAGAACTCAAATCACAGAAGTTGCAAGAGCATTCAAGGGATATAACAAATCTTATGAAGTTGGAATTAAAAATGAAACAGATCCTTTGATTCAAATGAGTTCAACCAGATTAGCGATAGCTCATTTTATGAAACAATTATTAACTCAAATGAAAGGAATTAAATTTATTGAAACTTTGACAATTTATTTTGAACAACAAAAAGGAAACCAAACTGTCTCCAGAATTGGATATTTTAATAGTAAACCAAAAACAATAACTAATGCCAATGATTTTCAAGAATCTTTGGATGTTAATGTTGAACAAATTATGAATGATATTCACAAATGGATTAGTGAAGGTTCAGCTTGGATAATTAAATCAATCAATGGACATTACATCAATATTATCAAATATGAGCCTCTTACTGGAAGTTCTTACATTAAACTTCCAACTGAACTTCAACATCACAAAAGTGGATTGATAAATCTCAAGAATAAAGACAATGAATGCTTTCGATGGTGTCACATCAGACATTTGAATCCACGAGAAAATAATCCACCACGAATCAAAAAAACTGACAAAGCATTTGTCAAACAATTGAATTATGATAACATTGAATTTCCAGTTTCCATCAAACAATACAACAAAATTGAAACACAAAATAATATTAACATCAACGTATTCGGTTACGAAAACAAACAAACTTATCCAATTTATGTTTCAAAAGAAAAGTTTGAGAATGTGATGAATCTATTGCTAATCTCAGAAGATGAAAACAAACATTACTGTCTTATCAAAGATTTTAATCGATTTATGCACCACAAAACCAAATCACATCAAAGAAAACATTTTTGTATGCATTGTTTGCAATGTTTTTCATCAGAACGAGTTTTAACCAAGCATCAGGAAGTATGTATTGAAATCAATGGTGAACAATCAATCAAAATGCCCGAAGTTGGTTCCAAAATAGAATTCAAAAATTATAATAAACAAATGCAAGCGCCATTCGTGATATACGCAGATTTTGAAGCAATCACTGAACCAATTCATGGTTGTAATCAATCTAACCAACAATCTTTTACTGAAGCTTATCAAAAACACACTGATTGTGGTTATGGATACAAAGTTGTTTGCTGCTATGATGACAAATATTCCAAACCAATAAAATATTATCGTGGAGAAAAAGCTGTTTACAAATTTATGCAAGCAATGCTTGATGAAGTCAAATATTGCAGACAAACTATTAAATACAAATTCAATAAACCATTAGTTATGTCTCCAGAAGATGAATCCAATTTTCGGAAAGCAACATCTTGCCACATTTGTTGCAAACAATTCACAAAAAATGATAGACGTGTTAGAGACCACTGCCATATTACTGGAAAATTCCGTGGCTCAGCCCATAATCAATGTAACAGGGATTTTACAATAACTAACAAAATCCCTGTAATATTTCATAATTTGAAAGGATATGATAGTCATTTTATAATGCAAGAAATTGGTAAAATTATTGAGACCAATACTTATGTGGATAGAAAAGGTGAAACCAGACAACACAAAATTAATGTAATCCCAAATAACATGGAAAAATACATGGCATTCATGTTGGGTTATAATTTGGTATTTATCGATAGTTTACAGTTTATGAATCAATCATTGGCAAATCTTGCAAAAAATCTACCAGAAGATGCCTTCAAATATACCAGTGAAGTTTTCAAAGGTCGTAAATTACAATTAATGAAACAAAAAGGAGTTTATCCGTATGATTATATGAGTAATTTTGATAAATTCAATGATACTCAATTACCAACCAAAGATGAATTTTACAGTCAAATGAATAATACAAATATCACTGATGAAGAATACAGTCATGCACAAAATGTTTGGAATACATTTCAATTGAAAACCATGGGCGAATACCATGATTTATATCTCAAATCTGATGTACTGCTGTTGGCTGATGTTTTTGAAAATTTCCGTAAAACATGTTTGGAATATTATAGATTGGATCCATGTCATTATTTTACATCTCCGGGATTATCTTGGGATGCAATGTTGAAAATGACTGAAGTCAAACTTGAATTAATCACGGATATTGATATGTATCAATTTGTTGAAAAGGGCATGCGTGGAGGAATCAGTTACATAGCCAATAGATACGGCAAAGCAAACAACAAATACATGCAAAATTGGAATCCAAATGAACCCAGTAAACATATCATGTATTTGGATGCAAACAATCTATATGGTTGGGCTATGTCACAACATCTTCCAACTGGGAATTTCAAATGGTTGAATAAACAACAAATAAAAAACATTAATTGGAAAACAGTTCCCAAAGATAACAAGACTGGATACTTATTGGAAGTCGATTTGGAATATCCTCATGAATTACATGACCTGCATAATGATTATCCATGTGGCGCTGAACAAATCAAAGTGGCACCAAATATGCTGTCAGAATATTGCCAAAGAATTGCAGAAAAATTTGGAATAACAAGTGGACAAGTCAAAAAACTGATTCCAACATTGGCAAACAAATCAAAATATGTATTACATTATCGTAATCTGCAATTGTATCGTGAATTGGGTTTGAAATTGACTAAAATATACCGTGTATTATCCTTTAATCAAAGTCCTTGGTTGAAGACATACATTGATTTCAATACACGACAAAGAACCAATGCAAAGAATGCTTTTGAGAAAGATTTTTTCAAACTGATGAACAATAGTGTCTTCGGTAAAACAATGGAGAATATCAGAAAACGGGAAGACATTAAACTGGTGACTAATGAGAAACAATTATTGAAAATGACTTCCAAACCAACATTCATCAATAGCAAAATCTTTAATGAAAACTTGGTTGCAGTCCATAAAATAAAGGAATCGTTGACACTCAACAGACCAGCCTATGTTGGTATGTGTATCCTTGATTTGAGCAAAACATTGATGTACGATTTCCATTACAATTTCATTAAAAAGAAGTATGGTTCAAAAGCTAAGTTACTGTTTACGGATACAGACAGTTTGACATATGAAATTGAAGCCGAAGATGTGTATCAAGATTTTTGGAATAAAAAAGAAATGTTTGATAACTCGGATTATCCATCAAATCATCAATTTTATGACTCCACAAATAAAAAAGTTATTGGAAAATTCAAAGATGAAGCCGCTGGTGTACCCATTACTGAATTCGTTGGATTGAGATCCAAAATGTATTCATATATCAAAGACAACAACAATGGTGGAAAAACAGCCAAAGGAATCAAAAAGAATGTGATCAAAAATGATATTCAACATTCTGATTACAAAGATGTGTTGTTTAATGAGAAACAATTATTTCACCAAATGAAAACAATCAGAAGTAACCATCATGAACTTGGTAGTTACACCATCAACAAGACATCGTTGTCATGTTTTGATGATAAACGATATTTGTATCCTGATGGAATACACTCATTGGCCTATGGTCATTATGCTATCCAATGATAGTATCAACTTGTGATCAAAACATTGCAACAAAAACTTGTGACAAAACTTGGTTTTTATTTGTTTTTTGATAAATATTTGATTTGAACACTTTGACTCATCTTTTGTGATGAGATATTTAATTTTAATGTTTTTGGAGAAAAGTTGGTTTCAATATCTTTACAATTATTTGGTTTGTTTTTTGTCAAATATTTGATTTCGAGACTTTGTATCATCTTTTGTGGTTTCAATATTTTTGAAAACATTTTTGTGTAATTATATTATATACTATATTTATACAAAAATGAAATCCATTTTGAAAAAACTAAAAGATGTTTCCAAGCAGGTGGAATCATCTCTGTGCCAATTCCTGCATTGCAAAGATGAATGTGAATTTTGTGGATATCATGATGAATCCAAAGTTGAAACACAACAATCAATGCCTGAATGTTGTGAATCACAAAATTTGAGAAACATGGAATGTCAATTAACGTGTGTTGCTTGTGGACAGGTTGTTGGTGAAGAATACAAAACAGAATATATCAATTTTCACGCTAATTTGTTCAAAATATACAAGAAAACAGTGTATAATAGAAAATACCATTTGTCGCATACATTAGATCAAATTATTTTGAAAAACAAAATTGAAATCAGTTGTTCAACCAATTTCAAAATTCATAAAATATTCGTTGAAATAAACAAAATACTGCCACAAATCAATGGTAAAAGAAAGAGAATAATCAGTTTGAAATATCTTTTGCATAGAATATTGCAATTTATGAAAATTGATTCTTCCCAAATTGAGTTGACAAAATCCAAAAAAACAATGAAATTATACAATGTTTATTGGGATAAAATTATGGACATTATTGGCCCCCAAATCATGCACATTATTAATCAAACATAAGTGAATATCTGATATTTTTTATCATATTTGTCACCCCATTTATCGACAATCGGCGAATTATCCAAAATGAAATCATCATTTTGAGTAAGCTTATTTGTCAAATCATCTCTATCAAAATGTCCATTTCTCATTATTTCTTTTATTTCATTTAATAAATGTCCGTAAGTTTGAAAAGCATATTGGCATTGATAAAGTTTGATTTCAACTTTTTTATGCTTCATATAAGCTTGAATTATGACAGACACCGATGATATTGCCAATAATGAAGCTCCACTGGTTGCAACCGATGATGCAATACCACCAGTTGCAAATACAATGGATGAAATATTACCAGCAAACTCCCATTTTTTGAATCTTTTGTATGCAGTTTTGTACATCCACATCTTTTTGTGATATGACATGTAATAAGCTTTCAATTCATCAATTTCTTCTGTTGATAATCGATTTGAAATATGATTGAAATCAATTATTAATTTCTTCTTTTGCATATATTATATGGTTATCTTATTTTTGATGCAATAATAGAGACCAGTTATTTGACCCAAAAACATGCATTTTTTCATCCAAGGATATGTTTTTTTCTCATTAATGGTGTACATGTATCCTTTGTCACGATGATATCTGTTGTAAAATTGGCCATAAGCATCATGTAATATTCCATGTGATCTGATATATGGTTGCCAACCAAATAATCGATGGAGAATAGCTGTTAACCATCCATCTCCAGGACCAATTAATCCGATTCCATCATGAATTAACTCTTTGTAAACTTCATCAGGTAAACCTGTGTTGTAATGTTTTTCATACAAATATGTGAATATTACGATACTTTTTATCATGCATTCCTGTCTGGGTAATATTGGAAGACTCAATTTACGGTGAAAATCTATCATCGATGTTCGAATGTGTTCTTGCAATTCTGACAATTCTTTCATTATACAATTTGATTACAATATTTTTATAAAATAAAGTAACGGAGTCCACGACCTAGTGGTTATTGTCAGGTAATTGTATCCTAATATATTCAACAAAATACTTCATTGTCCAATCAGATGGATGATTGTTGAAGTAGCAATAATAGTTTTCAAATGACACATCAAAGAAGAATTCCAATTGATCAAATGATGATGACACCAAATCGGATTTGGAATGATGATATCTGTCATTTCTCCTGATATATGTGTTTGTCACAATAATCTCTTGCAATGTATTGATTCCTTTAATGTCATCTTTACTCAATAATTTTATCCATGTGTAATTTGTTTTTGGTATTGTACCACTTTTTCTTCCTATTCTCATTGCAACTTGATTATTGAGAAACGTTACAGCTTCCTGAGCTTGTTGAGCTTTAAACTGAGCCAGAGCTTGTTGTATTTGTGTTTCAATATATGGTTTGATGATGTCTTCATTGTTGTTAATTAATTGTTGGAGTGAAATTGCATGATTTGAATTAACTCCATCTTTTATCACCAAATGTCTGTTTTCTGTATCCAAATGACCATCATCATTCACATGGATAGATTCTCTGTGTTTGAATCCAACTGGTAAATTTTCATAAGTGACTGTGTATTCTATTTTATCTCCATTTTCATCAAGAATATGGTTTCCATTTTCATCTTCAACGTATGGCATTATATTAATAGTGTTGATAAATAAATTTCAAAAGTTCCTGTGACTTCTTGGTTTATAATTGGAGAAGTAAACCCTGGACGTCTTTTAAAAATCCCCATTTGAATTATCATGGGTTTGATTGTTGTATTTGTAGTTACAAAATTTCTCCCAATTTTCATATTAAATTGTATTAAATGGGAAAATAAAGTTTTACTGTTAGCAATGGCGATAAAAGAAACTTGGTAATGATTTTTTGTATTAATTACAATATTTTTTATTTTAACCGGGCCTAATGTTCCAAAATTGAAACCATGAACATTTTCAAAAACTCCATTTTTTATGTTGCCGTTAACAACACTTGAAGTTTCAATATTTGACAACCAACTTTTATTGACAGCATGATATCTTTCAAAATAATCAGAGTATAATACTTTCAATTCAAAAGTTCCATTAACAGCAGTTCCTGCTCCAATATTATCCAATATTGACATAGAATCAATACTGACAAATTTTCTTGATTTGGGCAAATCAAATGTATTGCTTCCACTTATTATGTTTCCAATTCTGTGGTATGTGTCAGTGTTGGTTGTTTCACCTTGTTTTTTCCCATTTATCAAAATTTGTGCATTTGCAACTTGTTGATTGCTTTGGAAAACAACGGAGTATAGATTGAAAAAGTTATTTCCATCAGCAGCGATTTGAAAATTATTTGTTGGATTTGTTCTTTGGAAAACACCACTGGCAATAGTTCCAGTGTATTTCGTTTTGAATAAGTTGGTAAAATAACCCAAATTCATTGCTTCAGAATCAAATATCGGATTTATTAAACCAGAAATAATCTTATTATTCATATCCATATTGACTTTCATCTCCATATCTCCATTTTTATATTCAAACATTACATTGTCCAAGCCGTCATACACTCCTGGATAAACGCTATCTGACCAATCTTTGACACCGTAAACAACCAGATGACATTGTACTGGAGTCGCTGTAGCTGTTCCATGCATCGTCAAATAGATGTAATTTGGAGTTTGTTTGCTGTTGTTATTGAATTGAACCAATAGCTTGCTATAAGCAGTGAAATCACGCTGTACAGCTTTGTGGATGTATGCTTCAGAAGCAGTACATGATAATTGAATATTAGTCATTTCCGGTGGGTAGAATTCAAACACAATTGTGTATGTTCCAATAGCAAGAGTATAAATATTGAAACCTATCCTTGATCTGTAATCATTACTTCCACTGTCTTTAATCAATGTGATATCATAAGCTTTTTTATTCTGATGTGGGGATTGATTGAAAGCAGCTATTCCATACACTGTGATATTGTATTCTGAACTGCTTTCATCGGTATCTGTAAGATATTTGAATTCATTTGTTTTATGGCTGCTGACAAGATGACTTTGCTCCAATTTGTCATCAAAATATTTTTTGGTAGTAGCATCATTATCATCAGTTGGTTGAGCCATATCTTTGATTTGTTTATTATTCATATCAAGGTTTCCAGTCATTGCAACACTTCCATCTTTTTTCAAATATACACTCAAATCACTTCCAACAGATGATATTTTAGCTATTTCTGTATCAACATATGCTTTAGTGGAAGCATCATTGGGATCGGAAGGATTTCCAAGAACGATTATTTTATGACCTCTCATATCTAATTCACCACCAAGAGCATTGGGTGTTAACCTGTTGAGAAAGTTATGATCAACGTAGTGTTTATTAACAGCATCGTTATCATCAGTTGGTTGAGCCATATCTTTGATTTTATGATTGTCCATATCGAGGTCACTATTGGAGACTTTTTGTAAATATTTAGTATCACAGAAACCTAAATTAACGACATCATATGTATTTTGTATATTGGCTCCAAGATTAGTAATTTGTTGATTACCCATATCCAGATTTCCAGTCATTTCAACAGTGCCATCTTTTTTCAAATATGTAGACAAATCAGGTGATGGTATTTTTTTAATCTCATCATCGACATATTTTTTATTCGCCGCTTGATCGTTATTATCGGGTTTTAAAACACTAATATCAAAAAATGTTTTCCGTCCAGTAATATGTTGTTCTGTTGATGTAACCATTATTTCGCTTTTAGCTCGTCCACCATGGCCATCAAAGTTTTTCAAATCTGGTATATTAAGATGAATGTTTTCATAAGACTGATGCTCAGTCAATAATCGAACATCATTGGAGCTGCCAGCCCCGTCTGGTATGTCTTGCAAATAGATACTATTGGTATGAACACTTCCACTGTTGCTGTAAATTACTGCTTTATTAGCTCGCACATCACCAGGAGCATTATCCAACAATTGTATTTGGCTCTTTGTGACAACATCATTGGGATCAGTTCCTTGTTTAACATTAACAAGTTTTTTGTTTTGTATATCATAATTGCCATTTTGGGTCAATTTAAACCCTATTCCTTGAGGCCCAGCGGCTCCTTGAAGAGGAACCGTTGTGAAAGAAGACGATGAACTATGTTCGTTGAATATTCCCATTTATATCATTTGGTTATATTGTTCCATAAAAATTCCTGTTAATTCTCTTCATGGGCTTATCAACATATAGAAATGAAAATGGCTCTTTGGTTGCTTTAATGTATTTATCCTTTTCGACACCCAACTCACGGGATATCAGACCTCTTTCATTGCTGCTAGGAAAGTCATAGACACAGAAATGAGAGCAATTGAGTCGAATATCTTTTGGTGTTTTGTAGAACGATTGGCTCAGATAAATAACAGAGCAGTTCTTGTGTCTGCCACGAATAAAATAATCAATCAATGGTTTCTGGTTTTTTTCACAAATAAAGTCATCAAATATTACTATCTTCTGGGCATCTTCATCCTTCAATTCCTCCACTGGAATTATATCATCATTGCTACAAACAAGGACATTATACCCGACACTATTTGATATATCAGTCAATGTTTGTAGCATATCCTTGTATTTTTGTTGCTCCAAATTTTTGGCATACAAATGTATTCTATCATAATACAAAAGTGGTTTCATCAGCATATGGTACAATAAATTTGTCTTTCCAGATCCTGAATTACCACATATTAACATCCGAAACGTGTCACTTGGCATGTAACCATACAATCTTTTGAAATTAGTGTTTTTATCATGTCTATCATAATTTGGGATTTCCATGTATATCAATACATTATATAAGTTAAAAAAAGTTAATATAAGTTAATAATATAATGGATCTACAAAGATTAAAACAATTATCTGAAGCCAAGATTAAGGCTGGAACAATAACCAAACAAGTTAGAGATACATTGAAGGAGTACAAGCATGATAAACAAGATTTACAACAAGGTTTATCAGAAACTTTCAAACCAATTATTAAAGCTCAAGAGGAAACAAAACAAACAATTGATGAAAAACAAGACAAACTGATTGAACAATTGGAGAAAAACCAAAAAGCGTTGACTTCAGGTTTGGAAGACATTGCTATGTTAACTTATCAACCAGAAACAAAACCACCAGAAGCAAAGCTACCAATTGGCTATAAACCATTAATGATGTCACCTGATGTTGAATCAAATTTGGATGCTGGTTTTGATATTGATGAAATCCAAAAATTGATGCAATACGATCTTGCACCTCCGAGTTCTGTTCTCCAAGCTTCTATGCAAGGAGATATTGACATCAAGGATTACGATGCTAATATTGGCAAAATGTTGAAAAAACTTGGAACAAAGAAGGGTCCTTTATCCAAGGGCCAAGGAAAGACCAAGAATAAAGACAAAATTGATAAAATAGATGAAGATATAAAATTATTGCAAAAATACAAAGGGCGCATTAAAATAATCCCAGAAGGAATGAAAACCATCAAAAAAGGTTCTGGTTATACGCAACCAAAGAGAAATGCATACAAAATATCATCTTCTGGGAAATATGGTGGACTGATGATTGATATTCCAAAATTAATGGGACAACTCAGACTTGTGGAAACAAAAGATAAACGCAAAGTTATGGACAAAAAGGTTGATTTCGATACAATCGATTTATTGACCAAGAGATTTAATTCAAAGAAGAAATACAGCGATATTGCCAAAATGGTATTCGATGAATTGAACCAACTCAGTGAGATTCCAATCCATAAATCCAGCAAAAAATTCAAGAAATTGGGCTCTGGTGTTGTTTATTTCAATGATGCTAATGATTTGATTGACAGAATGGAATTGCTCGGTGGATCCATTTTGGCTGGCAATAATGGAGTCAAAGAGGAATTTTCACAAATAGCCCATAAATTGAATCAACTTGGCTTGATAAACAACAAACAACTCATTGATTTATTGCAACAATATATAATCAAATAATATATGCAAGAAAGGGCGATACATATTTCATCTGTTAACCGACAAAAAATAGGTCGAAGTCGGCCTGAAGACTTTATTATCAAATTTGATCCACCATTGAAGCTTGACACAACAATGAGACATGAGCTAGCTGTTGATCGAGTTTCAATGACATATTCATGGCATAATGTCAATGCAGGATACAACAATAATACAATAAAATACAGCCCAGATAATGGTACAAAATGGAAAACAATCACATTTGTTGATGGAATGTATTCATATGATGATCTTGATGATTATATCACTCAATCAATAATTCAAAATGGAGATAAACCATCTTCCAGCAAGGGCATCAATCTATATTTTGTGCTTTCATCATATAGAGTTGTCATTGAGCTAGACAACCAATGGAAGCTTGATATTAGAAACTCTAATTTTGGAGCGCTTATTGGATTTGAACCAAAGTTAATTAACCAAACTGAACATGGGACAAAATTGCCAAATATTACCAATGATATTGACATTTTAAACATTAATTGTGATACAATAACTGATAGCCTCAGTGATGGACGATTCACAAATACACTGATAATGATACCCACTGACAATTTAACAAGGAGTTATCCATTTACTTTTGAGCCAAAAAGAGCATTATTCAGTCCAGTTTCCAAATCAATTATTTCAGAAATGGGGATAACAGTGACTGACGCTTTGGGTCGACCAATTGACTTGAATGGCATTGACTGGTTCATGAGCTTGATTCTCAGGTCTAGTTTAATATAATATATCAATATATGGTACGACAAAGTGAATTTAAGCCACGTTTTGACCCAGAATTGGGTCGTTATGCGATGAAACATATCCATGGTGAAGGAATTATGGATGTTTTCAGATCAGTTGGATCAAAACTTTTCGGAAAAACAGCAAAAGAATTAGCTAAGAAAGGAGCCAAAACTGCAGCTGAAAAAGCAGTCACCAAAACTGGTGAGTTTGCTGGTAATAAAGCAGGTGATAAAATAATTCAATTATTGAGCAAAAAACAACCTTCCAAAACAAAATCAGAGACAATGAGCCAACCAAAAATGGAGCAGCCACTGACTGATTTTCAAATAGCTGAGAGAGTTAATAGGATGATATCTGGTGGAAAACTCAAAAGAAGGAGGAAATGAAAATAATGTAACATATCTGTATAAATGAAATCATTCAGAAATCCAAAATACATTGAGAGATACGAAGATGTCTTCTTCCAATTGGAGACACCATTGAATACTGGTAATCCAGGAAATAATAGGTCACAAAAGAAAGATGGTTATCGTTTTGTTGTTGACAACACAGGAGAAGTGACCCCATTTGATTGGTATAATGCAAGAATATCAGTTGGTTTTAAAGTCCAAACAATGCAGAATGCAAATATAGCAGCTGAAGACCATAATGGTATTGTTAATGGTTCACACAGTCTTATACATGATTTCGATGTAAGATTGAATGGTAAAATGGTATATGATTGTAATGATGCAAATCATTGTGTTAATATCAAGAATCTATTGGAATATAGTCCAGGATATGCTCAATCGACAGCAACAAATGAGTTTTTCTATCTGGATACAAACCGACACGCTGAAGAACGATCGGCTGAAGATAACTACAATAAAGGATTTGCTGTAAGAAAAGCACTTTTGGGTCTATCAGTGGTTGTCAATACAGAAATACCATTGAATCGATACTCATTCTTTGAAGCATTGATGGATGAGTTATTGCCATCAACAAGATTGGAATTAAATTTGCAGATTGAATCTGATACTATTCTAATATGGCAAGCTGGGGCTGATTGTCGTGTAATTATTACCAGAATGGAGTTGATTGTACCAAGAATCACTTTCAATTCAGAGGGGCAATCACTGTATATGAGTCAGTTTTTGAAGCCACATAAATGGGTTTATTTGCGAGAAAATATTGAGAGAAGTAATTCTTCAACACAAAGAAGTGGTCATTTTCAGATAACAAGTGGGATTTCAAAACCAAGGCATGTATTTGTTTTCATTATCAATGATGCAAATCTTGCTGCACAAACAGTAAATCCATTTTTGTACAATACATTTAGTGTATCAACAGATCCCAGAACATTGCTAAATTGTCATTTATCTGTGGCTAATGGCAATGAATATCCTGATGTACATTACACTCCAGAAGCTGATTTGACTCGAGTTTACAGAGATGTCCTCAAATATGTGCATGCAAATAATGAATACAGTCAGGGGACTTTATTGAATGTCAACAATTTCAAAACACTATTTCCATTCTTGTATTTCGATTTGACAAAACAAAAAATGGATATCAAAGATGGTACCACAAAGCTGACATTCCACTATGAATTATCTGGTACAACTGCAACTGCATATTCAGTTTATGCATTGACATTATACGAGCAAGACGCTGAGCTCATTCAAAAAGATGGTAAAATATTGTTTCGATAAATGGAATAAATTTTTAATGTAACGTTAGTTATATAAAAGATATGACAACTTATCATTCACATGGAGTAAACCTATCAATTGGGCAAAAAGATAGACTAGCAAAAGCATTAAAAAACAATTCAGCAATAACAATAAGATTATCAAATTCTGAATTAACTGGACCGGATCAGCTGATGTTAACCAAAACACAAATAAATAGGCTGAAAAAGGCAATGCAAAACAAAACTGGAGCAGATATTAAAATAAGCAAAACACAGATACGAAAAGCTGTACAACAAGGAGGCAGTCTTTGGTCATCATTATTCAAAATTGGCACAAAATTACTACCAATGGCAGCAAAAGCAGTTGGACCATTAGTTACTGGAGCACTTTCTGGGCTTGCAAATGTGGGAGTCAATAAAATATTTGGTAGAGGACAAGTTGGTGGTTTCCTAATTCCTCAAAATAAAATTGATCAATTAATAAAATACAAAGATTGGCTCACTGAAGCACAAAAGAAGCAAATTGTCAATGCAATACATACTGGTGGACAGATTGTAATTAAACCAACTAAGGCACAATCAGGAGGTTTTTTGGGTACTTTACTGGCTTCAATTGGCATTCCAATGGTTTTGAATGCATTAATGGGTAAAGGCTTGCAGGTGGATAGAAGTAGATCCAGAAGATCGGTCCCAGTTTTTGTTCCAAACACAACCAAAAAAGATGGTGGTTTGGTCCTACCAGTTAATTATAGACCGCCTCCATTTTTCGGTACATGGGATCAGTATGGTAAAGGGAAAAAAAAAACAAAAAAGGAAAAGGTCTGTTGTTAGGCAAAAACAGTCCATTCAAGGGGATTCCATTAATCGGAGACATTCTGTGAAATTCATAAATAAACCACTCAGTAACTTTGAACTCATTGATTGGGTCAAAAAACTCAAAATAAAACACTTTAGAGGCATTTACAGCAGAGATAATCTACCACAAAAGATGAAAAAAGATGAAGTTGGTATCATTAACCTGGATTCACAGATTGGACCAGGTACACATTGGGTTGCGTATCGAAACGGAGACAAATATGTAGAATATTTTGATAGTTTTGGGTTAATTATGCCAAAAGAAATTATGCAATTCATGTCAACAAGTGGCAAACGATTAATGTATTCAGGTGATGAAATCCAGGAAAGAGATTCAGTATTATGTGGCTATTGGTGTTTGTATTATTTATTTGAGAGACAAAAGGGTACAAGTATATTGAAAACAATCCACAATGCACATTTTGACATGAACAATCAAAGTGTCAATCATAATTTTATAATCCAATATTTTAAAAAATTATCTAATTAGTTTGTATAATGGTTGATATAAGATATTGTGAAGAGTGTGATGAATACACAGAATTTTCAGGAAAATTATGTTTATGGTGTACATTGGTAACAGATTCTGAGTCTGACTCTGATGATAATTAATCTAATATAGTGATATAAAATGGTCAAATCATATTGTGTTAAACAAAAGAAAGAAACTGAATGTGTTCAGCCTTCAGGTTACAAGCAAGCCAAAAATGGTCGGCTTATGTTCTTCTGTACCTGTGCTGAATGTGGTATAACTAAAACCAAATTTGTTAAAAAACAGGGAAACTAAATAGCCCCTCTGAAGGGGGGGGCATAATGGATACTTTAGCATCAACTGGTGCTGATATGTTAATTCAACATGCATTACCATGGATGGGAAAAAAAGCAGTTGAAATGGGTCGATATTATGGGTCTGAAGCACTTAGAAACCCTAAATTGCAGAAAAAAGCTATTGATTATGCTATCTCTAAAGCAACACCTTTTGTTCAAAAGACTGGATCAGAGATGTTTGATAAATTATCAACCAAAGTAAGGCCAAAAAAAAGGTACAAAACTGACCGAAAAGAACTTGATGGTGGTAATTTAGATACAATTTTAGAACAATTTGGCACACCAGGTAAGGTTGCATCGAAGTCGATGGATGTTGTTGGAACATTAATTCCATCAACAAAGGAAGTCTTTGATAGATACAAATCTGGAGACATTGCCAAAAGTGCTTTCAGTACAGATACTGGCATATTGTCGAGTCAATTTTGGTCTGGCAAGGCTGGGAAAAATACATTAGAAAAATACAAAAATTATCCATGTGAAAGCATGGTAAAAATTGGAAGCAAATTTCACAACACACCGAAATGCTCAAGCTATGATTCAATTGGTTGGCACCCACCAAATTGGGATGAATATGAAAAGGGAATCAAAGGACGACCCAAAAGCGGTGGTTCAATTGATATACACAAAATGATTGGTAAGCTTCCAAAACCCAAAGCTGGGTGGGTATTACCTGGTCATAAATACACTGGCCCATACAATGATTTGGAAAATCAAGTCAAATATAACCCCAAAACAGGGCAAATATTGGAAATATACGATAAACCAACAGGCAAAACAGATGCAATAGCCATGCAACATGATGTTGATTATTCAGTCTGCAAAGATGACAAAAAATGTAAATTGAAAGCTGACAAAAAGATGGTAAAGTCATTGGATGCTGTTCCATATTCCGAACGACAATGGGGACATTGGTTGGCAAGAAATGCAATAAATACAAAACAGAAACTGGGTCTTGGGGTTCCAAAAAACGTCAAAAGCCGTCGGGTAAAGAGGAAAACTGGCAAGAAAAATTAGCTAATGACCTGCATAAACCCATACGGCGTAACTTTACTCGGCGGCGTGTTATTGTAAATAATATTGATGAAATATGGGCTGCTGACCTTGTTGAAATGCAACAATTCAGTAAATGGAATAAAGGTAATAGGTATCTTCTCACGACTATAGATGTTTTTAGTAAATACGGCTGGATTGTTCCATTAAAAGATAAAAAAGGTGAGACCATAACGAAAGCATTTCAAAGCATATTCAAAGAGGGTCAAAAACCAAAGTATCTGTGGACTGATAAAGGCTCAGAGTTCTACAACAAACATTTCAAAGACTTGCTCAAAAAACATAACATTACACTGTATTCGACTGAAAATGAAGAGAAGTCATCAGTTGTTGAGCGCTGGAATCGAACGATTAAAAATAAAATGTGGAAACGATTCACTGCTCAAGGCAATACAATGTATCTGGATATTTTGCCTAAAATATTGAAGCAGTATAATAACACTAAACACAGTTCAATAAAAATGACACCGACAGAAGCATCTAAGAAAAAGAATGTAGGAACTGTTTACTTCAATCTATTTGGCAATTTGAAGCAATTATCATCTTTGCCAAAATTTAAAGTCGGTGAAAAGGTTAGAATATCAAAGTATAAAAGAAAGTTGTTTGATCGAGGTTATACAGAAAACTGGTCAGAAGAGGTCTTCATTATCGATAAAATACAATACACGAATCCGATCACATATAAACTGAAAGATCTCAATAATGAAGAAATTAAAGGAAGTTTTTATGAACCAGAATTATTGAAAGCTAATCAGGAGATATTCAGAATCGATAAAGTTATCAGGAGAGATTACAAGAAGAAACAAGCTTTGGTAAAGTGGAAAGGATACAGTGATGAATTCAATTCTTGGATCCCAATCAAGGATTTGGTCGATGTGGATCGATGTGTAAAATCATTTCACGGTTTCACGAGTATTCGATAGCGAGTCGATTCAATAAAAAAATCTATTGTTGTGTGCAAGATAAATGATATTCTTACCTCAAAAAGCGTCTACAAACATCAGAACGATGAAAGTGGAGAAATAAATGTTCAAAAATCCCAAAACAGGAGCCATAAACATGACTTCGCAAAATGGCAACAAAATGGCCGACACGTGTGTTAACAAACTAGTGTCCAGTCCGCTTTGGGTTATGTGCATGAAAGCGCATGCGTGTTAATCCAAATCAAGCAATATTACGCAATATACAGAAAAATAGTACCACAAGTGTAAAAATTTCAGAACTGAGTGTAATAGCGGAGCTCTCGCGCGCGCCGCAGGCGCGCGCAGCGGAGCCCCATAGCTAAGAGAATTTGGTAACCCGTGAATGCGAGAAAATTTGGTTTGGTTATGACGTCACTTGTGTCCGTCCATGCGACCGTCCGTACGACGTACGCAGCGCAGCGGTTGTCTCGCCCGAAAGTCTATTCGCCCGACGGTATATCGCCCGGACTCACGTCGATTAGAGCGATGTTTTAAATAATAAAATGGAAAACTTACATTAGAATAAATAACTATAAGGCCTACACGATAAAACGAGGGATGTAAAATCAGTAAAAATTGTTCAAACAAACTAAAAGAGGTCCTTACGTTGAGGTGCCGAGTTTCTCCGAGATGTTAGGGATTTACCTACAAGATGATTGATTATGATTTCAAGACAAATAGCTGCATGTCGACTTGTAATAAATATTATTTAATTGATTTATTTTTGTCAGCGGGAAATTTTACCGCGAAGTGAAAACTTTGAACTAATTATGAAATCCATATGGTATTTGTGAATACGGTGTATTTCGTCGTGCGAATCGACGCAAGTTCTATTCTGGCGAAACGCTTTCGGGCGAGTCGACTTTGGGGCGAAACAACCACAATTAGTTAGTACCACAGGAAAACTCAGATTGTGTGAAGCTGTGCTGCAATCGTGCCGCGACCATTGTTTGGTTAGCGTCTTCCTCTACTAACTATGGCGGGAAGTTGCTTTTAAGAAATACACAAAGACATTTTGAAGACAACAAAATACAAAGTCAAGTTATGTAGCCGACAGCGGGAGAAACAGCAAGACGATTAGCGGCGGGAGAAACAAATCGACTTACACATCATCAGAACTTTGAAGTGGAACCATCTTACTCCGACCCAGCGCGACGAATCGTTGAATTTTTCCTCTTGAAGTGAAACGTTTCGCTCACTTGATGTTGTAAAACGAATGGAAAATCAGGAATTAGAATAAAAGGACTGGTTATTCTCAGAAGAGGCGAGTATATTCATGTTATTTTGTTGACAAAACTTTGCTTGTTTGCTGTCTTGCAAGAACTTGTTGTTTTGCAGTGTTGACACGCCGTTTACTGCTAAATAGTGCTTACTTCCCAGGATTCTTTTGAGCTCACTTTTTTCGGTCCATGTTCATTATTTCCCTTGGAGTTTTATTTTCTAATCTACTCCAAATTTTGCCTTCCAACAGCGGGAGAAAGAGTATAAATACGACTCGCGGCCGGTGGGAGTAACAGCAACCGAAACTTGAAGTGAACTCATTTTACTCCAATCCGGCTTGACAAAACGTTGGATTTTTCCTCTTAAAGTGGAATGTTTCGCTCACTTAGCGTTGTAAAACGAACGAAAAAATCAGCAGTGAAATAAATGGACTGGTTATTCTCAGAAGAGGCGAGTATATCCATGTGATTTTGTTGACAAATCTTTGCCGGTTTGCAAGATATTGATTTCCTGCACTGTCTGACACGCAGTTTAGCTTTTAAATACTGCTAGTTTTAGAGCAGTCTTTTTCCCCCTTTTTTCGGGCTTTTTTAAATTTTTTTTCCTTAGAGTTTTATTTTCTAATCTCCTCCAATTTTGCTTTTCAACAGCGGGAAAAAGAGCAGGGCAACTAGCGGCGGGGGAAACATGGACTCTTTTAGAGGCGGGATAACATAAACAGCGGCCAAAGAGAAATGATTTTACTCTGATCCGATCGACGCGACGAAACGTTGCATTTTTCCCCTTGAAGTGAAACTTTTCGCTTATTCAACGTTGTAAAACGAACGAAAAATCAGAAATGGAATAAAAGGACTTGTTATCGATCTCCAAAGAGGCGAGTATGTTATTTTATGTGATTTTGTTGACAGAACTTTAATTTGCTGTTTTGCAAAGTGTTGACACTGCAAATTGTTTAACTTTTGTAAAAGCTACTGCTAACGCCAGAGCAGTCTCTTGTGCTCATTTTTTGGTCCATGTTTGTTATTTCCCTCGGAGGTTTATTTTCTTATCTCATCCGGTTTTGCTGCATTTAAGAAAATTTGATTCTCAGGTAAAAATATAGTTAGTCTAACAAACGTCTTGCAATACACTGTGAAAACTACTGACAAGTTTTTTCTCGCATATATTTCTATTTTAACATTTATTTGTGGCAATCTTTACAGAGAACAAACACAAATACTTAAAAGAATAGGATATAAGGGCAAAGATTTAGATTTGTGAGTATTATTATATTTATTCGCTTGTTTGTGCAAATTTTTTAAAGATCGTTGTTTAGTTTATTTCTGTACTGATTGCTATATATAACACAAGTTCGCCTTGAAAAAGAATAATAACAACAGAAAAAAACATATATCAATAGGAAGCTATAGGAGGAAGTACCCGTCCTGAATATTTACCTTCAGTGTACATACATGTAATATTTTGATACTTGATTTTGGACCCCCACTCGCCTAATCATGTAGCTTAGAATGCCTCTTTTACTGAAATGGGTTTTTGGCTTCAAAAGGATACCTCACTACGTTGTATAACAGGTAGTATATGTATTCACATAAAGCCGACTATAATTTAAAGTTTGATTTTGAAGCGGCAGGGGTATTTTGCAGAATGCTGAATGCCGAATTCATAGAAGTCCTTTCATGGAATGGCTGCCATAACAACAACTTAAAGCTATAAATGTCTGTATAACCAGTGTTTAACCCTAGACAGTTAAAAGAGAAGTGCTTAGACCTAAATAACTTCATTTGTTGCTTAAAGGGGAAGTACCATGGGATTTAATTGACCTCTTTTGTTAAAAATGGTGAAATAAGACCTTCACTTTACTACAAAATAATTCTAAAACAATGAGAGGAGAAAAATCAATTCAATTCTTGACAGGAATGACTCATGATTTGTCCTAGCACATTTTGGAAACAAAAATACGAGAACTTGAAAAACATAAGCTCAATATTTTTGAAGTTTCAATCCATTGCAACCTACTCTGTCCCTGGCCAGAGGCACTAATCAACAGTTTTCTTGCACTGGGGTGATAATTTATAGCAAACCTAGTCACCAATTTTTTTGTTTCTGTTGTCAGACAGACATTTTTCGGTTTTGAAATTACATCAAATTTTCGTGATACTTCCCCTTTAATACTAAACTGTCATAGGTAGCATAAAATGCAACATTCAGCATTCAGCAAAATACCCCTGCCGGTTAAGCAACAAAAAATATTATTAAGGTCTAAGCACTTTTCTATACTATCTAGGGTTAAGCAATTCACCAATAATATTTAACGCAAAGCGTGTGGCACTCCGTTCACATCTAGTGCTGCACCTTTTCTTTGCCGGGGATGGTCAAGTTCACTCTCGCTATCATCACTCACTCTCACTAAACATCCCCTCACTTTCACTGCACCATGTTTCACCCACAGCAACAGTGTCGTCTCCATCACTTTGATGATCAGATAAATCAGATTTCAAGTGAATGTCAAGTTCAAAACCATAAAGAGATTTTAACCCTGCAGTCAATAGTAGTAACTCTCTCCAATATTTTTATTGTAATCCTTGTTCTCGGTTTCGTCAGTTCTCGATGGTTGCTTGATTTTGCAAATCTTTGGAGAAATGGAGATGATTTAAATGGTCTAGGTATAATTTAACTAGCTCCTCAGAAGCCACAAAGGTACACTATAGAAGAAAAGTCTGTAATTTCCTTCACTGTGTTTAGCTTTCCTTCATTGAATAATTTTTTTATTTGCGCTCTAGGCATAAAGTAATCAACTGGTTGTGCTGTTTCGTCTAAAGAAGTAGCCAGAGATTCAAAGACACTTTAATTTGTACCTTAATTATTTTTTCTTCAGCCGGGAAAGGGTGAGGAATAATTTTCTGCTCATCATGGAGCCAGCCAACCAATTTTTGCATGAAGCGCACTGCTGCTATTTCTTAACCTTGTAGGACTATCTTTGACAAATTCCATGTATAACTCTCAGACATCATGGTGATCATTTATTTTATGGTAACAAATTCAAGAAAAATAATTATAGCCTGGGACATGTTTTTCGCTGAACTTTCTTATCCCTTCATGAAATTATGATTAGCTGGGTAGAGTTGAAAAAAAAAAATGCCTCCTCCCTCTCTGTTACAAATGCCCTTAAATGTAATCTGACAGAACAGGTACATCTTCAATGCGCAATGCTGTCATGACCAACCCTCCATGCATTTCCCTCTATTCTTTATCTTCGGGATTTTCATACTCAGCTAGTCACAGCTATCTTCTAAATTTCTCTGTCTGATTTGTCTTGAAAAATTATATTCCCAGTTTATAGAACTGCTATCGATAATGGCTAGCATCTCCAACTGCAGAATTAGTTCTTTCAGATTCCCCCTGGCCACTGTCTTCATGTGCTCGATGTATCCTGATGAGGTAATCAGAGTCTCCAAATTCTGGACATTTCGGTATCTTGGAACCTGACTTTATCAAACAACATTATCTTACCAACATTATTTGTGATATAGATCACATTTAAAAATGGCTGCAATTGTATTTCTTCTCCAGAAAAATTGATTTTTAAAGACAATCTATTGGTATGTTAAAGAGATTGTACAGTTACAATTAATTTGTATGATGACTGAACATTTTTTTTTTGAAAAAGAAGGTAGAGGGCTAGAACAATATAACTATTGTGCATGGAATATTAGAATGATTCCTTGGCAAAGCAATCAACAGCTATTTATATAAATGTGGTTTATGACATAAAACCACTGCATTCTCTATGCAGTGAATATCAGCCTTTTTATCATTTTAATTTTTAGTAAAGGATTTTTTAAAGTGAAATTTATTAGTTACCGGTAATTATAATGCAAATGTCATTAAATGTTAAGACTCCAGAAAATGCTTGTATTTTCCATTTTAGAGGAGGTTTTAAGTTAAAAAGGGTGATAGAGGGGGGGGGGGGGGAGCTGGGGCATGTATTTTACCATGGTTTGCAGGATAGCTCATGACGTGGGGGGGGGGGGCAGGAAAAAAATTTTTATTTTAGAACATCATCGGGTGGGGGGGGGGGGGGGGCTTCCAAAATATGAAAGGGAGAATTTTATAAATAATCATAGGCCCCCATATGTATAAATACATCAGTGACCAGTGGTACAGTTTTCTAAACCTTATCACCTAGTCTGGTATACATCTTTTTCAGTAACATAAGGAAAAACACTAATATTATTTTCTTTTTCCATTCTGTCCGCTGGGTTTATGTAAAATCTTCTTTATTTACAGCTGTATATAAGAACAGTTTAAACCACTGATTGTTTTGAAGAATGAAGTAATAAAATGCTTTTAATTTGCAATATTTTAAGCAAAATATTAGCTGTACATCATTTTGTGAATTCAGAAGAGGACTATTATATGCACACTCAACTCTCTTTAAGCATGCTTGTACCTTCCATTTTTTTTCTCGGAAAAACCAGATGATGAAAAGTAAAGTAAGAAATATTTTTGCAGAATGCTTATTAAATGATACATGGTAGGTTAATCTTGCTGTGTAAAAATGAATGGGACTTCTCAGATGAGGTGCTATCCAGAAGCTGGAGTGATGTTTGAGGCTGCAGCGGTGTAATGTTTAGCAGTCTAATGACTTCTTCAATTGGGATTTTGCATGTAAAGACAAAAGGTTAATAGGTTGAAGCAAGGCCTGTACTTAAATTGAGAAACCAGAGAATGAAATCTGCAGGGGAAATTTTTGTGGTGAAGAAAGCCCCTTAATTTTCTTCTCAGTATTACCTCAGTAAGGAAATGTGGTCCATGCAAGGTAAAGTAAAACTCTTTGACTTTGGCAGGATTCAAACCCATTACCCCAGGATTTTGATCACTGATGGACCAAATGTACTCACTAGGGCAATGGGAAATTTAAGTGGTTTCCTTCCCACACAGAAATTTACACTCCAGAGATAATTATTATCTGATTTCCCAGTTGTATAATCAGTACTGCACAGCACAAAATTTCATTATCCCTTAATTGTTGTGTTATTTCTTTACTTTACTCCTTGAGTGAACTCTCATGTAGCAACCTGTTAAAAAAACTGCTGGGGATAACTGACCCCATAACTGCCTGATGGGTTTTTTTGGTAAAGATTTTGACAGGGACAGTTGAGGATTTAATTACCCAAGTGTTATTTGATTCCATGTCAAACAATTTGCTTACTTTAAAAACCAGGTAGCAAATGGCTAGGGACTGCAAAAACATTTTTTTCCTGTTGAATAAATTATTAGACTTACGAAATTTATTGCGCTCAACAATTACATAGAAAGAACGTACTCCTTACACAGATTGGAGTCGAGATTGTATGGGACAACCAACTTGATTGCCATGAATGAAAGGATCTTGGGACAATTGAATCTGGCACCCCCTGCAGAATTTTTAGGGGCAGATGATATCATCACCAACTTGGTAAAGGAGGGAGAACCTAGGATTGAGGTCAACAAAATATGCACTCTCTAATTAACAAATCGACGGCAGTTTTCTATGGTCTATACTCTTATAGACCATAAAATGACGTCACAAAATGTTTAAAACTCAAGTGGAACCACGAGCCGCAGGTGAGTGGTCTCGCTGCTAAGTTTTGGACATTTTATGGTCTATAAGAGTATAGACCATAGAAAACTGCCGTCGATTTATTTTTTACAATAACATGGAAAAAGTATGAGTGGAATTGGCTATTTTTTTCGTTGAGAAAGTGTGCGCGTTACATCTGATGTCATTTTTATTGTCTGTACTCTTAAATTGGGAAAATTACACTGCATTCTTACATGTAGACGTAGATTAAGTTAAAGTGCACCTAACCCCTAAATTTTTTTTTTCGCTTAAACAAATCCTCCTATTGTCTGGATTATTCCCTCGCAAAAAGACATCTTGACTCTCTAGTAAATCAATATCAAAGGCTGGTGGAACTGAGCACCTAGTTTTGAGATTCTACAAAAACCAAAATAAACAACTCTATGTGTACAAGAATGGCTATCAACCTGGGAAAAACAGAAATTTTTAAAATGAGCTTTTTAATCTAATTTATTGAATTAATCAGCTACAAGTGCAGTATTTCAAAGAAAATAGAAAAATAGCTTTGTGTCATTTGACTTGAAATATTTATCCTGTATTCAAACATTCTCCAATGTGCATCTCCCTCAAACAGAACCTAAACATCAACAAAAAAAATCACTCAATTTGACCAGAAAACGATGAAATTTAAAATATTTTGAAAATCCCCATGATTAATGACTCGTTTTTTAATTGGTCCGCATTTTGAAACGATCTCTTAGTATTGTGCATATTATGTAATATAGCCGACCACATGAATTCATATAACGACACTGGCCTACT
The DNA here is from genome assembly GCF_977016875.1 of Pavona decussata. Lineage (NCBI taxonomy): Eukaryota > Metazoa > Cnidaria > Anthozoa > Scleractinia > Agariciidae > Pavona > Pavona decussata. The sequence goes on along the minus strand of NW_028145558.1, from coordinate 336,089 downwards.
ATTGTCCGTATTAACTTGCAATTTTAACATTATCTTGATTAAACATCAAAGGTTTCTTTTAGAAAATTGCTCCCCCTAGTACAAAGGTGCGTGTGCATCCATACATAACCTGACAAATATTTGAAGTTAGTCCTTACCTACTAGATTGACAGAGCCGTCGGACCTTTTGCCTTTCGCCGACACAGGAAAACCCCTTCTACTTTTGACATTTATCACACTAAAAATTTTCCTTCAACCCAACTGATCTGCTGTAGAACGGAACATTTTTCACACAGTCACGCAGGAAAAATAAGATGAGGCGACTTAAGGAAAACTTCGATCGCCTCCAAATTTGAAAACTTCTCCTAAGTTTCCTAGCGCTTAAAAAGCTCCTTGATCCACCACGCTGATTAGATGCACCATCCTAAGGCAGGAAGACGTCTAAACACAGCTATTTTTATCCAAATCTCTAGAACAAAGCAAGACAACTAAATTCTCCAAATCGTCCGCCATATTTTGTTTATGAAATTGAAGTTCGCGCGTGTGTACGAAGAATCTGGGTACTAGCAATCTTGGTTCCCACGCGCGGGGGCTCTGGGGACGAGATTGCGACAAATCAGCGCTTAAATAATTGTGCCCCCTGTATTACATTGTCATTGTTTATGGGCAGTTTGCTGCCTATGCACTAAAAGTAGATATAACTGCAGAAAGGATGAGGAACTGGTAAGGTTACTACGTTCATACGATAAGCAGATTTCTATAAATGTTATGAAAAAAATTGGAGCTCCGCTTTTAGGCTTGGCTAAATATATATATTATATAGGTAATCGGGCCATTGTTATATTAGTTCACAAACTCTGGTGAAGCTTTAGGGTGGTGTCAGCTGGCCCCTGACTGAAACCTGTTTAACGGCTTGTGCAGATGGTGAATTACTGAGTAGTGTGGGATGTCTTCCAGTAGACGGTACCTCCAGGGTGAGCCCGCTCAGGCCCTACTGGTTTACAGCGGGGTGCTCAGAGTTCGTCCCAGGACTCAACCTCGGTCCCAGAGGTAAACTGGGAAAGGGACAGCCGCCTTGTCAGCGGCGGGAAAAAGACCTGGCTGGGGCCAGGCAAGTAAACAGCCAACCGAGCACCCCACGTTCAGGGTTTTGTCCATTTTCGTGACAAGTCACACAACGTCACGCGTGACAGTAACGGCATCCAGTCACACAACAACCATAATGATTATTTTTTTATCCAAATTGGTGTTCAAAAATATTGTATTCATCATTCAAATCAGCGATTGATGAGTTGGTTGGATTTAATCGATGATTGTTTGTGAGTTTGGTGTCATTTATGAAAAACCTAAATTTAGCGTCTCCGTTGCAGGAGTTTTGAAAAACCGAGGATTTATGTTTTTAGGTTTTTGAGAAACCGAGGATAAAAATTTAGGTTTTTCAAAAACCGAGGATTTACGTTTTTGACGTCTGCGTTGCAGGAGTCATTGTTGAATCAGGTATGAATTTTGCGAATATTTTGAAAGTGGGCTCATACACCCAAATATCTAACTACTTAGATTCCTTGTTTTCCGATCGTTATTACACGATTATGTTTAACAATTATTCCACTCACGCTTGCTGGATGTGAGATGATAGATAGCCAACAAGGCGCGTAACGCCGAGTTGGTTATAATCATCTCATATCCAACAAGCGCAAGTGGAATAATTATTTTATTAAAAGCAATCATGAAATATTGCTAGATTTGCTGATTTCGCTTTGCAAGAAAAATTAGACATGCAATTAAATGGTCTCTATTTCTCGGCCATGGTATAATGGCTCATATACCATGGCCGCTAAGCCAATCAAACCGCTCGAATAAGCAATGATCCAGTTTTTAATAATTGCAGATGCGCGTTCGCTCCTTCATTGAAGTTAATGTCTAACAGCCACCGTTAAAGCAGCTGTATACAAGTAATATGATATTGCACGTTCTCGCAATGGCGTCAATTGGCTAAGGCTTCTAGAGATTCGAAGTTTGCCGCTTTGCTTTATCATTTTAGCGCAATTTAGTAATTCACCAGTGCTGATCACTATGCTAAACTGAACAAAAACATTAGGCTAATTAGAGATCAATGACGCAGTTGTGAAAACGTGCAATTGGCCGGCCGGCACCAAATTCCAGGTAAGATCTCGTCGACTGGTTAACCAACCAACACTTCAAGCATGCAATGTCCGATCGTCTTTTACTTCGATTCTGAGCCTGCCATCAACATGGAGTAGCATGGAGCAACGTCCTGATGGGTGAAAGCCAAGTTGGTAGGGTTCTATTGGCACAAGGTATGTGGGAATAACTGCGTGATACAACAACGAAGTTGTATCACGCTGGAAGATAACAGCAATCCCGGATCATTGCGTCAAACGTTCATTTTCTAGTCATGCTTCGTTTGAGAAACGCTATAGGTACATCGGAATAACGTCAAAAGAGAAAGCAACGATTTGGGATTAGTGTTATCTTTTAGAGCTAAGCATAAAACGATCGTTCCGGCTTTCGATTCGAATTCCGATTTTTTTCGCTTCGATTCGACGTTCCTTCGATACATCTTCAGCCGAACTAATTTCGACATTCGTTCCGGTGCATAGTTCAGAATGCAGGAATGACTGAGTCTTGCTATCGACAATGTCTTGATAGCAGGCTTTAAAACATCCCTGCGTACTGTCTGGGGGACCCTAGGGTGTTCCACTCGGAGTGTCAGGTTTTAAGACCACAGGAACTCTCTTTGGTTTCCCTGGACACCAAATTTTTCATGTAGGAGCGCTTTTCCTCATCGAATTCTTCGATAATCCGGCTAACTTAATGTGTAATTTAGGAGATTTCATATAAATAAATCTCAACGAACAAAACTGTGTCTTGTGTCTTTATTTTAACATAAGCTAAACAAAAAATACTAATGCCATAATTTTATTTCAGGGAAATACTAACCTAGCGATTCTTTTTCAAGACCGATATTTTTTTCGATATTCCGGCTAACTTAATGTGTACATTTAATTAAAGAGATTTGTTATAAATAAATCTCAACAAACAAAACTGTGTCTTGTGTCTTTATTGTAACTTAAGCTAAACAAACAATACTAACGGCACAATTTTATTTCAGGGAAAATACTAACCTAGCGAGTCTATTGCAGGGCCGATATTTTTTTCATGGGAAAACTTTTTTCGTCGACAACGATGGCTTGGAAACCGCTTCACGTCTTATTTTGGCCAAGATGTTGTTTCAGAGAAATACTAACCTAGCGAGTCTATTGCAGGGCCGATATTTTTTTCATGGGAAAACTTTTTTCGTGGACATCGATGGCTTCGAATCCGCTTCACATTTTTTCCTTGGCTCTTCACCGACGCATCCAACGATTTTCATCGCTCAACATCGCACGCCTGGCAATATTGGACGAAAGTGATACGTTTGTAATTTCTTAGTTATGCTGAAAATAAAATTATGAAAAATGAAAACCTGTTTGAATTGCGTCGTACGGGTGTCTATTTTGTATGTCTTATTCAGGAACTTTAAAGTAAGAACATAAATTACACTAAAACAGCAACACTTTGTCATTCAAATTTACTTCTAATAAAGTTATCTGAGATGGAAAGTTATCTGTGTGTGTCTTAATCGCGTCTTGTGTGGTTTCATCAAACTAACATTTTAGTTTCAGCTCTTTTTATAATCGCCACCTTTCAATGGATGCGCTTTTTTCCCCTTTTTTTGGTCAACATAGAGTTTGAAGAGATGCAGCGCGAAGATTACACCAATACAATGGATGACGCCGGAGTGGCATAGAGCTGGCGGCAAATTACACGGAATATATACACGCCGGCTTTTTTTTCTTCGCATGATCAGCGCTTTTTGATACGACGGATGGACAGCCATTGAAGATTCAAGAGGAGCGAAACCTGGCTGCTCTAAAGGCGAATAATTCAACAGAGATGGAAGCAGACGCACATCTTTTGTCAGAAACAGACTCATGAAAGTTATATAACAGGTAAGCGTTGTTTTCTATCTTGTTCTTCATTCTAACAGTACATGATATTCGCTCGCCTTTCAGTTCCAAGTGATTGCAGAGCTCCAATGATGGGTAGGCAGGTTCCACGACGGAATATCTATAGATGCACTACCTAGAGGTGCTTTGAACTTGAGAACAGACTGTAAGTACAAGAACTAAAAAAATCCGCCGTTTTTACATTGGCTCCAGACCCTAGACCAATTAGTAATCAGTGTACGATAAGCAGCCTGAGTGTTATTCAAACTCAGTGACCTCTTCATACTTGCTATGACTCGTGCAATTTACCTTAAGTTAGGTCAACAATTTAGACGACCAACAGAGCGCAGAGCACGATCACGGCGCTGAATGGGATTCCAACCCATTGACCTTTGAAAAATAAGTGAAAGCGAACTTAACTATGCAATTTATTTTGCATTGAGTATATTATCTGAAGAGCTAGGAGTGACATTTGCGCCTTGAAGAGGATTTAAAGCCAAGACCATGAAGGCTTTGTTAAACTCTGTTTCACTTTTGTGTCTTGTGAGTTTGTCTCATTAGGTTTAAGCTATCATCGTCATCATTATCATCATCATCATCATCATCATCATCATCAGGATAAGAATTATGTAGGATGACATCAGAGGAAAAAATGTCCACAAGCTAGAACAGCATCGTTCGTGGCTTAACTGTCTTGAAGCAAGAAATGTGTAAGTAGCTAATTAATCGGTCAGAAAGAAGCAGATGTCAACCAAAACAGAACAAGGAGCTAAGGCTTTAAACGCTTTTAATAAGGAGCGGTACTCTGACGATGTCTTTGTTCGTAAACAGCTTTCTTTCGGTTTGGTTGGCAGGCCACTAGGAGAGGAATAGTGGAATATTTGACGATGGTAGTTTTTTGCTTACAGCTGAGCTGTGAAGTTGATGAAGCAGTACATGCCAATAGCACAGATGGAAACCATTGAGTTGAAAATACTTCACATAAAATGTTTCATATGGCCTCAAAAGCTATCTTCTACCTGTTGAATGACGAAAATGCTTTGTAAATTGGATCAGCTTAATAGCCCCTTAAATTATTCACGAAGATCAATTTTCAGGCTTGTATTATTTTTCTTTTCAAAGTTACTATCATTCTTCTGTGTTGAGTGGTATTTTTCAGTCGCTTCCTCGTCCTTAACCTGGTCCAAAAGTTAGTAGTTTTGCTGCTTTAGCAACAGAAGACGGGCTCTGCTAGCCTTTTCAGCAGACGCAGTCCTCCCTTATTTGTTGGTGGGAAAAGTCAGACGAGCATAGCTGTCTTGGTGCAGCAGAGTGGCTTAGAATGTACCTGACAAGTGAAGATTTGAAATGCAGTCGAAAGGTGCCTCGTATTCAGTAACCAATCAACATGTCTGGATAAGACACTGGCGTCCACTGAGGAAAGGTTAGGGAATTTGTAGATAAATGTCTAATTTAATATTGATAATAAGAGATTGGTGAAAGGCTTTAGCAACGAAAACAAAAATTGTCGTAGGTCTTCAGACCAGTTTTTGACCTTCACTATTTTCAACTTCATGTGTGCTCCAGTACTCAAAGAAGGAACCACGATCTAATTCTACTTAACTTTTAAAAAAATCGCCTTACCATAGCTTTTTGTTTTACTTCTACATGTCAACGCTGCATCCACGAACTCAAAACATAACACAACTTTAGGGTTGATCATGAGCCGAGTACAGCCCTCTCCTTTTCTGGCATAAAACAATTCATTGTCCAGAACAACGTGACTAGGGACATACATTTTTAATTCCTTGTTCACTTGTTGTTTGACGCTTACTTTCAGTTCCCAAGACACTTCATTCAGCGAGAGAGGACGTTGATAGCTCTAATATTTGTAGTGACCTTTGAGGCAGCTTTTATCTCCTGGAGGTAATTATGTTATCAACAACTAAAAATGAATCCCGATATTGATATGCTGTTAGCGTCTTTCCCAAGTAGAATTTCTCGAAAAAACCCGCACCTCCGAAATGTGCTTTTTCTCACCATCTTTCAAATACACTCGATTGCTAAAACGTTGACACCTAAAATGCATTAACCGTGAACGATGAGACCCAAAGGCTTTAAAGGTATGTGTACTAAATTTATTTGCATAATATTCTATTCTCGTGCGACGGTTGATAACCAAAATTAGTTGCACGTGGTGAATGATGGAAACTGTCCAAACTTTCCTTTAAGTGTCAAGTTGGCCAACAAGGGCCAATTTTTAAACACTACCCACAAATCCGTTGGGTCTCATCGTTCATGGTTTATGCTTTTAGGTGTCAACGTTTTTGCTATCGAGTGTATAACACTCTGAAATTGATAGTTTTTCGAGACAAAAATGCATAAAACACTCTGTTTGTTTCATATCTCGTTTCAAAATGGCGAAATCTTGCAGCGGCTCAAAACACGTCTTCACTGTGGTGAAAGCTGACAGTATTCAAAGAAGATTATCGTATCTGCACTACCAAACAACCGTGAAATTTTATCCAACATTTCGCAATGAGCTCAACATTTTGTGTGCACTCTACACTTTGAACGCTTTTCATCTGTACTTTTTTTGTTTTGTTTACTGCACAATGTGTCTGGTTTCAGTTTCAGATTCATCAGATGGTGTGCGTGGACATCATATTCCCTTATCACTCTGATTTCCATCTACCCGCATTACTTTCCGATCCAAGGTAAGCTCCTACCACATACAATGAAAACATCGACGGCAGTCTGACTGACTTTCACAACAAATTACCCAGAACAAAGTTAATCTAGAAGAATGGTTATGAAGGCAAACAAGTTTCTTTGTTATATGTTTTTGTTAACATTTTTTGGCCTTGACCGTGCACAGACCACAATAGATTTTGAAATGTGTTGGAGCAACTGGCTAATAGAAACGTTCCTGTTAAAATATTAAGCTGTAGTGTGAAACAATGGATTGTGCACGGTCGCGGCCCTTCCGACCTAAATTGCAACACCATTATTATCAACTTTGAACATGGCAAGGTTTCATAACCAGTCACTCAATTAACTATGCCCAGAATAATAGCATCCAGCCTCATGCACCCTCAGTGAATTTGTCTTACTGTTATCTTGTTATTTGTTTTCAGTATTAGTTGCTAACTGACAAAACCTAATTAATACCACATTCGACAAGAGAGGATGTTAAAAGGCCCCACACTAATACAGCAGCCCTTATTCAAGGTATGCAGATGTCCCTCGTTGTAAATAATGCAATGAAAGCTTTAAACAGGAATTTCCGGTATGAAGGGGCCTGGCCAGGCCATTCTCACCTTCAGTTGTCAATCAACCATCAGAACGAAAACAACTGACAAACAACATGTGCATTTTTCATCAGCTTTTACCGATAAAATTGGCTTCGTTTTCAGAATAACCCTCGTTAAACAAAATAGAACTTGATATCTTATATTGCTGTGGCGATATTATAAAATTTTGAGTCATATTTTTTAGAGGACGCTTGAGTCAACAACTTGTCACGACTGAGCAGCGTCTAAATTTGCATCTCACACCCACAAAGGTGTGAAATGAAGGAGGGGCTTGCCCTTTTATAGCGGAACTTCTTGTTTAAATTCCCAATGGTTACAATTGATTTTAATCAAAATTATAATTAGGTATAGATGCCCTTATTTTTTCTTTTGAAAAAACGTTTAATCTGTTTCAGACATGATAACCACGAAAATTGATGTTCCGTCGTTTAACCCTTTAAGCCCTAACAGTGATCAACATCAAATTTCACCTTGTAATATCAATGCCTATTCAACCCCTGATGTCATAAGAATTAATGATATGATCACGCAAGGTGAATTGTCTTGATATTTTAATACGGTAAGGTAGAATACCTTCCCGTTACCCTCCACTACGTAGAAAGTGGGCGATACTGAAATGTTTCATTCATCTGTAAAATTTTAATGCTTTCAAACTTGTTTCAGATAAATCAGATGATGTGCATGGCCACAGTGCCAATTATCTCAAGCAAGGCAACTTGCAGAAGGAGGTGAGGTTTTTTAAAATAACCGTAGGAATGACCGCCACAACTTATATTTCCTTTCAAGGTATTTAATTGTTCAACGAAGTTAGTTCTAAGTATACTTCATGCTTGGAGATTTAACTCAAGTTTTCAATACCTTAGTAGAGAGATAATTCCACTCGCTACACACCGATATTATGAGGGTAGGCTCCACGTCAAATTGCAATCATTTCACATAATTTTCGTTCATCATCTTTTACAGCAATTTGGTCTTTGGTTTCACGTTTCACAGCAAAATAAAAACTAAATTTTCGCTTCATTCATAATAATAATGATGATGATGATGATGATGATGATGATGATGATGATGATGATGATGATGATGATGATGATGATGATGAAAAATCTTGACCCTCAATCACTTCAAGTTTCAATTCAAAGGGGAGACAACACCCAACTCACGTTTTACGCCAAAAATATAGCAAACCACGGCCAACAAAATAAGCTAGTGCTGCCCCTGTTAAATTACGCTTATTTTAAATTATCAGGCTTGTCCCGGATGTTACACTTATGACTACAGCAAGAAATCCTCCCAGAGATGAACATTTGATAGGAAAAGGCTATCATATCACCAAGAATGACGAATCTGACTGGCGAATCAAGATGTCTCCGAAACGTCCATGCAAGAGGCCACGTATGGGAAGGTTATCCAAGGTGAAGGGAATATTAATCACGGACTTTATTAGTTATATTTAGTTTAATAATTATCATTATAACTCTTTTTCTCCCAGAGACAAGCCCAGTTAAATCTCGAACAGCTAGGTTTCGGAGTTGCATGAACCCTAAGTGTGGTCATTCGGGTATAGCTACTACAGAGCGTTTTTTATGTTCAATTGGCATTTTCAGGTTTTCAATAAGTAAAGGACACGAAGTTGTTTTTGTACTCTTAAAAGCAAGACGTTTCTGGGAGTAAAGGAATATTGAAATTACTACTTAGATTATTAGAAATGCACGCATTAGAGCTTTTGGTTGAAATTTAAAATGCATTATTAAAGAAAGAAGAATGGATTAGGGTGTAGCATAGCAAAATTACTCGTCAGTTACCGTACCTACCAGAAACATTGCATACAACCTCACTTTTCTCTCTGTACTGAAGGTCGTATTGAACTCGCTGTATTTTTCAAATCGTAAAATATTTCACAAATGAAAGATTCATTATGGCCAAATGCATACATTTATTGCCTTTCTACAAGATAACATTGAACGCATAACTATTATAAGTTACATAAAAAACTATAGAAATTTAAATTTGTGCACCAGACTACCAGTACCTCAAGAAAATTCCTCCTAACCAGCCCCCTCCCAATATCGTAGGCTGTGTATGAACATGAGATCATCATACTTAACGTAACTTAACCTTCGTTGGTCCTAGCTGCTCTTAACAGTCATATCGTAGGTTTTTATGTACATGAGTTCACTAATTAATTTTCATTTCCTTACAGTCATGTGATCCTATCCCTCAAGGTAACGTTTCCCTCAGATCAAGTCACATGGGTAATGCAGCTCTTTAAAATTTCAGTACAAATTTGATCGACCACTTTATACGGGGGGGGGGGGGGGGAGGAGGGGGTTCACATCTTGTGACTGGGTGACGTGGTACAGAAAGGCCTTATTAAAACCATATTCATGTGTTCATGTACTTTTATACTAGATAAGGCCATTTTGTACTAACGGCTGTTCACCATAAGCTAAATTGTATAATGACTGGTAAACTTGCAATTCTTAACATAAATGGGAACTTAAAATGTAATTACTTTGAGGGAGCATTACTCATTTTCATCATGAGGTCATCATAATAATGGTTGTCATAATTTTACATTTAATATGACTTTTAGTCCCTCGTAGTCGTGCTCAACACAGAAAGCTGTACACGGCTTTCCCTCGCCATTCCCTTAAGGTACTCGTGGTCAATGCACTTTTAATACTCCAGGAAATCGAAATCAGTAATTTTACACTAGTAAATCGATTCTTAGGCTGATTTGCATGCATGGCCAATCTTACTTATTTCATTTTTTTTAATCAAATTGGCTTAAATTGATTTGATCCTAGGTTTCTTCTAATATCAAAGAGCAAATTCTCCTATCTTGTCCTCTTACTTTTATTATAAAGTACTGTGGAGAGGTTATTTAAAAAAACAAGAAAATTCACCTTTGGTGATCATATCCTTTATTCTCATAACCGCAGGGGTTGAATAAGCAGTGATATTACAAAGAGAAATTCAGTGCTGATCACTCTCACGGTTTAAAGGGTTAAAGCGCCTAAAGGGAGTGGTCACTAACAGTGGTTTTTCGTATTTTGATATTTGGACCTTCAGCTAGCCTGCAAAAGCGGCCATGTTGATTGTACCATAAAAATCTTTCCTTTCTAGAGTCTCCAGTTTATTTATTCTGAAAAGTAGTTTTGAGACTGTGAAATTAATGAAAACTGAATTCATGATTATGAAATCAATCCGAATTAATTAAGCGCAGATATTATTTTTCAAGTTTTCCAGCTTGAAGACTCTAGGAAGTAAAGCGAAGATGTAAATTATTTTGTTGAAATAAAATCTAATTAAATCACAAAAAAGCAGAAGTGTTAAAATTGTATTTAGGATAGGATTGTACAAAACGTGAAGGAAATGACTGTAGTTGAACGGTAAAAGATTTTTCGATGTGTAATAGACTAACTTGAACCTGGCGTTAGAATTCAATGTATTATTGTACTCGGAAAAGGACTTTATGAAAATAGTTTTCGAAAATCCTCTTTTACTGCATGTTGGTAGATGTTATTATTTTTCTGTATATTTGATAATAATTTTCCAACTTGACAGGGGATTTTACTACGGAAAGAGTTTTAGAGCTTTCCGACTTGTTAATGCCATGTTATAGTGATGTCTTAGGGGCCTGCTCGCTTTTGGTGTTTTAACCATCAAAATATTTGACCTGCCTATGATGACGTCAAATAACTAGGCTAGGCTACAGAATAGCAAAAAGTTTCCTTTACTTTTTTCAAAAACCATAAAGCATCACTAGAACACAGCTTTATATTACTATTATTTAAGTAGGATTGTTTTCTAAACAGAAATTCATAAGGGTGTTTCCGGTATGGATTTCTGGTCAACTAACTCTTGGTTTGCATGTAGTTAATAAAAGACCGTATGATGAAGGTAGTGTGTTATTGCTGATTAGATTTATACCGTTGAAGCTAGCAAACTTTTTATCATAGACTGATTAAGCAAATTTTTAAGCGCAAACAATTTTTGTAGTTGTCAATGAACTAATAATAAGAAAATTACCAAAAAGCCTTCAAAAAGTGCCCGGATAATTTAATATTTTGCGCATTAAAACTAAAATTCCAAATTGCGGATTTAAAAAACTCAGAGTGACAATTGCGCCGTTAGATTGATGTTGACCTTGGAACATCTGAATTCTTGTTAATTTGCTTTTAATCAAAGCTGTTTCTAATTTAACCTTAAAGCAGCAATAACAACTAATACAGGAAGAATTCTAGGTGTTCCAGGTCAATTCTAAATGTTCACAAATCTAGTTCTCTTTATTTGGCTGCTAAAACAGTTGCTTAATTTCCGGACTTCGGTGGAAGACAAACGTACACTGTGAGGTTAAAAACAGGAGATATTGAGATAGCGCAGTAAGGAGTTAGGAGTTAACACAGCTATGGGCATTAGTTGTTTTAGCTAGGGATAGGTTTTAGGCGTTAGGCTAAAGGTTAGGATTAAATTTAGGTTTAGGGTTACTTAGGAATGAGATGTACTAGTTAGGATATAGAGCTTGAGTTAATTCACTTAGTCGTCAGCACAGAGTACTTTTGTCCTGCACATTGAAGTCAGAAGTGGAGTAAAGATTTTGGAGGCTTTAATTAAAAGTACAGTATTAATGAAACTGAAAAAATAATCGGTCAAATTTCTGGTACAAAAAAAAAAAAAATATCGAGCTCTGACTCTTGGTTATCTGCAACGAAACATCAATTTTAGTCTCGAGCGTTTTTGTAAGATTAAATATTAACATATTGCCTTCATCATTAGCTTGGAATTGCTATTTAACCCTTTGACCCCTAATATCAAAGAACAAATTCTCCTATATTGTCCACATACTTTTCTAATAAAAGTACTGAGGAGAAGTTATTAAAATATCAAGAAAATTCACTTTGGGTGATCATATCCTCAATTCTCATGTCCTCAGGGGTTGAATAAGGAGACATTTGATGCTGATCAGTGTTAGGGCTTAAAGGGGTTTAACAATCAGACGACAAGCTCTCGATTTCTTTCATCCAGATAGTTCGTCCCAAGCTAACTATTGTCAAAGTCGATAGAAAACTAAGTGAGCGGTCTAACTGTTTTAAATAACCCGATGAAGGATCTTTTTGACAACTAAACTCGGCAAAATTGTTTTCTATCTGGTAGGTTTGAGAGGAAACATTCTTTTGCGCGCGCTTCCTGATAGTCTATCGAAATTACTTGCGTAGCCAATCAGACCGCGAGTCCGTCACTGGGTTATGATAAATAAATAAATAAACAAATAAATAAATAGCTTCTTGTATACTTTACACAACGTATTTATATTTTTTACATCAATCTTTAGAAGACGTTTTAAGGTCTTCTCGGTGCTTTTAGAAATTACTTTACCACTCGAAAAGTATTATATAATATACTTGGAAAAAAGATATGTACTTACATTTAGGGGAGCTAAAATTGCACTATGTGAAACGTTTGAATAAACTGGTAGTTACTGCTATTGCGTATATAAGGTTTAGTCACTCGTTAAGTACTTATCATAGCTTTCGAACTTTTCAACTGGTTTCTCACTGTGCGATTTCCCTGCTAACATTTTTTCCTGCAACACTCACCTGTATTTTGTTGGGGAACAGGTTCCAATTTTTTTCTTAGGATTTGTTTAGGGTTTTCGGCGGTATCGAGCGACGCACAAGGCTTTCTCTATATGGACTGACTATTATTCCATTTCGGTCTGATATGCTGTCTGTAATTAGTATTTGTATCATGTAACTTCTGTTTTTACTTCAAGGTATTTCAGTTTGAAATAAACGGTATATATTATTCGAGCTGCAAGCTCATTCCATCTGGTTGTCCAATTTCATGTTCATCGTTTTCGTATATAAGTATAAAAGTATTTTAGGTCCGATATGTTATCTGTAATTATAGCGGTTTCAATTGAATGTCGTAAAACCAAAACCAAAGTAATTACTCTGGCCAATCGCAACAGATGTAAACAAAACAACGACCCAATCAGAATTGGAAGCAAATAGATGTAACTGGTGCCAAGTGCGGGAAAACGCGTGCGGCCAAAACACGATTGGTTTTGGTTTGGATTCCAATTGATTAAAGTGGTGCGAGTTTTATTAACAGAGCGTAGTAATGCAAAACCAAACCAAACGCGAAAGTACTTTCGACACTCAATTGAATACCGCTCTAATGTATTTTGTATCATGTTAATGAGGTTAAAAGCAACACCGAACTGGCTTTGTCTACCGGTTGTTCTTTTCATATTCCCAACTAGTGTATATTCAGCGAAATAAAGTAAGCTTTATATGATGCTTGGTCCTTCCTATAATTCTCCGAGAAGTGCTTCAAAGAAAACGGGAGATGGGAAAAATTACCAAATGAACAAAACCGATCATCGCTTTTATATAAGAATGCTTGTGCTTTCATTTTAAATTCTAGCCAGTTAAGGACGGTGCCTACTAATAAAGAGGTATTTTTGTGTGTTTTATGGCTATGCAGAAAAAGCAGATCTTAGCTAGGGCTATTGAAATCTAAAAAGAAAATTGGGGGTAACCACGCATTTTTTAGAGATAATTAAAAGCAACAATTGTTTCAAGAAGCATTAAAATGCAAAGTAATGTATGGTATTTTTTGTTTTCAAATTGAAGCTTTGCTATCTCTGAAAAATGCACGGTCATCCCAAATTTTCTTTTTGGATACCAAGAGCACCTGCTAAGTTCTGCTTTCCCCGCTTATTTTTAAACCTTCGTAAAAATATCCCTGTATTAGAAGGCACCACCCATAAATCCGGGTGTCTCGAGATGCGCAGAACGTACGCGCAGTAACAAAAGTGGCACCGTCCTAAAGTGGTTTCTCTTTATTGATCTGATCTGCGTTGCCCGGTAGGTTAGAGTATTGCATTCATTCCTTATAAAGTTAGATCTGGTCTCTCAATCGGAAGAGCGAACATCGGTACATGTAAAATATGGTTCCAACTTTTGAGTACGTGGACAATTTCTCCCAGTGGGCCTGATAAAAGCTATTGATCATTTCTTTCATTTTATGCCCAGTGTTGTTTGTTTCCAATATCGTTTAAAATTCCACTTTTTGAAATTGGGAAGGTGCTCTGCAGCTGTCTACAACAGTACGGCCACAGCTGAAAACACGACGAGCGCCAAGCACAGGCAGCTGTTCTCCAATCTTTTCGAATGTTCTACTTTGAACTTTTGCCAGATTAACATTAATTTCCCAAATGGCAAGTGACTTTCAATATCATGACAAAGCTAAAGTGACATTGGCTCTGTTAATGGCAAAATGAATTTACACATGATTTACAAGACTTAAGATTGAGCCAATAATAGAAACGCATGATTGTTTTGAAAATTTAATCATCGCATAACTGCTATTTCAGATCTTAAAATTGCCGGTTCCTAATAAAATGAATTGAAAAGTGTTGTATAAACATACCATTTGTAATGAAGATTTCCAGTGAACAGGGAAATTTGAAGAAAATTGTTGAAATCAGAGCACTGAAGTCCGTTTTCAATTAAATCAACTCTGGGAGTTTGAAAATCCATTTGAATATAGCGACGCCAGTCACAGGCTAGAGAGTTGACAGAACACTTCGAATTTGATGCGTACGCGAGCAACCCAACTCAGTGCTCGCAACGTCAATTACATTTTTGGAACCAATTACAGACCGCAAACGTGAGACGGCAATACCGTGTGATATTGAAGTCTCTCCCGTGAGACAGAACTATAGGGGAATCGCGATACGATCGAATATGAAGCTTTTATACCACGTCAACGACGACATTACTCACAGGGCGGAACATTAGTGATGTACGTTTAGCAAAAGCATTAAGGTCGACGTTTCTTTTTTCCCAGCAACGTGTTTACAAATTGCAACTGTGTTTACGGGTATTATAGATTAGAATTTAAAATACTTATTAAAGTGTCATTTCTTGTCGAGCAAATGTGACTAATTGATTTTAGACAACAAATTATATTTATCCTCTAATGATAGTGCTTCAGAAATTTGCATTCGCGAAGAACTGAATGCACGACAAAGTGCACTGGTCGAAGCACATGAAAGCTGTTCTTGCCCCCTAGGAAAAGAAGGTGCCACAGATAGACTTTCATCGGTATGTATTCCTATAGTTGTCACATTAAGATTAAGGTACATTAGTGTTTCAAAATACAAAAAAAAGGAACAACTTTCGAGAGTTGGAGCTAAAAATAGCTGAGCTTGTTATTGCCAATATCTACTTTATATTGCCTTGAATCAGTAAATGTTCTTTAAAGCATTGCGAATGTCGACGAAGTCCGAAAGTGTGACCATTAAATTCAAAGCTATTGAGCGAGCGTTGCCGAGGTGCTGATTATTTTGTTGTACGAGGTGTCTCGAAGCTACCGAAAAGCAAAGTGTTTCTGATAATGAGGTGTTGTTTATTATGCTGTACAATGTGGTAATAACATTTTTCAGACTTCGGACCAAAAACGGCTAACAAACCACAGCACTGGGTCGGAAGGGAGAACAAAGCAACATGGCTGATAGAACGAAGGACGCACCCCCCCCCCCCCCCCCTTAAGCCCCAAGTAGAATTTTGATGGATCAAAACTACCACTTATTCTACGTTCACAAAAAATTTTAAGGTGGCTCTGAACTTCTTCCCAAAATTTGTTCAAAACTTTGCAAAAAGTTGTGTCTGAGCATGCTGATCACAGTTCCATAATTATAACAAAAGGGGGATGACGCTCGTTTTTGAGTTATAACCAGGTAGGAGTGATTTTAGCAGGTTATACTTTTGCTATGGTAACCTATCATGCCAAGAAAATGACCATAACCTGTTTGCTAATGATTACGCATTTGTTTGATACCATTATTGTTTTATCGACTCATAAAGAGTCATGTGGTAGTATTGTAAAGTAAACTGATGGACAGCGATGAAAACTGTTGTGGGCCATCTTAGGTGCGAGCACGCGCTATGGTTAGCCATTTCAGAACGCCTTCTCCGCAGGCTAATTTTTAGTTGGGATTTGTTTACGCTTGTACTGTTATTTCTGCTCTCCTCGTTGCTTCTGCTTACTGCTGATTTCGCTAATCCAAACACCGTACAAGAAACGGTCTCTTCACGCCTTGAATTCAGTCAAATGCAGCGGCATTTGTTTCCCTATCCGCAAATTTAAGGTGGCTCTGAGTCCCTTAACACAATGTTTCTTTAACTTTGCGAAAAGTTGTCTTCGCGTGCTGATCGAAAATCGGAGGTGAAAAATGGGTTTCACCGAGCTTGTTTTTGAGTTATAATCACTTAAGATTAATTTAGGGTTGTTTTTAATAGGTTTTACTGTTGATATGGTAACCTCCATGGAAACCCAATTCAGTCTATAATCTTTATTGCACTCTTGGCATCTGATGTATATCTAACCGAAACTTAGAGAAATGGTAATAACAAATTTGTTCAAAGAGGACCCACCTTATCTAGGGTAGGTGGGGTTATCGAAGACACCACCTATCTCATGAACATTACCGACAAACATTTTATTGGCTTTAAATTAATTTGAATATATATTATATTATTATATTATATAAGCCCATTGACCTATCAAATGGTCGATAAAACATCACGTGCAGTGGTTTTAAAACCTCTTCCTTATTAGTATGCGGTGTTTAATGTTTTTCTTGTATGCTAGTTTCTAACGTTCACAAAAGCATCATTGTTATAAAATCTCTTGACTCACGCTTTTCCAGGAATGTTTTGAAGCTGTTCAAAAAACTCGCAGCACGTGTTTTATCGGGTCTAAAACCACTCGTGGTTTTAAATTCCGATAAAACACTGCTGCTCGTGTTTTAAACATTACATAAAGCATTTTTGTATTTTCATATTGAACTGGATCTAACCTGCAATAATGACCTTTGCAAGGGAATATGTTAAAAAGAATCCACCGTTAAAGCCTCGTGCACAAGCTAGTTCTAGTTCAATATCTTGAAAACAAAAATAGTCTGTTGTTTCTAATAGGAACTTATACCATGCGCTGGCGGATTCATAAGAGAGTTGGATTGGCAACCCTTTTGTTTCTCGTTTGGATCTACATTTGTGTCAGTTTTGTGGACTACGCACACTATAATGGTAACATACCGTGGGCTCCAAAGCCTAAATGCTTTAACTCCAAAGACTACACAGCCCTCCTGGTAAGGCTCGCCAACAAAACACACGTGGTGTTAGACAGCCTGGGGATTAATCACTGGTTAATGTACGGCTCCCTATGGGGTCCCTTGCGGGGAATTTCAGGCCCCCTTCCGTGGGATCACGACGTGGATATTGGTTTCAACGGTGATGGAAATTTCAGGAAAATACCTCTTGATGAATTCAAGGCTGCATTTGAGGCGGCAGGTTTAGAAGTTGATGATGATACTCTAAAATCAACCGGTTCATTTTTAGTGGGAAGGCATATTGGCTTGGTCGTTTTTTATGATTATCGAGGTATCATGATGAGGAATGGTTATGCAACCTGGCTGTTTTTCATCAACTTCCGAGTGTATCACTCCTTCCCTGCAAGACTTTTGCAGCAACCGCTTCCCAAAGTCAAATTTGGTTCGTTCAACATTTCTGTTCCTAGAGGGGGTATGGAAGTAATGAGGTATTTGTATCCGTTTAACTGGTGGAAGGTTGTTAAGCCAGCGAGCTGCAAAACGCTGATCTAGTTTCCAATCTTTTTCTGCCAGTGTTCATTCTTTTTTTAAGAACGTGTAGTATCATCGTTACCCGGTTATCATTTGTAATAATAGTAGCAATAGCAATAGTAGTAGTAGTCGTGTAATTGTATTTATATAAGAGTTTTATCTATTTTTGGTCTTTGAAGTAAATATTTAAATTAAACATGTTACGGATTAATTAATTATTATTTCTGTCTCTGTTTATTTTTAAGACCTTTATTCATAATTATAGTAGTAGTAGTAGTAGTAGTAGTAGTAGTAGTTGTTGTTGTTGTTGTTGTTGTTGTTGTTGTTGTTGTTGTTGTTGTGGTAGCAGTAGTATAGTTGTTCATAGACTATATCTAAGTTTTATGAAGTTATATTTTTGCTAGTAAATAAGAAAATTAAAAGCAACTAATCGACTGATTGATTAATCAATGTTTCTGTCCACTATTCGCTTTGTACTTTTCTTATAACTATTATCATTAATCAATCTTATTATTCTTATTAATAGCACTAGTATATTTGTATGCATATCGTAAGTATTATGTAATTGTTTTGTCTTGAAACGTAATAGACCATTTCCAAGTTGCTTTGAGCCTCATTGCGAAAGCGAGGCTAAGTGGAAAAGTCTTGCACTTAGCCTCGCTTTCATAGTGAGGTTCATAGCAACTCAGAAATTGCCTATTCCATAAATTACTTTTAAATTAAGCGCGTAGGTAATTTAATCAGGACCCTTTGTGTTTGCGTTTACACTTGTAACTAACCACTATATGGGCCCTGTTCTTGCACGCTCATGGAAAATACCAGTCCAACAAATACAGTAAGAGGTATTTTCATCCTATTTAGACTTGGGGAAGGGGGGAGGGGGCGGATTCTGCTGGCCGACTTTGAACCCGAATAACGTTTTTAATATTTGCGACAACGCCATGAAACTTCAGATCTTTTTCAGAAATTTATTTGGCAAAGGTTCGATGTGTTCGAATTAGTGTTCATTGACTTTAATGATACCATGGCAACCAATTTTTGACAAGCATTTTTTTTATAGAAAATTGAAAATCCTTTCAAAAATGAAGAAAAATTACTTCCCTTAATATAAATTTTGTGCTTTTAGCTCAGATTGGTGTTCCTTTATTGGCTTTGATTGCTTTTTGCTTAATTTTGGTGTTTTCCTAAAGTTTTTTGGGAAATCCAGAAACCCAAGATGACGGATCCAAGATGGTCGCCATTGGGCCATCATGACGTAATTACTACGTCATGTGACATCATCACTTCCCCTTACGGATCTGAAAGGAAACATCTTTTGAAGTACTTTCTATCTTTCAAGCCTTATTCTCATAGCGTCTATTGTTGCGAAGTTATGGACAGGGGGCGGAATCTGCCCCCTTCCTCCCACCGGTCAGAAAAGACAAAAATAAAGCCCAGTCTCCCTCCCCTGGTGCCGGTTGATGGGGCTACCCGCGATTGCACGCTACCCAGTTTACAAGCTGCCGTTGGCTTTCCGAAAAAAATGCTAGCTAGCTTTTTCCCGCACTTTTAACGATGCATTTCCCCCTTAAAACAAAAAGGATGACTTTCCGTTAAAGAAAACGCTACTTTTTCTTCACAATTTAATCCTAATGTCTGATTGATTCTACCTTTGTCGTGCGATTGGCTCTGTTAATTTTTCTAGGAATGCCGTATTTACTCGAAATAGCGACTCTCTAGATCTGCGCTTCCATCGAAAACGCTGCATCTATCAGCAAGAACGCGGTACGTGGTCGAAACAATTGAGCTCAAGAGTGGCGCTTATTTGGAGAAAGTGTTAAACAGGTGTTAAAGGAATTTAAAAATATGTAACAGGTTTCGATTCGTTTTAAGTCTATTATAAGGAGGAAGACAACGAGACATTTTACAGACACTTTAAATTCAGTTTTTTCTTGCTGGTGCTTTAGAAAAGGAAGTGTATTAAATTTTTATTTAGAAAAGCTTTTAAATGAGTTTTAATAAGCGTCTCTCATGAATAAACTCTACTTTTGCCAGAGGCACATAGTTGGAAGAATTCAACAAGCTTCGCGGTGCTTTTGCAAGTAAACACAGCAATCTGTAAGTGATTCTTCTGAACGCGTCCCAATCACAGATAGTTATATTCTTGTGTTTTTCGTTCAAGGCTCATTTTATAGCTGTGCCATACGAAAACGCCCCGAGTTTGACGAAGCCTGTAATTGCGATGAAAAATAATACTAAACAAGTACACCTTCTCAATGTTCGTTACAGTTGACAGCAAGTTAAGGTGACGTCTAAATTAAGGATTTAATTTACTCGTTTCTGCGTTGTTTCATTGTCTGCAGAGGAAACTCGCCGGTGAATCCCACAACACCGGTAAACGCTTTGAACGGTGGTTGGCTCGAGGTTCTTAGTTTGTTATGATTCGTAGTTTCAACGTGTTGTTGATGGCGGATTCGCTGTTCCCAGTGCGATCGGAATCCTTTTTAGCTAATCGCGAGTTTCTCAAGCACTTTCTCTCCTGGTATACATGAATAATACTTTTCCAACGACGCTCCCTATTTTCCTCGCCTGTTATTTTGTGGTCGAAATGCGGACGGACGATTGTCTAGAGTGGTTGTGCTTTTTCTTCTTGTCAACTTGCTCCTCTCTTCCCTCTTCCCTTTTGCGACTAAAGTTCTTTTCCAGCACAGGAGCCGGCAAGGCCACTACCATAATACCGCTGAGGGAACATACGACTCCTGTGAGACGGCCAAGCAAGCTAAGCGGGGTCATATCACCATAGCTACAAAAATAACATAATAATTTTAACCTCTGGTAGCCCTTGGTTTTGCTCGTGTTTCTTCAACTCTCCATCCTGCATTTCGAAACCGAGAGACTGGCGCGTACCAGATGGGGGTAGAGAAGGGAATATTTTTTCTCCTCCCTCTCCTCCCCTACTCTTATAAATTCGATGAAAGTGAGAAGTGATCATCGCAGTGAATTTTCCAATTTATGCAATTGGAAATTGGAAGCCTGAAAAAAATTCAGGCTTCAACGGGATTCGAACCCGTGACCTCCGCGTTACCGGTGCGATGCTCTACCAACTGAGCTATGAAGCCACACATTGGGAGCAAGGTCAATTGTATGAATTATTTCATATACTTTACATCGTTTCACTCCTCTCACGGGAAAATGGGAACCTACAATTGACCTTGCTCCCAATGTGTGGCTTCATACCCACAGTCTAATAGATAAGGAATTGCAAACAATTTTTTTTAACGAGCAGTCAAGTGCAAAACCAAATTTCCAAAAGAGAAAACGCAATCGTAATAAGACAGAAAAACAGCATGTTTTTGGAACTAATATTAAAGTGCTGATCAATGTACGATCCAATCTTCCAATGATATAGCTATTTAAACTTACGTAAGACAAAGTTGCCCTGTGCAAAATCAAATTAAATGTTTTTGGGATTCCGATCTTGAATGATATGCCTCTGCAGGTGAAAAATCGCTTAACTAAAAATAAGAAATTTAAGGTTGCCACTTACCCGAGCGTTGTCATGGTGACGATAACGTACCAAAATGTCGCCGGGATACTTTCAAATGGTGTGTCTTTATCCGTAATCTCGGCGTAGTAAATAATCGTAGAAAATAGTATAACAAGGGTTATTAGCACCACAAACACGAAACTCAGTTCCGAAAGGCTAGCGAGTAGCGACGATCCTGCCTCGCGAACCTTCGTATTGTGCCGTGACATCTTAACAATACGGAAAATTCTGAAAATGCGGAGGACAGTGAAAGGGCCGCCGGCGGCGTCTGGGAAAATCAGTGCCACGTAGTACGGAATGATCGCCACGACGTCGATGACGCTTAAGAACTGTTTCATAAAGTTGAATCTGTTTGGAGCTGCCCACAGTCTAGCTAGGTATTCCACAGTGAATACTAAAACGCACAGAGACTCGACGACGTAGAATTGTCTGGAATACTTGTCTCCGCATTTGAGCTTTCCACATGGAAGTGTCTCTGCTGTAGAAGCCACTACGCTTATTAGAATCAGTATAGCAGAAACATAGTGCATGAAAAGTCCTATGATGTTTTGGCCAGGGTCTTCAAATAGCTTCCACATTTTTTCCCTCGGTGTGGTAGGGACGAATTCATCGTCTTCTGTTTTAGCATGGCGGCGTTGATAGTCTTCAAATTCCTCGTGTTTTTCTTGGAAAATCTCAAAGCAACAATCGCTGAGATTGTTTTTCACGATGCCAAAGAAGTCGAGCTCTCCTTTGAAGCAACAGGCACATTCGTCTTCGGGATAATGCAGTTTTCCCTTGCGATAAAACTGGATAATGTAGCTGAAGAGATCGGGGTCACGATCAAAGAAATATTCATTCCGTTTTGTGTCGAAGAATACGTCTCGCCTTGAACTTCCTAGAAGCGTGTCTGAAAACAAAACAAGCGAGGTTGTTGGAATATTTATTTGCCATATTCTCTGCCTCGTACCCAGACGTCTCTCTTGTCATGCAAATTAGCAATTTCCCATGAAGCCTCACGCATCGCGCTTGTTCAAGTGCGACCTGTGAAGGACGTATTTCCGCCAATTTTAATTTTCGCGTTTCTGTAAAAGGTGTTATAAATTCCCGAGAATGTCCCTATTGTGTCGCTATCATGAAAGAATCTTACACTCAACATGTAAATGAAAAATTGTAAGAAAAACTTGTCAAAAAATCCTGCAATCAATTTATTAAAGACATTCGACGGAAAATTTGTTTCAGAAAATGACAGAAATGCAAAAACTGTGGCAGTTCTAGAGAGACCGGAAGTAAAACTGTACATCAACAAATCTTTCTTTGGCGATATTCACATTACGCAAAACCCCTTCCGTAAGATCTTATGTTAGTAAATTGTTATTTTATAATAGTAAGTTTTCAAATTCTTGGGGAATCATTTGACACTTGGATTTTGCTTTACCAGCAAAGTAAACGTCTCTCGTGTTTGCTTAAACCGGTCAAAATGGCAGTTTTAGACAATTGTGTGTACTGTTTGTTAACATATGTATATTGGAATATTTGTCTATCTTCGACCAAAAAAATTAAGAAAAAACCGATGTAATTTAGCTGATGCATGCGGCCCTATTTGTTCACATTAATTAAAGCATTCGTATACCTATTTCGCTCAACTTTGTCTTCAAACCAGCTAAAAGCCTAGTGCAGGTACACTTTAATTTCAGCTTAAGTTAACATTTACATAAACCGCAAATTTGAATAAATACAAGGCATCAAATAGTTAAAATTCACTGCTTGTCAATGAACGCGCGAAAAAGCATTTCGCATTTCGCAGACTTCCATTTGTTAGATACAATTCATAGCTTTTTATCTTTCTTTCGGTATCGTCTAGCTGCTTTTTAAAAAAATTATCGAAAAGAAGCTTTCGGGAAACATGATTGGCGCAGAACGCTTTCCTTTAACACCGAACTTGGATGGATTATATTATTCCAAAGGAGAAAAACAAAACTCGCTAATTGAAAAACAGCGGTGTTCTTCGACACAATAAATTGTCAGCTGTCCGTTCGGTTACATCTTTCGTTACCAAGTTATTTTGGCAAGTTCAAGGTTTAAGTTCCTGTTTATATAGAGGGAAGAAGATTCTAGAAGGCGAAATAACTTTTCGTTTGGTTTACACGAAGAAATTTCTGACGGGGTGGTTTACCAAGTAGGGAAGCAAAAAAAGACAAATTGTTGGCCTTTAGCAGCTGAACGCCCGGCTGCCGCCAGGTTTTTTCTGTCCCTAGCTATAGTACTGGGATCTTCCGAGACAAGGTAGTTTACATGGTGCTAGGATCTTCCTATCTCTCAGCTAGGAAGTTCCTATCGCTAGAAACTACCAGCGCTAGGGCCAAGTACAACCTTTTGCATGTAAACTGAATACAGAAAACATATGGCGCTAGGATGATCCGCCTTATTTAGGATCTTCCTCCCTCCATGTAATTTAAACAGCCCCTTTATCGCATAGATTTTTCCTTCAAAGTGACTTTAAGTTTACTTTTGAAAAATGCACCCGTATTGTTACGTTTTTGCCTGTTCTTAATGAAATCGAAACCATGGAAACCATCGAAAGAGATTTCAATAGTATGGCGGACTGTAACAGTGACATGGAAACTCTTGCATGAATAAAAACATTTTGCAACGTTGCGATCAAATGAAAGCGAAGCCTCTGTTTGAACGCATTAAAGCGCACGGCATCAAAATTAGGCCGGATAAAATTGAAATTCGACAGGAATGGAGTGTTTACGCTAACAAAAAGTTCTCCATTAGAGATATTCAAAGCTTCTTAAGCGAGTTAATATGGTGGTTTTTTAAAGAGCTTTTAAGTCCCATGTACATAATATATGAAAGCTGAATGCACCTGCTACACTGAGTCAAATTTCAAAATATCTCGACAATTTTAGTGCAATTCAACCTTCTAGAAAAATCGATCAAAATGAGCAAATATTTCACAGCTGTCAGCCATGTAAATTCACCAGTTTTGTTCTTATTTATTCGTCCAAACGTTAATTATAATTAATGTAAGCTAGACGTCGGGCTGTTTCGTTTTGTTTTCCACTACTTAGAACACAGGTCTTTCTTTATTAAAAAAGTCCCATCTTTAAATATGAAAATAACTGCTAATTGAAATCATCTTGAAAATGATATCCGCATATTACCATATCCGTTTGACAAAAACTGAATTGGAGTACAAAATGATCTTTTCAGAATCTGTCAGATTCGCAGTGTAAACAAAGCTATTTTTGAATTTTCGAGAAAAAAAATGCCTTCAATATTTAATTTCACCAAGTATACTTCATCAAGAATTTCTTACTCTGTGGCTAAGATATTATATATTTTGCTTTCGTATTTATCTTTGTATTTATATTATTGTGGTAGATTTTAAGCTCCTTAAAGTATCATATTTATGAGAACTATTCTGAAATAAATAAATTTAAATAATAGCGTAAAAAAAGCAGAAGTTTTCTTCCCATAAAACCAACGCATTCATTTACGTCAATCAGCAATACGTTAGCATGGATTAACCGGTTAAAATTTCTCGATGAGCCCAAGTTCGAAACTTTTGCCAAGTGATTTTAGGCAAAGAGGATCGTTTTCACTATAAGAACGGGATAAATTTGCGAAAAAATACCTGGATGTTTCGTGAATATAGCATCTTCAGCTTGAAAGCGGCGGCCGCTGACATTAATCGTAATAAAGTCATCGCGAGACTTCCTTTTGAAAGCCACTCTCAGCTTGGGATGAATCCTTCGATGCTCGATCTGCGAAGAACAGGCCGTTGTCTTTCCATCTTCGTTAATGCTGTTCACGTGCACGGACATTTCCTGAAATATATTAAAAACACGAAAGGTTCGCTACAAACAATTACAGATCCAATTCGTCTCCTTGGAAAAACTGGGTTCTCGAAAAAATTAAAAATAAAAATAAAACTAATCGCTGCATGGAATCACGAAACCAAATTATTGTTTTTACCAGAATTGCAAGACCTTAGCGTCGAGGTTTTTTTGTTTACAAAAGTTTACGTTCCCCTTGACGTCTAAGGACTTCTTAGTTGAGCAGGTTTGCGGTCTGTGAGAAAAATATTCTATCCAGCAAGCCGTCAAGCTCATTAGAAATTCAAAACTGCACTATTTAATTGATACGTGCGGTAAATATCCACCTGCGTGAATATTGTTAAAACTTCAAAGCGGTGCAAGCACTTTTTTGGACCCGTAGGTGTCAGGTGGATAATTTAAATGAAAAATACTTCCTGTTTACTGGATAATTTTGTCATTGAAAAAAAAAAGGGAGAAAAACAGAAAATTCTGAATGTATACATAGAGTTGGTTTTTATCCCCCGAGGGGGGAGGGGGGCTTCCCAGAATTTTTGGGATGGGATGAACGACTTCCCTTAGCTGAATTAATTAAACTCTCGAACAACACTTAAAAAAATCTGTGAAGGCTGTATAAATCTGCCCACAATACTCGAAACACTCAAGGCCTAATTTTTACGTCCCGAGAAAAGAAATCGCAAAAAAAAAATTCCCTTAAAACGGTCCAGTAATAGCCAAACAAATCAGACACTTTTAATACTTGGTACATATTTGGCGCGAAACGGAAATTACGACAGCCCAATTCAGGAAGGAAAAGGAAGCAAAATATATGATTTTGCCTATTCCACGACTAGCACCTTAAATCTTCTTATTTTTTGGCCAAAAAGGCAAAAAATCTTTACTATGTTTCCGAACCAGTTAGCAAAGCCCTATATTTCAAAATCAAATGGTCAAAAGCTGCACCCTTAAGCTCACCAGGACGATAACAAACAATTTTTTTTTTCATACCGGTATATATAACGGTGGCTCGTAAGTGTACGGCAAAATCATTTCCGCAATGGCAAAATCATTTTTAATCACGGCAAAATTAAATCTTCGCTGTGGTGAAAAACGATTTTGCCGTAATTAAAGGCAAAACAGATGGTATGCGTACATCAAATTCAGATGATCGTAGTATATCAGAGACTTCAGCAGAACCGGTGCAAGGACCAAACGGCCGTTGAGGTTGCGGAAACCTGTAATCGTATTAAATACTGGATATTGTATCGTGCAATTCCAGAGATTTGATTGGCTTAGCAGCCAGGCATAGGAGCCATTATACCATGCCCGAGATATAGAAACCATTAAATTGTCTTCTGGTTGTTCTTGTAAAGCGAAATCAGCAATATCTAGCAATATTTCTTGTTCTGTTTGGTGAATAAAACACGTATTCCACTCGCGCTTATTGTATAGGACATGATTATAGACAACTTGGCGCTACGCGCCTCGTTAATTGGCTATCTGTCATCTCTTATCCAACGCGCTCTCTTGGAATAATTGTTAAATATACACTGTATATATAGTTTGTAGAAGAAATTTCTCTGGTTCTACAGCGCTGGTTTTAGGAACATTTGAATTGTTTAAGTATTCCCTGCTGCTGTTTTGAAATGTTCTTGAAACACGAAAAACAATTTATCTTGTTGTTAAAAAAATTGAGTCCTTTCGGCCGTCACTTTAATTGGCAGATCTGCCTCTCAGTATAAATTGTAACAACATTGTTTATATTCAAACAGCAATTAGTTTTGAAGCTACAAAGCTCTTTGAAAAATTGCGCCTTTGCTGAAATAACAAGGGTATGATAAGTAAACACGTCTTTTTCAAAACATTTTATTCAGGAAAACTAAATTGAAAGGCAAACAAAACCTCCCCAGTCGACTGAGAAAACGTTTCTCAAAATAACTTTCCTTTTTTTAAATGACCACCGCTAATATTTCATCCACAAGCTTAAAATTCGAATACAAATGTCGACTTTAATTTAAAGTGCTTTGACCAAACTTGAATTGGATCGAATCCAGACGCTTTGTGAAAAAAAGAAAAGAAAAAGAAAAAGAAATGGTTTCGGCCAGGCTCGAACTGGCGACCTTCTGCGTGTAAAGCAGACGTGATAACCACTACACTACGAAACCAAGCACAGCTCGCTATGATATATTTTTGTTTATTATTTTAGTGACAATGACCTGCAGCGTTTTTACCTTTCTTGAACTCTTTAATCTGTCTCAAACCTAGATATAAAAAAAAATAAAAGAAGCCCATAGCTGACCAAATATTAATTAAATCCTTTAAATCCTAAACGTATACAAAAGCAAGTGTCAGTTTAGCTTTGCGATGGTTTGGAAAGAGTGCTAGTGAAACTTTGAGGGTGACGTAGCATTTTCTGACACGTTATTTTAAGCAACTTTCATTTATTTTTTACGCTATTAAATTTTCTACAATTTCTACAATGCTCCAAATTTTCCCATAAGCGCAATTTGTGTTCGTACATTGTTCATTTCCGGCCATTGGAATGCAGTTGATTTGCGCATGTTCGACTTTTTTTTTCCAATTTCTGGATTTCAACACACCGCATGTCTAAACGTCTTTTCCTTTATATTTAATAATTTATTAATACCACTTGGGCAATCGCACTTTAAACTCTCAGCTTGTCAATATGAATCTTACTAAACACATTTTCTTGTACTGTCGAAGATTTTTGGGATAACGAAGATGATTTTCCCTGTCTTCACTGCAACTTGATTTTGTAAATAAAACTGACAGATTTAAAAGTTGCCGGTTCCCATGAAATCTTCAATTTCATTTACATTTGGCAGCATTTCTATTACATTATGGCAAGAACAGGTATACAAGCTTCGGATGAATCATTTGCCAAAACTTCAGGACCATGTACTCAGATATTAATAGAGTACGAATGTAGAAAATAATTCTGAATATTATTTCTTTGTTGCCGCGCGTTAAATCTGATGTAATCATAAATTTTCAGTCTAATTAAAAACATGATATCTATAACTATATTATAAAGACTGAATGGAGAATACTTACTATACGCCAGTTTTCGCCCTTAAAAAGAATCCTACGCGGGGAAAGCGAAATTTGCAAGCGTAATAATAATTCTGCAATAAAAAATTTATAACCAAAGCCCTTCGTTTGAGGAATTTCTCCATTGATCCATGAAAATAAAAAATTAAAAAAAGTTAAAGTTATTATCCGCTTATAATTTTGGCTCTTATCGAAATAAAGAAGTCAACCAATTTTACCGCAAAAATTCATAATATAATGAAAAAAATCTTGCTAATTCTATTCTGATTCAAGAGGCTTTTTAGGGTGTAATTAAAGAACAATTCCCCGACTACGTTGGAATTAAAAACAGACCGCGAATTCGTTCTACATTTTGTATAGTAAATACGACGGCCAAAGTCGAAGGCAATATTTTATTGTTATACTTAAATGGGGATAAAAAAGATGTTTGTCAATGAGACAAGTTCTGGTCAAGAAACCGACAGAATAAAATTCATGGACCAGCGTTTCTTGCCAAAAGCCTGAAAAGTTCTATTTTTGTTATCGATAACAAACGTATTTAGTTTGCTATCATTGATTAATTTTTCCCTATCTGTGAGACGCTTTATCTTCAAGAATTTGCAGATAACAGTCATTCCATGACAATACACTTATCTAAAAAAGTATTGCTTGTGTTGAAAAGGTGAATCAAACACATAAAATAATCGTCGGACTACTTTTAATTTTGTTGTCAATCGCATTTATTGAGTTATTAAAAAAATGGGATTTATTTTGTCTGCAGTACATGTATTAGCATTCGTATCAATTGGAAAAAAACATGAAACCGCCAAGAGACGCCTGAAAGTGGATTTTCGTATTTTAGTTCAAAAGTTAAATAAAAGTTATGGAGTCATTGACAAGCAAAAGTGAGATTTACGATCTTGCTTATGGCAAACGGCAAAAAAAACTGAACTTCACCTGGGAAAGAAAAACGGCGAGAGGCAAAAGTGGATTATCGTGGTCACGTGGTCATTTTTGCCGATTGTCGTAAACGCGTAAGACGTCAGCGAAAGCAACGAGATTGAGCTCGAAAAATCAAAAAGCCGCTTGTGGTTTTTGTTTTCTCATTCAAACTCGCAATTTTTTTATTGTGCTCATCACCGACGAAACTTCGCAGAAATGGACCTAAATTGAAACAAACGCTTCCTAAAAAATATAGCGTTGCCAGTTCTTGGTCTTCTACTTTTTGTGACGTTACAAGATACCTTGTAGTAGAGTTTAAAATTTTTTCTGCAACTTTCAATGCAATGTTCTCGTTAAGAATCCTTTACAAGTTGCAGAAAAGATTGCCTGGTGTTATAGACACCTTTATTATTAATAGACAAAGTTCAAACTGTCACCCTCGTAAACTTTCACCCACTCTCGCCCACGCTTTTGTGCAGACTGGTTTTGAGGGAATAATCAGGGCTGTCAATTCTCCCGGATAATCCGGGAGTCTCCAGATTTTGAACCGTATCTTCTGGTCTCCAGATTTATGTGTGTATATCTCCCGGATAATTGACGAAGTTTGCTATTTGTCGTTGACTCGACTTTCTGACAAGAAAATCTGTAATGTTTAGCGTTGTTTCTGGTACTGTATAATGTACTCCTCCCCGCTTCTGAAAGGTGCTTTGTTATTGCTGGCCGGGGAAGTCATATTCTCCATATTTGAAGACGTGTGAGGTTGACATGCCTGGGAATTTTTATTTATACTTTGATGACTTTCCGTATATTTAATTTTTTACATCAGTTTGTCCAAGGAAGTGAAACATGTTTTCTGCAAAGTCTTGTAATGTTATGCTCTCGTTATCATTGTTTTGCAAGTTGCAGAAACTGAGAATATCTGGTGCAATAGGCATCTTTATTGTTAATAGACAAAGATCTAACTTAGTACAGTACGCTCGTAAACTTTCATCCGCTTTCACAAACTGGCTTTGAAAGATCTGTTATTTATAGAGCAAGAATTTTATCTATAGTCTAATAACTTCCCGTATAATTAATTTTTTATATCGGTTTGTCAAAGAAATTGAAACAAATAAGCCCTTAGAATAGAATTAAACTTAATTTCCGTTTTTCTTTTATTTTTTTTTTTCTTGCTAATTAAGTACCGCAATTATTTGCTTTCTAATAAACTTTGCACCTCTTTCAAAAATGGAACAATGTAGTGAATGTTTCTGTTACTTCAAGTATCAATATATTTTGTTATTATTGTGGTTAGACAACCGCGTACTTTAATAACAAGCAATAAAGCTATTTCTTTAAAAGTTTATTACAAATCAAGAACGCCGGCGCCATTTTTGTTCAAGTGTTAACTTAATCAACACGTAGCTTAATTACATGTTCTCACCATGCAAATTTCCTGTTTCAAAAATTGAGTCACTGTTTGTAATTCTAAAATTGAGCTACTAGCTGCTAAAACTGAATAAGATTTACTGAGCAGTCCTTGAGTTTCGTTGTGATGCAGTACTTTCCTGTGGTTTTGATCATTATGCTGTACAAGGTGTTTCTGTTGGGAAGTGGTCAAATTAAAAACTACTATACTCGCATTGGACCCACGAACCCACAAAATAGATGGTGGTCTCTGTCTGTACCTCCTTCCTCAACCTCAAAAGATGATGTCTTTATTGCATAGCCACCCTTCCATGCAGCAGTAAAAATGACAGTGAGATTCAAACCTCACTTTTCTTGTTTATCTAGCA
Organism: Pavona decussata; assembly: GCF_977016875.1. Lineage (NCBI taxonomy): Eukaryota > Metazoa > Cnidaria > Anthozoa > Scleractinia > Agariciidae > Pavona > Pavona decussata. The sequence continues at coordinate 305,050 of NW_028145558.1, read as the reverse complement.
ATGCTAACTCTTGCTAGCTGAGTGTATCTGTGTCTACTCAAATTTTAAAGCCAATAAAATTTTGTCGGTAAAGTTCATGAGATAGCTGGTGTCTTCGATAACCACATTACCCCCAGAAAACGGTTCATTACGGTGAATATATGCTAAGAAGACCTTGATTGCGTTGAAATTCGCATTTGTAAAGGAAATCAGCTGTTTTCCTCGGCAAAATATCAGCTTAAAAAACTTCGTAGTTTGCTTAAATGTTCTCGTTTAGTACCTTGTTGTCTTGTTCTATGTCATTTTGTTCAACCGTAAGTGTCACACAAGTCGACAAAACCAGCGCGTGGCAAAAAAAAACCAGTCAGTTGGACATTTCAAAATTCAGGAATCTTTCCAAGCCATTAAATAAGCCGCGTGGAGGTCAAAAATATTAGACTAGAGAACTTGAAAAGTATTAATGTAGGTCAAAAGTAAATGGGTAACTTGAAATATTGTTATTTATTTAAGCGTGATCATTAGATAATGTAATTCTAGAGTTTTGATTGGCCCTGATATATCAGCCATTATACCATGCCCGGGAAATGGCGACCATTAAATTGTCCTCTGGTTGTTCTTGCAAAGTGAAATCAGCAAGATCTAGCAATATTTCTTGACTCTTTTTAATAAAACAATTATTCTTCTCGTGCTTGTTGGAATTGATATGATTAAAGCCTCGCCTTGTTGGCTATCTATGATATCATCTCATATCCAACGCGCGCTCGTAGAATAATTGTTAATTATCCGCCTCAGAAATTTGGATTAAATTGTGAAGAAAAACCACCGTTTACTTTAGCGATAAGGTCAAACGTTTATAAATGCTATAAACGCACCCCTTTCGTTTTCAGTGGCGCAAAAAAGTCGTCGTGTTTTGAGAGCTAGCTAGCATTTTGAGACGGCCAACTGCGGTTTGCAAACTTCGGTTTTTAAAAATTTATGCAACTTAAATTTTCAGGTTAAGTATCCAAAAATATCAAACTGTATAAGCCTACACAGATAGGCCTTTTAAAGGCCACCAAACAATTTGGGAAGAGAGCAGACACTATTATCTAGCATCCGAACTAGTAATCGGAAGGTCTTAGGTTCGACTCCTGATAGGAGCACTCGGATTTCTTTTTTCCGAGTATGCCTGCGTCACTTTCTTGAATAATCATCATTCTCATTCATTCACCAGGCTGGAAATATACCATCACATTTCTTTCATATACCATACGTTCGACATTCAAATCCTAGCAGTATGCAGGATGTTTGTCCCATGAACCTAGTTTAATGACCTTAGCTCCCACGAGTCTCCTGTAGCTCAGTGGTAGAGCATCCGAACTAGTAATCGGAAGGTCTTAGGTTCGACTCCTGATAGGAGCACTCGGATTTCTTTTTTCCGAGTATGCCTGCGTCACTTTCTTGAATAATCATCATTCTTACTAAATATTATTTATCTTTTCTATTCAAACTCAAATTCAAACCTAGTTTGATCAGTAATAAATTTCTTTTAACGCAGTCAAGATTTGAAACAGATAAGGTTTAACTTATAATTGTTAAGATAAAAATGTTTTCTTCTTAATCTTGTACATTTTCAGCTGAAGTCCTAAGTGTAAATGAATTGTTCCGTAAGATATCGAATATCTGCACAACTCACCAATCGCAGATGGAAATCCCCGGGGGGTTGTTCGTTTTAAATTATTGTTGTGACGCCTTCAACACAGTCGAAATAAGATAGATAGGCACTAAATTATTCACAACATAAAGAAAAAACGCAAGCCAAATAAAGTAACAAGAATAACTAAAGTTAAGCGATAGATGTCTGCATAGAAAAATATATCTCACAATCTCAAAGGTGTAATGCGCAGTACGTTTTACACCTTAAGTGAAATACTGTTGTTATGAGTGAGTATAATATTATGCTTCAAAGAGCGTACACACCTGGTTATTTTTTTAGCTTCTTCTTCTTCTTTTCTTTCGGTATAAATTTTCTGAGGAGTATGCCTACCTGTTTAGTTTTATTTACATTTTCATGTATAAATGTGCCAGATTCTTGCAGTTTTCTAAGCTCGCTTCGGGTTGACTCCAATATCTGAACATTGGAATAAATACAAACATAAATAGTTTTGCTTTTACACACGACATTCAATACGCAAAAAAAATCCCGTAATTTGCTAAAATAGGGAAAAATATTTACCACCGCAGATCCTTACATGCACTGGAAGCGAAGATCGACTATGCGCAAAGGCCACGAAATTTGACAAATATATTCTGGATACTCCCTTGTAATGGAACAAGATCTCAAAACAGAAAAACAATTATGTACCTAATAACATTAATAATTAATGTTTCCTTCAACGTATTAAAAACCTCAGTGATTATGAGCTAAATGAAATATATTGGTATTTTGATGACCATGTTTTTCTCATTGACTCATATGGCTCCCGGCAAAATCAATTTTATTGTACGCCAATTTGATAAGGAAGAGATAGCGCTGACATTTACGTAATCGGAAAAGCCACCGTTGTTTGTTGCTAGAAATTGAACCTTGCATGCTGCCATTGTTATCTCCTGCCGAGGTGTCGTTTGCAAAATTTAGTGACTCTTATCTTTATATAGAGCGTTTTCATTCACGTGACCACCGGCCATATTGGTTTACTGAAACAAAAGAAAGTTTTTGCATAAAAATAGAGTTTAATTCCCAGAGGTTTAGTTTGGAACACCAACATGGCCGCCACTTCTTTGTTTTGGGACACCAACATGGCCGTCGTGACGTCATGTGAAAACACTCTATACAAATTCACGAGAAGTAGTTACAAAACAGAATCGTATTCACCTACAAAGAAATTGAGCTTATAAAAATATTATTTCCGCTCCTTGAAATATATGAGTACGCTCCACGCTGGACCGATTTTTTTTGCCGGTAAAGTAATTTTCGATCTCCAGTATAATGGATAAAGAAACCGCAAAACCGTTCTTCGTAGTCAACCAGATTAATTTGCTGATGCCTTGGACGGCCACAGGTTACCAACCTCTGGGTGAATAATTCCTGTGCAGTGCTCAGTTTACATGGATGTTTGCGGCAATCAAATAAACCTTTCTGAGGGCGATGTTTAAGGCTTTTTAAATGGATGAAAATTAAATAAAAACTGTCTAAAATATCAACATAATCAGCGTTGTTTGTTTGTGGGTGAAGTGATCATGAATTAAAGGCGTTTTGACTTGTCCGTTCAAAAACTTCTCAGTTTGCAAATGGAAGGCGCCAATGGTCATGTGCCAGTCCTTGTCAAAATGGCGTTCGAAGAACATGTTAGACACAGCCCATCAAATTTGGACATTCTATTTACTAATTCACTAGTATAGCTTGTTATCTCTGACACTCATTCCAAGTGCAGTAGCTTGCTCGGTTCATGAGACAAATTTCTGTTAGAAAATTTCCTGATGTAGAGCATTTGAATTAGAAGCCGAAAACAACTGCCCCTTAATCAGTTGCGCATTTAGTAAGAAGGTTAATATTTAGTTACATTTAGTTGGAAGGTTCTGGCGGGTAGAGGTATACACCCTGATACGCTCTCTTTTCGCCATTCAGGCACCATTTACATATTTTAATTTTAATTTTTAATTTTTGCTAGTTTCGCGAGGAAAAATGCACAGTTGCAGGCAGAGACGCAACCTCGTTGCAAGGGTCTTTCATCTCCCCACCCCAGAAGGGGTGGGGAGATGAAAGTCCCCAGGAACGAGGTTTGAAGGGACGCTGCAACAGCGCAAACCAATTACTGCGTGGGCTCAGAACAGAAAAACAAGGCCGGATAAAAAAATTAAACTAAGGCAAGACCCGTCAGTTTGTAAGCGGAATTTACCAACTTTTAGGATAAGTTTTATCCTAGTCCTTCGAATTTCTTTACAATAGCGCGCACTATTTTCTGAGTGATTATTTTTCAAGATTTTATAGCACCATTTCTTCTAAATGACGCATTCGATTTACAGCCTGGCCGCTCTGATTTGGCGCGCCATTTCATAGGAAGCCAAACAAAAATTTTGATTGACAAGCCTAGCAACGAACATTTCAGACTTTCTGTCTCTCTAAATAATCATTACGTGACAGGAGCAGTTAAAGGTAAAATAGTATAATATTACAAAGAATCGTAGTTTTATTGCTCTTCAAAAACGTGATTTTTTTTTTTTCGCTATAAAAACTTGAAAAACACTTTTGTTTACGTGGAAGGCATGCCACGTGACCTTATTTCCCAAGATGCAAAGAGACGAAAACGCCCCGAGCACACCTTTACACATTTTATCTTTTCCTTCGTTGTGTCATCTGTAAGTTTTTTCCCTGCCTTTTTACCTTGCTTTAAACGATATTATGGGCGATATAGATATTGGAAAGCGAATTTTTGTCAAGGGATTCTCGCCGGAGACGACGGAGAACGAGCTGAGAGAGTATTTTCAAGACTTTGGCACAGTGAAAGAGAGCAAAGTCGTACGAGATCGCAACGGGTTTAGCAAGGGCTATGCGTTCATTACGTTCGAATCGCAAGAGGTAGCGGATCAAGTTCGCGACCAGGACTCTCTTGAATTCAGAGGAAAGAGTTTGAACGTTGCCAAGGCGGTCCGCAGAAAGAGCAAGAGGAATTTTGGAAAGTACTATTACCACAGACAAGAACCCGGAGAGAGCTCAAGTCACGGGAGCTACTACGCGTTTTCAACATCGGATGGAAGCATGTACTACGCAATGAATCAACAACCACACTTCGTCCTGGTGCCAACATATTCTCCTTCGATGCATTATCAATCTCAGAGCCCTTACCCACAGCACTCTCATTCAGCATCTCAGCCGGTCTACACCACAACAGCGGTGGTTGGAAATTCGTACCTGCAACCGACGCCATACTCTTTCCCGCACGGACATTCTTGGAACGAAGTAGCGGCAGTTCCAATGAATGCAGCAGCCGTTGTGCCCAAAGTTCACCATCAGTTTTCTGCAGAAACCCCCACAGAAATTGCAGTTGCTAGTACTCATGGCCAACCGGCGCAGATTGTTAGCTTGGCGATTCCTGACGGAAATTATGTACCCGAAGTTGGAACCGTTTCGGGCGAGGTAATCTAAAAATAAGCTTAACTTAAACTTGTTTACGATAATTGAAGCAATTTCAAAGTGCACGCTCAAAATGTTTTATAATTGAAAACAATTTTCTTGTTCACGTTAAGACTGATTTAATTTGAGTTTTACCTTGAAAACAACAAAAATTATGAAGCCAGTGACTGTGTAATACGGTACACTTGTTTTAACGTTTTTCGAATGCCGGTAAACAAGTCCGGCGTAAACAAGGGGTAAAATTTTCTAAATTTTTCCTTTTATAGTTTTTTACATGCCAGATCATAGGCAAACAAGGTAAAGTCTCTAAAATTACTTAAAATTGGCTTAAGATCTCCACCTTTTAAAAACTGGAGGGTCCATTTTAATAGTGAAAGGGCATCCGACTAGATCACGGAGGGTCGTGGGTTCAAACTCGGATTTTTTTCCGAGTCTTCGTTTCTCCCTTATTCACATTTGTTATCGTGAAAGATTTTTACAAACGTTTTTCTGACTGCAAATTGTGTCAATTTTGCTGCGTAATGATTTTCACCATTTTTATTTTTTAAGGCAAGTTGAACGTCTCAACTTAAAATTTTTCCTTTTCTAAGCTTTGCTCTCTATCGGCATTAGTGATTTTCTATCAAACTCGGAAATCCGATAATACAGGAAAAAGCTTCCCAGCATTTCTAGAAATTTTCTTATTGCCAGCGGCAAAAATCTTTCTTCAATCTCATGAATAACATGCAAGCAGAGTAATGATTTTAGAACAACGCAAATTAATTTATTTTACTTTAATAACACGTGGGCGAAGGTTTTTCAGTTTGATTCAATTTACTTTCTTCCATTATTACCGAGCAGTACTTTCCTGTGGTGCTGTTTATTACGCTGTACAAGGTAGCTCTAACGTTTGAGTCTGTAGATGAAATTCTAAAGTGTGGCCATTCAAATGAAAGCTATTGAACAGTACTTTCCTGTGGTGCTGTTTATTATGCTGTACAAGGTGGAACTAACTTTTGAGTCAGTGGATGAAATCCAAAAGTGTGACCATTCAAATGAAAGCTACTGAGCAGTACTTTCCTGTGGTGCTGTTTATTATGCTGTACAAGGTGGAACTAACTTTTGAGTCAGTGGATGAAATCCAAAAGTGTGACCATTCAAATGAAAGCTACTGAGCAGTACTTTCCTGTGGTGCTGTTTATTATGCTGCACAAGGTGGATCTAACTTTTGAGTCTGTGAATGGAATTCTAGAGTGCATGTGACCATTCAAATAAAACATTTTGAGCTGTACTTCCCTGTGGTGTGGTTATTATGCTGTACAAAGTGGTTCTTAACTTTTGACTCTGGAGATGAAATCCTAAAAAATATTGTGACCATTCACATGAAATTCACTGGGCAGTACTTAACTGCGGTGTTGTTTATTATGCTGTACAAGGTGGCTTTAACTTTTTAAATGAAGTTCCACTCAGCTTCTTAAATGAAAAATATAAAAACATTATTAAGTCACTCTCATCCTTGGCAGTATTTTTGGGATGTTCTTAACATATTGGAAAATTCCCGGCTCAAGGTTCTCAAGCAAAAATTGAATGTATACAAAATGGTTCTAGCTTTTGGGTAAGTGGATGAAATCCTAAAGTGTGACAATTGAAATTTACTTATCAGTACTTTCTAATGGTATTGTATTCCATGATGTGCATACATTGTGCTTCTTAATTTTAGTCTGCACATGAAATTTCAGAGAAGTATTATTAAGAAAAGCCACTCGCTCTTAAATTCTATCACATTAATTCAGGAACACTCTTATTGAAGTGTGAAATGTCACTGCATTGAGAATAATGATGATGATGATGATGATGATGATGATATGATGATGTTATTTTGAATTTTACAGCTGGTGTTTGAGAGCCCCAAAGGCAAGACAGCTGACAAGAAAGTGCCATCCATAAAGTTCTTGAAGAAACATGAACCATCAAACCCAGGTGGTCTGCCAGTCACTCCAACAACCACCATCCATCTCATCAATGGGCAAGTGCCATCCACTCAGTAACTATTTCTGAAATCAGATTTTTTTCAGTACTCCTTCAAATCCAGTGATCAACATCCAAATTGATCTCAGGGTTTGCAAAACATTTCTGTTCACACAAGTAATTAGACTGATCTGACTGACGGACTGGCTGAATGGCTGACTTACTGACTGACTGGCTGAATGGCTGACTTGCTGACTGACTGCCTGACTGACTGACTGACTGCCTGACTGACTGACTGACTGACTGACTGATTGAATGGCTGACTGACTGACTGGCTGACTGACTGACTGACTGACTGACTGACTGACTGACTGGCTGAATGGCTGACTTGCTGACGAACTGACTGACTGACTGGCTGAATGGCTAACTGACTGACTGAATGGCTGACTGACTGACTGACTGACTGTCTGACTGACTGACTGAATGGCTGACTGACTGACTGACTGTCTGACCGACTGACTGTATGACTGACTGACTGACTGTATGACTGACTGACTGACTGACTGACTGACTAACTCACTCGCTGACTGACTCACTGACTGACTGACCGGCTGACTGATAGACTGACAGGCTGCTGACTGCCAAACTGACTGACAGACTGACTAGTGACTGGCCGACCAACTGACTGACTTACAGACTCATAGACAGACAGACTGACTGACTGACAGGTTAGTTGGTTGGTTGGTTGGTTGGTTGATTGAATACATGCTGATTGAAAACTGCAAGGGTGCTTTTTGCAGAATACATAATACATATGCTGACACAGGGACAGCTCAGATAGCTTGTTTCCATGGTAAGATTAGGAAAAAGCTTAGGTTTTAGTTTAGCTTGGCAGTTTCTTTAGGTAGAGTAGGTTTAGGCTTAGGTTTAGGATTAGGGAATTCTTATTTCTGAATTGTGTATTCTGCAAAATTCAATCATGCCAAAATATTTCAGTCTTCTAGAGTTTTAAGTACAAGGTTTGAGGGATTCAAGTTTCAAGAGATTCAAGAAAATCCAGTGTTGATCAATGTTTAAGATTGAAGGGTTCTACAAAATCTGATTCTGAGGAAGCTGTAGTTGTAAATACATAGGTAGATTATAGCGTAACCACTAGCTGAGCTTCTAACACAACTAACAGAAATAAGATATTTATTGACATGATTTTATGCACTAATTGTATAAGTGAATGTATTTGCCAAAATACTGAATTATCCCGTGAAATAGCAGCATATTCCTACGATCATACATAATTTTTACGAGTCCTTTTTGTGTGTGCAGTAGATTTAAGACCAATAGGCCAATTCACTTTGCATCAATATTTTCCCATTTCAAGTGCATTAAGAATGTGCACCTTTTTCTAAAGTACTTCCCAGCTATAAAAGTATCTGAAAAATAACAAAAGTATAGTACGAACATGCACAATGTTTTCTAAACATTCAAAACTGATTGCACCTGGCCAAAGATCTCGCTGATCGAACTTGAGGGTTCTAGACGCAGAATCAACCTTTTATCCTTCCATAAGACATATACTTGTCTAAAATTTGAAAAATATGTCGAATGCCCACTTCCTCTAATCGATTGCAAGTTCGTGAAAATGATCCCGCGCCCGAAATCCTGAACTCAATAGAACGGTCGAAATCTAGTGTAACTAAGCTTGTCAAACTTGTCTGCAAAGTTCTTTTACAAAGTATCTCAATTTAGTCCCCTGAGTTTGAAGATCTTCAAAGTCAATTTGCACAAAAATAATTTGCTATTGGATTCTCATACAAACACTGTATTTTGCGCAAATTTTTCTGCCATTGAAAATGGCGGCTAATTTACGTGACCTGAAAGCTCTGTACACTAAAGCTATAGTGTGTTTAAGCTGGCTGTATGGATCATAAGCTTGACACAACATACGCAGATTAATGAGAAATGATGAAACTTTGGATACGCTTGTTTTCGTATAGATGCAGGGTTGGCCCAAGGCAATAATCACATGCGTGAGTGGAACCACTCTTTTTTAACCTAAATGCTGCTTATATCTGTGAACTATTGGTAAAATTTTGTAACGTGCTTTCATATCGTCTAATAAAACTGTCAATGTGTTGATCCAGCTTCCATGCTCATTTTTTACGCAAGTTTTCATATTGAGTGTGTGAAACCCAAATTTTGGTTTAAAGTTTCAAGAAATTCAGGACAGTGTTCCATTCCTTCTATATCGCCCCATGTAACGGAATCCGGAATCCGGAATCCAGAGAAATTTTCATGTTGGAATCCGGAATCCAGGACATTTTTTATGTTGGAATCCGGAATCCAGTGAGCTGGACTCCGGAATTCACTAAAGTTTTGGAATCCGGAATCCAGTGAGCTGGAATCCGGAATTCACTAAAGTTTTGGAATCCGGAATCTACTTGTGTCGGAATCCACTTGTGTCGAATTGTTTTGGTAGATTCTTCTATTTTTCTACCCAGTCACCGTTTAGCGGTCCACCTCTGACTCTTCTACACTTGCGACACTCGAAACACGTGTTCGAACTTGTCCACGCAGGACACACCCCTCCCGGGGGTGGGATATTTTCCTCATGACGTCAGCTTCAAAGCACATGCGACAAAAAAGATGCTCGAAGATTCGCTCGTTGAAGCCGAAATTAGAAGCAAAATGAAACTTCAGAAGCTTGAATGACTTGTTGATACTTGAATTTCTCGACATTTCTGCAGAAGAAAAAACTCGAGGGAACAGTAGTTTTGGGGCTCCATTTTTCATTTTGATCCGTTGATATACGACTTTAAATCAGGAAAGTGAATCGTCGAAAAGGCAGATTAATTAACATTTTTCATTTTTATGGGCTTTTCGTTTTATTGTTTTTCTCGATGCCTGCATGTAAATAGTATATAGGAATTGCCAGAATGACGTTTTCGAAATGTTTTGTTCTATGAGAGGGTATCGGTGTTTTTTCCCAACGGAATCATGACTTATTGTTCCACTACAATATGGGATAAAGGTATGTGTTTTGTTTAAATTATTACACTAGAGCTGAAAATACGAGTAGAACCAAGGACGCCGTAATCTGGATTCCAAATTATTGGAATCCGGAATCCAGAGGGTTGGAATCCGGAATCCAGTGAATCCAGAGGGTTGGGATCCGGAATCCAGAGGGATGGAATCCGGAATCCAATACCTCTGTGGATTCCGTTACATGGGGCGATTCTATAGCACGCACGGGGAATGTTGAGTGGCGTGGAACTGCGGTGATGTTGTGTTACCCTCTTGCTTGAAGGACTCCCTATTTTTCCCGCCCCTCCTCCCCCACACAGTGTACCCTGACTAGGGCCCCCCTCGGTAGTTTAGACACTCTCCCCAGATTTCGTTTGCCGTTGCAAAACAAGACGGTGATAGTTCGATTGAAGCGAACGAGTCTCGAAAATCCAACGGAAAAATAGGGGATTGTGAATAATTGGGAGGCAATTATTTATATAATGCATTCCTCATTTTAAATTAAGAACGGATAAAAAACAACAAACAAACCCTGCGATACATCCATCAAACGTTGTGTAGGACTGTAATGCTCTACACCTCGCAACCCACCCCTCCCCAGGGGTTAATGTAGCCAGACCTACTTGACAAAAACTAGTGAAATGGAAGCCGAAGTATTAGGACATCCAAAGTTTTAGTCAGCTTATAAACAATTTAATACAATAAATTTTATGAAAAAGGGAAAGCTATTTAACTACCCACCAAGACATTTTCATCGCTAAGTTCACCCGTCCCACCACTCTCTCGTTGTTTCAAAGTGTCACTTTCGCGACAGCAAAATGGCGGGAAAATGTCGCGTGAGCAGCCAGTGAGAAATCGACAGTAAAATCAGCAAAATGGCTTCCACGAGCAGCCTCCACGAAAACTAATCACTTGATTGATTCACTTAAACCCGTGTTGCCTTATAATGAATCACTAAAGACTACGATTTTCATCAGGACAAAAAGGTAAACAGATAATTACGCTGTGAACTTTTCTTCTGTTGTACGTTCATGTTGAATTTCGCTTTTTATAGCGATGGACAACCGCCGGGAAAAAAGACTTTTGTGAACGTAGTTTGAATTACTCATGGGCGCCATTCGAGAACATTAAAGCAAACAGTTAGAAATGTTGTTTCAGTTGCATTCACATCATTGCTTGGCTTTTTAAATTAAAAGGCAAATTTGTGTGAGCTAACACCCTTTGATATGTTTGGATTCTTCAGCTGAATTCGAAAATTTAAATTGCCGAAAATTTTTGGGAACGAAATTTTATTTTCCAAATTTACCAGCTGCTGTCAGCTTTCCAAAAACGCTAGCTAGCCTTTTATTGCCCTTTTACCAATGAATTTGCCCCTCCACATGAAAAACAAAAGGGATTAGTTTTCCTGCTTCGTTTGCGAGAGTTTGAGCAAACAGTTCGCTAAAAAAGGCGACAGTAGTTTTCTCACAAGTTCTCAACTTATTCCGAATTTCTGAGACTCGTATTATGTCCTTCCAAACAAATATTTATTCCATCGTAATGAAGCGTTGGGTGTCTATGATTTCATAAGCCTGAAATTGTAAGTTCTTCTTTGCTTCTGATATATATTTCCTTGGTAGAAGTTAATATTATTGAGCTTTCATCCGCCTTTTTGTGTTCTAGTCAGACGGAAAGCGTTCACCTTAGTCCATCTCTTACGGATTGAATCGCTTGGATTATTAAAATAGCCTCAAGAGCCATTTTCACACCAAGTGAAGGTAAGACTGTTACAAAATCTTAAAAAATAATAATTCATTTCATCACCAGCCATTAACACTTGGATATTTTTCTTTAATTCTTGAAGTAACTTTCGAAGCATTTGACATGCAATCCACCTTACAGGAAAAAAAAGATGGCGGTTGTACATTATAATTACCAAAATACTTTGTGAACTTGTCACAGCCAAAAGGCACATTGAAAACATATTTTCTATTCCAAAATTCGTCGCTGTTCGAATAACATTGTGTATGCAAGGTTTGAAGTTTTTAGAACTTTTCTCTACGTTTTTATGAGCGCTTTTAGAGTTTTCGTACGCTTAGAATTATAGGTAAATGCTACCAGTCGCCATGTTGTTCGATACGGTAGATTGACTCTACATCTTACGAGTTGAGGGGGAGGGGGGGAATCTCCCCACCCCAGCTTCCCACCCTAACGGGGGAGTAGATTCAACTTCCCCAGATATCCCATTGCATTGTTATCATGCTGAAGGCCTCAAGTGCGTGATCGAATGAAATTAGTATATGTCGATCACTTTTCAGAAGACAAGATAGCGCTTAATTAATTCATCTTGTTCTTTCTGAGAGATATATCAATTAGAAAGAAAATTGCTCTTGTTTTGGCATGATATTGAAATTAATATTTCCCGAATATCTTTTTATCTTTGAAGCTAATTTCAGCAAAGTTCTTGTCATGATAAAGTGTGGTTTAAAATTTTTGAGAAATTTCCAAAAGAACGATGTCACGAGTTTGTCTATTTTTTCTCAGAGTTTGACAATGGCATCCTTAAGCTTTTACACGGGAACAACAGTCTTATTTGTTTTTCTATAAGTTATATTTTAGCTTTTATAAGCTTTATTATCACCAGCTTTGGACTCTTGCTGAGTGTGTTGGGATTTTTTTCCGTGCGACCACTAAGTTGAAATTGAGCTAAGAGAGTAGTACTTCCTGTTTGTAAATATCAGGTATTGAAATCCTAAAATATGCTGACCATTCAAATGCAAGCTAAACAACAGAGTTCAGCTGGTAGTGTCGTGTGTTGCAGTAAAATAGAAACAAAACTTGAGATGTTTTTCAGAAACATTGCTCTGAAAATATAAATATACATTTTGTCTACATACGCACTTCCAACTGACAGTGTTTGCGGTCACATAACAGCACTTCATCAAATTTTAACCTACACTTATTTTGCGGGTTTTAAGAGACCAAAAATAAAATATCCTTCACTTATGAGGTTTTGAAATTACAGGGTTGAAAACAACACTCAAATGGAAGTAAAATGCTGTTTTTTCAAATAAATTGTTTTTATAAGTTGCAAATGACCGTTGATTGCCGACAAATTTCACCTGCCTTTATGACTCATTCAATTATTTTTTCCATTTTGGCTCTAAATTTCCCAATGTAAAATTCAAAGTGAATATTAATACCATTAGCCGGCAAAGAACCCAATTAAAACCCGCATACTTCGCGTGCGTTAAATGGCCGCCCACGCTTTTCGTCATTGTGACGTCAATGATTTTAAACAACCGACCTTGGGTAAAAAAAATGGTGTAAAAAACTTCTTCCCATCACGTACGAAACTTTGTTTTGTTTCCTTTTTGAATAACCTGGTTTAATCGGCAGTGACTGACGCGGAGTTATCCGTGAGCAAATTATAAGAACTAAAAAAAAAAAACAGAAAAGAAAATTAAAGACAACGAAGGCCGGAATAAAACTATTAAAAGGAAGGGAAAAATTGGAGCACGTTTTCCTCTATCTTTCCAAACGACGACAAATTTCGTTCTGCCAAATTAAATTGATTTTTAAACCCCGAGGCTGTGTCTACCATATTATGGAATAATTCGACAGTATTTGAATGATTGTTGTTTAGCACTTCCACATACAGCGAAATCAAAATCAATTCCAAAGAATTTCATCAGAAGATTCAAAACTTCGAGCCATCCTGATGCAGGATATTAAACAGTAACAGAGAAAGGCACAGCCGTCAATAGCCTTGAAGACCTAAATCATCGTTTACCTGAGACGAAGGCGATTTGATGCAAATTTACTGGCAATTTTTACACCAATCTTAAGAGGGATTTGAAATTACCTGGCAACTGACTGTGGTAATCGACCTTAGTACCTCCTCGTAATCAGAGTCTAGTTTTGAGGGACACAAAAAGGTTTATTTTAAGGGATATCTGTTCTGAAATGAAGGCCTTAATCACCAGAGAAATGCGGATTGAGTTTGAAATAAAATCTAAAGTTTTCCTAGACAAAGTGTCGGCTCGAACTTTCGTAACACTGGTGAACTAACCCAGCTTTCGTTTTCGGGTGGGCCAATATATATCTCGTTTAATAAATGCGAAAACAAGTTGAGCTAGCATTTTCGTAAAGCCAGCAACAACTTGTGAATTCGGGAAATAGGATTCGATTTCCTAAAACATTCTACAGCTTAAATTTTCAGCTTAAGTATCCGAACAAATAAAACTTGATAAGACATTATTTCCATCGCGCACATGCCACTCATTGACGTTCAAATCCTAGCAGTATGCAGGATATTTGTCCCATGAGCCTAGTTTAATGGCCTTAGCTTCCGCGAGTCTCCTGTAGCTCAGTGGTAGAGCAACCGAACTAGTAATCGGAAGGTCTTAGGTTCGACTCCTGATAGGAGCACTCGGATTTTTTTTCCGAGTATGCCTGTGTCATTTACAAATTAATACATCATTCTCATTTATTCACCAGGCTCAACATATTCCATCACATTATTTCCAAAACTGTATTAGTATCAACTTCCGCTAACTTGATTGCGCAAACCCACAGTCGTTCCTTGAAGACAAGAGCACGTACCGCCGGGACCATCCCAAAAAGGAACTTTAAATTTGCTTGAAAAGTGGCTTTAAAAAATCAGGGTTTACTTTGCAAGTTGCTCTAGCTCATTACATGATTTGCACGCTCCTCTCATCACAATGAAATCGCATTAAATTAAAGCGGTCAGGCAATTTGAAGTCGTGCTTAAAATCTCCTTAAGGATCTTTGCTAAAATCCCATCGGTAATCATTGGCTAAGATTGCTGGCCTTATTTTCTCTAACGACGCAATGAGCTTAAACTCAAGAGTCCATACCACCCCGAGAGGGGGAAAGTGTGTGTTACTCTAAGGGGAATGGTTTGTGAGTCGTTCGGTTTTCTGAAAATGGTGGTGTAGATTTAAACAATTTTCGTCTGAAATTCTGAAAATTTATGGGTATGGATTTTAGAGCCCAGGCGCCTGGTTGTTCGAAAGCCGATTAATGTTAATTCCCGATTAAAAATGAACCGAGGTTTACAGCTAACTAGTTAATGTTTTTAAAAGCTAATTTTAAGCTTTTTGTAAAGGAATGTCTTAGTCAAAACTATTAAGGGACACTTTTGTTTTTGAAGAACCTTTACTGATTAGAAATTAACTTGAATCAAAGTTCACGTTAACCCAGAATTAGCGTAGAACAACTGGGCCCCGGGGTCCGTTTCTCGAAACTCTTGGAAACTTTCCGGGCCCGATAAGTGTATTTGGTGATCAATGTTTCTTAACAGAAGTCAATTTTTGTTAGCTTTGAATACTAAATTTTGAAGCCTTTCATTTCTATGAAAACATTGGCAAAGTACTATGTCTGTAACCACTGTGTAATCGGCGAAAAAAACGTTTTAAAATATACTTATCGTAAGTTACCGGGACTTTCGAGAAACAGGCCGCAGGTTTGAAAACGGATATTGAGAACTGGTCGGCAAACCTCCAAAAAAACAAAAACAAAAAAACATTTTCGAGGAATATCCCCCCCCCCCCCCCCGCCTTCCCCCAGTCTCCTCCTTCAATTCTTCCGCGGGATGCAAAGGCGCAAAGTTGATGAACAAAATATGGCGCGTTTGTTACAGCAACCGACCGGTAAATATCCACTTCGTGACGAAATGCTGGTCTGCGTTTTATGTTTTAATTAAGGCTATCTTTTCTTATGGTACAGGTGCGGTCGAAATTAAGAGTGTACGTAATTGGGTTGGCGAGAATAAAAGTTGTCTTTTGAGCCGAAAAAACACTATATGCCTTATACGGGATCAGGATCGCTCCTGGCAGGATGAAACAATTACAAAATTATAATCCGAAATTATTCTCTTCTCATTTCATCCCAGAAGATAGCTTGTGTGTAACTTAACATCTCTCTGGAGCCTCCAATTTTCTAATTTGTAAACAGCGTGAGTTTACCACACCGATAGAATTGCCAGCGGGATGTAAAATCGCTTTAACCGCGACGTCTCAGTGGGAAAATTGTACGTATTGTCAGCTTTTGCGCAGCATCCAAGCTCTTTCCTCGCAATATGAGCCAAGACAAATATGCTATGTTTTGGCTGCTGTGTAAACTATTTTGGATGCATTCAAGACGGAAAAAGGCTCAGATTTGCTTCATCTCTGACTAACTTTGGGTTAAGGAAGCCTAACAGGCGTAGTGCAGTTGCAAAACTAAATCGTTTTAATTTTTAGATCACCTTTTGGTACAGTTTAAACGACTAACGCAAGGATACTTTTCAATGATAGCTGCAAGGTTCACAGGCCATTTTCCCGGAAATGACCTCGGCCTATTTCCAATTAATTGGACAACGCGCGCAATCCTGGAGTCTTGATTGACCAACGCCGACCAATACCGGGCATTAAAGACCAATAAATCGTCTTCTGGTGTTTCCTGAAAAGTGTAATCAAGAAGATAACAGTACTGTATTGCTTTTTTATTATTTTTTTTTCTTATCTTTAACAATTCCACTTGCGTTGGATATGGGATGATTCAAAGCCAATTCGTCGCTACGCGTCTCGTTAGCTATCTGACATATCACGTCTAACGAGCGCTCGTGGAATAATTGTCAATTTGTGTACTTCACAGAAAAGTACCTTAAAGTTTTGAACTTTTCAGGGTCTAGAATCTTGCTAAGCCTAAAATCACTCTTGTTGTAATCGAAATTGTAAGAGTCCATTTCTTTGTCAATTGTTATTGAAGCGAATGGATCTGGCCTTTGTTTTCTTTCTTTCTTTGCAAGTGGCTTGTGGTACAAGTGGAATAAGGATGTCAGTTGAAATTTGACGATGAAAAAAGGACTTGGACGTCAACTTGACAAAAAGAAAAACAAAACGAAAAGAGACAACGAGACAGTGGTTAAGGGATAGAGAAGTATAAACGGACCCAGGAGATTGGGAATGAGAACAGGGCGAAAATTGGCGTAGGAGGGGGGGGGGGGGTTATGGAAGTTTAGGCCTAGGGAAAACACCCTATGTGAGTTGATGGAAGATGGGATCAGAAACCGGACAATTTTAGGAAATTTGCACGTTTCAGTCTCTATTTTCTCCTAGTCGGTTGCGCAAAAATTCATATCAAAACCAGTATTAACTCGAACAAACAATCGCGGACAGACAGATCAGTCAATGCTGATGGATTACGAAACAAATATTGAGCAGAAATTGTTTCTTTGTTTATTTATCAACTTTGCCACACAGATATAGAAAAACAAATTTAATATCAGTGGATAACGTTGAACAGTGAAAGTGATACCGGCATTGTCATGTATATGTCAGGGTTATTAGCGGTGAGAGAGGGCGAAATTGTGTGATAGGAAAAGAAATATTTTGTCGGGATTGTCATTTTGCTAGTCGTGGCAGCATGAACCCCGGCTGTCGATTTATCCCGACCTTGACGAACCTCAGAACTGATTAATTCAATTTAAAACTTATTTTTCATTTCTCCTGAAAGTCAAGTTAAGCTCAAACGCGTGCATTTGTTAAAAATTAAGAGCAAAGCCGTAGTTGATTATACCACTGCCTTACAAATTCTCCCGATTTCATGGGCCAAGAAATTATATATTTATTTCCCACAGTATACAAAACTAACATTGGTAAGACGATAAATGTAATATATATGCAAATAGTAAAACCTAAACGGGCTCTTCGTTTGTAACCACTGGCAGCTAAAAGCTATAAAATTCAAATTAGGAAGACTAAAGTGGCAAAACAAAACACTTTGAATACGTGGGTGGGTCTTTCTCCTCCGCGTTAAAATTTTACGTGCACACATTTGTAAATAAAACTGGCTCTTTACACTTCATAAAGTAAATATGAAGAATTTCGTTTTAGTAAAAAGTTGTGCCACTTTTAATCTTTATCCCAACAGCTCACACGTCGTGTCTCAGTTTACCTTTGAACACAGGCTTACCGATATCCACTTGAAATTAACATGATAGTATAGTGGAAATCCAACTTAAACAAGAGGCTCGGTTGAATGTTATGTGAGAAAAAAGAGAAAATTTTATCGACAATCGTATCTTCTTAGCTGTACGTGCCGTTATTTCATAGCGAGGGAGGTGTAATTTTTTTTTCTAAAACTCGCCAGGTTTTTAAGTTCTCTTTAAACACATGAATATAAATACCCCGCCGCACTGACAGCGCATATTGTGGTTTAATTACAAAACCGATTAACACCTTGTGGTTTTTGTTTAATCCATCGGCTAAATACCTCATGAGTAATGTTTTATCGCTAATTCGAAGAAATAAATTTGGAGTTTTTAATTTGCATCAGTTTTGTTCAGAGAGACTTTCATCGAAGACAGGAAAATCGACTGAACAACAGTAATGAATTAGAATGGTGTTTTTTTTCCTGTAAACACCGATAATATATGATGGCGCTGCATCAAACAAATTTCATTTGAGAACGATTGTTGCCGAGTACAAAATCGATCGAATTGATCCACTTTCTTGACTCCAGATATTCTTTAAGTCCAGTCAAGCATATTTCCTAGGTTTAATCACCTCGTAAAATCATTTTACTAAGGTTTGGTATGATAACTTCTTTCTATGATTGATATTAAAATTGGCATCTTTATGTGTTTTTTAAACGCGTATAGCAATTGGTCACAATTTAATCCGTGCGACAAAAATGATCAAACTAAGAAATATTTTCGTCTGTTAAAATTCTTATTTTTCCATGCTACAAAATTGAGACGGACAATGCGTTTTATTTTGGGAAAATTTATGTATTTAACATAACTAATTATAAGAAAAAAAAACATGCACATATATTAGATGTGTGGTCGTTGTTTTGGTAACCGTAGGCTGTCAATTATTCCCCTCAAATTATGCAAAGCTTCTGTACACAATTTAATATGCTCGCTCAGCATAAGCTGTTTATTCAAACCGTTATAAATTTAAAAATATGATTTATTTCGCCGGCGAAAACGAAAACGGTATTTTGCTGAAAATTATAAAAATGGCGTAAAAATTATCAAAAAACTGACGTTATATTCACTAGCATTGTATATCGTGATGTAAAACACAAAAAGATGTATGAAATTTAATACTTTGAAAAAGAAAATTACCAGGAGAAAAGTTTTTCGTGTGCTCTCGTTAACAACCACCGTTTAATTGAATTTCAGGAAATTTATCTTGTTTAGTTAACGAAGAATACAAAAAAACAAAAGGGATTATTTTTCTCAGATTCTCTTTCTCATTTTAAAATGTATTCTTCGTCGGTTTTAAAGGTATTATTTATTTAGCACTACAAAGCCCAAGACGGTTTTGGAACACGAAATGGAACCCAAACAATGCTTCCAGCGTTCGAGAGGCGAAGAAATTTCAGGTGATTTTTGAGAATGCTTTCGATTGATTCCCCGTTAAATTTTTTTATGCCTTTAAAATGGCGCGTAAGGCATTTTGGGGTGATAAATATATCTTACGCGCGCCGAGAAAATATCTTTTATTGTTTTAAGAATATATCTCTTTTTGTATTCTCGTTTCGCACCGTTTTGTCCGTTTGCAAATTTGGCGCGAATATTTGACAGGAAAACAATAGGAACCCGGTCCGTATTTTATAAACTAACCATCACGCAGTCCTCTTTCTTGATAGTCATTGGCTGGGAACTTTAAATTTGTTTAATCCCATACTAATTAACAATATCCTTTACAATTAGGTTTGTCTTAACCAAACCGCGTAATAAGAATTCAGGATCCCATCAAACATAGCATAGGGTAAAAACTGTCGTTTTGGACATATTTCAGTCGCTTTATGAACGACGTATCTTGTTAGAACAAAAAGGCGGCTAGCTCTAAAGGCGGTTTAATTTAAAGGCCAAAAGTGTCCCGCTCTTTAAAAAACAAAAGCGGGATTAGGGACAATTTTACGCTTTGTGCTTCTCATAACTTCACACCAATTTGAGCCCGGAGCGCTGAAACATTTGATTGATTTCGAAAAAGCGATTTTCTTGTACATTTCGAAGCAGCCGAGAAATTCGAACGTTTGATCGATAGCCCTGTTGAGCGACGAGCCCAACGCGAAACGAGTCCTGGGTCGATAATCGATGCACCGTTCGACGGAAATGCTGCAAATAGCGCAAACTCGACCGACGTACGACTATATGGAAGCGTTGGCATAAATTAAGACGGTTGTTTGTCGTCGTTGAGCGAGTACATGCACCTGCTCGGCCAGTAGAATAGATGCGCTACTCGCGAAGAAACTTGAGACAGATCTTTCGATGTGAGCCCTTCGGATTTTCAAATGGCTACCGATGTAGGAGCTTGGCTTCCCTTCGTGAGAGCCGCAGCAGTGGGATGGGCTCCTTTAGCTACATCTCCGATGCCTCCACCGCCGGACATACAAAGGGACGATGAACGAGTCACCATCAATGTGAGTGGGCGAAGATTCGAAACATGGAAAAATACGTTGTCGCGTTTTCCGGAAACTCTTCTTGGAAGTGACGAAAAGGACTATTTTTTCGATTCGGAAACAAAGGAGTATTTTTTTGACCGAGATCCAGACTTGTTCCGACATGTTTTAAATTATTATCGCAATGGTAAGCTGCATTATCCTCGCGGTGAGTGTGTGTCGTCGTTCGAGGAAGAACTCTGCTTCTTCGGCATTTCCGAAGACGTTGTGTATGACTGTTGCTGGGAGGATTTTCGCGAGAGGAAAAAAGAGTGCGAGGAAAGAATTTTCGAGCCCGATAAACTGGAAGATGGATCACAAAACGGCGACGAAAACTCCGAATCCGCGACTTTCCGCGAGAAGTTGTGGACGATGTTTCAAAACCCTCAAAGCGGCAAGTTAGCTTCTTTGGCATATTACGTTACCGGATTTTTTATTGCAGTGAGCGTCATCAGCACAGTTGTTGAAACTCTACCTACAGACAAAGGAAGTATTGGAGAAGTGAATAAAAATATCTTCTTTTCACTCGAAACTGCTTGTGTTGTGGTCTTCACGGTTGAGTATCTGGCGCGTTTGTACGCGGCACCCGACCGTTGTAAATTCGCCCGGGATCTTATGAGTATCATCGATGTGGTAGCGATATTACCATTCTATGTTGGACTGTTTATGCCGGATAATTCTATAAGTGGAGCTTTTGTAACTCTGAGAGTTTTTAGAATCTTCAGAATTTTCAAATTTTCAAGACATTCTCGTGGTCTCCGCATCCTTGGTTATACGCTCAAAAGCTGCGCCTCGGAGCTGGGATTTTTGTTGTTCTCGCTGTCAATGGCGGTGATTATTTTCGCCACTGTGATGTACTATGTGGAAAAATCAGTCCCTAACACAAAATTTGAGAGTATTCCAGCGAGTTTCTGGTACACAATCGTCACAATGACAACATTAGGGTGAGTATAAAAGTGCCTTTATTTTCTTCTGCCCATACCCATGTTGTTTACATTTGACAACAGACATTAAGTCCTTGAGCAAATGTTTCAAGTTTGTTCTGGACATTTTAACAGTCACAAATAGAAGGTGCTATACAGGGAAAACTCAGTCTGTAATGTCATGATTTAAAATGTCTAGACAACGATACTCTGCTTTTGTTGTTTCTCCATCGCTCGTAATCTACAGAATTTAATAGTAATGAATTGAAGTTATCGAACCCTGCTAAAGTTACCGATTACCTCGCGTTTACCACCGGAAAATCGTTTATTTGTTAGCGCATCAATTCAGAAAACAAGTGAGTTTAGGGAATATTTCAGTTTCCAAGAAACGAACGAGGTTTAATTTGACTGTAAAAGCATAATATTTTGATGCAAATACGCATATTTACTTCTTCTGTACGCGACATTTCTTATTGATGAATTTTGAAACAAGGAACATGGAAGTAATCACAAGTGATGTGCACTACATTACATATTTCGCCGTTTGATTTTAAAACACAAAACCAAAACTGTTGAATTCCTAGCAAGTTAAGTTTGTTGCCACACATTTTTATGTGGTGAATAATTTTGAAGAGGATACGAATTAGAATTTCCGAATTTAATATTTATGTTGAACGAGTTGGTTTCAATTATAAGACGTCGGTACCAAACTTGTATTTCACACATGCTCGCAACATGGTTCTCGAACATTTGATCACTTGTTTTATTGTGAACGCTGTGCGACAGTCGAAGCCTTACGGCATATTAGCTTGGTTTATTTGTGGTATGCTGTTCGATAAGCCTTTGATAACAGGCAAATGAATTACGTTTCTCAAACTGTGATAATGTTTTGGGTACTTTTTCTTACGCGAAAAAATTAAGAATAAACTTCTGCTCGCATAACGTGACAATCCGGTGCAAATTTTATGGATGTTTGGTAGGCTTTATCCACTTGCTGATGCATGAATCACCTTGGCAATAAGAAGTTTTAATTCTATGTTTTTACTAGGAATCAAAGCATATTTTTACTGGAAACGCGAGTGAATTATTTCTTCTTTGAAGATCAATTTACAAAACGGCTGCAATTACTATAGTTGAATTTTATTTCATTTCAAAAAGACACTTATTGTAACACTTTTCTACTGTTGTTTCGCGTTTAAAATTCATTTTTCCCTTATAACATTCATCTGTTTTGTGGTTTTAAAGCCCCCTCGTTCAAGGAAGCGAATTGAGTTCGTTCGATACAGTGTAGGAAAAACGTGATTCTTGTGAATGTAAAATGACATTAGGAGCTGCAAGCATTTTCGTGTTTAAAATAACAAGTCTCCCATCGCCCTGTGTGAGCTAAATTAGTAAAGAGAATTTCAGCTGTTTGAAATTGCTTAGAATCGAATGAATAATTTCTTAATGTAAGAAATGACAGAAACTTGTTTTGCTTTTTAGACGGAGAACCCATTTCAAACCTTTTGTAAATTTCTAAATGCGTGAACTGGGTTCTCTGGTCGATTTCAGTGCATTTGAAGGGGTTTTAAGGTGTTCGTGTGCTTCGCAATGGCTTTAAAACCCCTAAATGCAAAATCATTTATACTACAAAATAATATTGTTCTTGTATGTAAAGTCAATGATCCATTTCAAGTACGCTGTCGACAAAAATGGAAGAAAACAAGACTAATTAAGAGTTCTTAAGTGCCTATCATGCTATGGTGGATTCCAAATTGTTGCCTTTGTTTTGAACTCGTCTGTGTTTTGCATATCATTAAGTTCAAATCCTCTGTGACTTGTTCAACGATTCTCCATTTTTTTTTCACCTCAGTTTATTTTCCTTCTGTTGGTTTTCAACTGTTTTTGCCTCATATTTTATGCACCAAAGGAAAGTCTACCTTTATGAATATTTTATACTTTGCCAGACTTTTTTTGTTTTTCATTCTCACGTAAGAAAGTGCAAAATATTTTTTTTCATCTCTTTTTGATTCCTATTTGAATTAAATTAGCTTTATCAAATATAACCATCAAGACGAAGAAATTAAATTTTAGGAAAAGTTATCCAAAAACTTCATTAATTTCTATGTTGTGCACCAACAAACATCTCGAGATGTTTTTCTTGATCTGGAAACCATATATTTTTAAATGGTCCCAAGAATAATTATATTTACCAGAGCAAACCCATTTTATCAATCAATTTATTTGTTTTGACTTTAGATGTAAATTAAAAAAAAATCAGTAATTTGTTGTTAGAAAAAAAAAAGGAAATTGCTGAAATGAGATTCATACCACCAAAACCACGTGGCGGTCGACATTCAAAGAGAAGCAACGTTGTAAGAATGTGATGAAAAAGCAACCGTTTGTTTTGTTTTTGTTTTACTAGTACCCTCATTGTCTAGTTTCTGTAAGAGTTCTAATTGGTTGATTCAAGAGTGTGCAGTGCACACACATTGATAACTTCAATGTTTAATACTCGTATTACAGAGTTTAAATATGTTCATGAATAGGGCCAGGCCCCAGGCTATCTTTCCAATGTATAGTCCACATGCGCGGCCGTTCACATGAGAAAAACTCAAAATAAAGGGGCACCACATAGCAACCTTGTTTCCAGGGTCTCTCCTAGACCCTGGGAACAAGGTTGACCACGCAGCCACTTGTCAGTTCAACCTTTCTGTATATGGTGGAGTGTCACTATGGAACTGTTGACTGAGCCATCTTTAAGACTGTTCCTGTATCTACCATTTCAAATGAGACCAGAAGGTGTATATTTCTGAACAATTTTTAGAATAAACTTCACAGGCATTTAAATTTTGCACTGATTAGTAGGTTACGGTAGATAATCAAATTTTCTTTCTAACATTTTACTACATAATGATAAATTGATTTTTTAGTCAGTGTAACACTGGCATACTCAGAAAAAGAAAATCGGAGTTCTCCCCCTGTAGCTCAGTGGTAGAGCATCTGTACTAGTAACCAGAAGGTCATAGGTTTGAGTCCTGTTGGGAGAAATGAGTTTTCTTTTTCAGAGTATACCTGTATCACGGACTGAAAAAGAAATACATGTACTTTACTGTACTGTCATCTATCATTTGAAGGGGTGCATGGAATAAGGCCCTAAGTGACTTAAGATCTACGGTCAAATTCTCCTTTTGTTTTGTCGGTTTACAGTATTTTAGTAAAATAGCCTGAAAAGCCCACAAGAAGCGTTCAATAAAGGAATACATGATATTTTTTGTCATGTGTGTGTGTATGAGAACTCACAAAAAATCTCGAACAGGTCAATGGTATACTCATGAACCTGGTAATTTTGAGCTCTGCACTGTAATCAATCACCTTTGACATTTGCAACATTCCCTGTATCTTAAAGTGCCTATGAAGTAAAAATTTTTTTCATATTTTTGAAACTTGTTGTGTCCTGATTATGAAATGACAAAAGAAATTTGACAAAATCAACTAAAACAGACATTTTTCGCCCTTCAAAGAACCTCGAAATTCAATAAATCGTGTCCTGCGGACTGGGAAGAGTCTTTGCTCATGACAATTCTGATGACGTAGCAAATGCCTCAAAGAGTTGTTTATTTCTCACTTCTGAAGTATTTCCTACGTCGCAGCTTTGCAATATGATCGTTTTGGCCGTGCGCAAGACTTTCGGTTCGATTTATTCCTTTTTTTGAATGTTTTACCACCTAAAACCTACATGTTAAGAATCAGAAAATAATAAACTATCATGTTAGAACAAGAAATGTTTTACTTCATAGGCAGTTTTAAACTCTCATGCACTCTTTGCATACGTCTTTTTGAAACTTTTTAACATCAACTGTTACTGTTTGACACTTACCTAATTACAATGCTCTGCGTTTCTTTGTTTTTTTTTTTCCAGATATGGTGACATGGTGCCTGAAACAACCCCAGGGAAGATAGTGGGTAGCCTGTGTTCACTTAGTGGTGTGCTGGTGATTGCCCTCCCTGTGCCCGTCATTGTATCCAATTTTAGTCGAATATATTTGCAAAACCAAAGAGCAGACAAACGGAAAGCGCACAAGGTAATTGATTCTTCTACTGATTGTACAATACTACCAGTAATTAATTGTATTCACAATACTTTCAATATTTACACTATTTTAAGCTTACAGTTCATTGTATAGTATAGAGGTGTCAGTCTAAGCGCTTACTGGTAGAAAGTTTTGTGCCAAAGAGATTTGCGTTGATAATGAAAGCAATCAGTCATTCTTGGAGACTCGGGTGGTAATTTCAGAAATCATAGGTGGGGAGATAAAGACCCCTGGTCGAGAGCCACGCACCAAGAGTTTTGACTTTTTTTCTGGCCACCTGAAGTCTGTAATAGGCAACTGGTTACTGACAGTGTAGAGACATCAGAGCATCTGTTTGAACTCGAGCCAATGAGCCAATCCTGGCTTTGAACCAAGACCCAAAACTTAGAACACAGAAGGTCCAACATCTACTGAAAAAGTTAGAAAACGTTGTTAGACAAGACTTATTTCAAACAATCTAATTTGAGAAACAATGTGCCAAGATCTAAGCAAAGTTAATAAATGGCCCATTCAAAGTCTTTAGTGAGATTTCAAGTGCTGAACGTTAAGGAAATTTATTCAAAAATAGTTAATACCATAGTTCATAATTTATCGCATTCAACTGATGAATTGAAGGGCTGCAGAGAGCATAACCAACTCATATTGAATTTTAGGCCAAAGTTTTGCCTATGACCTTCAATTTAATCAAAGAACATCGCTCTGTGTTTCATTTCGGATCAGAATTGTCTAATGTTCCACTTCTTTGCTTTCTTTCCTTTACTTTTACTGGACAACATGAAACAATAGGCCTTAGCATGGTTTTGGATGCCATTTTGACAAGTAGTAAAATACGTCTTGAAACAACAGTGTTTGTATGGAAATCCAATGTCATATAATTTTCATCAAACATCGCTTCTGAAAAATTCATGAATTGGAAACTTTTGGCACTAGGAAAACGGTTTTAAGAAAAAAATTGGAGGGATGTACGTGCAGCTGTGCCAGAAAGCGTCCAGTCGTGTTTTGAACGTTCCATACATTTCCCTGTTTTTTGTTCCTGCGAACTATTTTTAGTAGCAGTTCACAGCTGGTTCGTTATACAGACAAATGTGTGGAAATGTCAAAATGCAACTAGATGCTTTCTAGCACAGCTACATTCCTCAGTTATTTTCTGTAAAATCCTTTGCATAGTACCTAAAGTTTCCAATTCATGAATTTTTCAGAAGTGATGTTTAATTTTATAATTCATAATTATTTGACATTGGATTTCCATACAAACACTGTCATTTCAAGACGGGCTTGCTTACTTGTCAAAATGGCGTCGAAAACCATGATAAGGCCTATGGTGACTCAAAATTTTGGCCTCACATACAAACCAGCTTAAAAAAAAAAAACAGAGCAATTAATATGTTCTCTCACTAACTTGAAGGCTACATGTACTTTGGCCTAAAAAATCAACACAAAAATGATTAATTGTGCTATCAGCCATGCATTCAATTTATTCATACATGTAGTTAGCTCTCAATCATACAGTGACACATGCATGTAAGCATGTAATCATAACAAACACATTACCTAACCCCAGAAATCCTACATTCTTTGTACATGTACTAATCTTTGTACATGTTATAAATTCTTGTTCAATTTTGCTATTATGTAGTGCACATCACTTATTGACAGCTTACACAGTTGACACCTTTATCAGCACATCAAAGGGTGCCTCTGAGATTACATGCCTATAGAGCTAATTTTAAGGTCTCTTTAGACATTATACACAGCATTCATGGAAAGCAGACATGTTTTCATTTATTTAGGTTTTATGATTTGATATTTTGGATGTAGGCAGTTACATTAGATGTACATTGTTTTGCATCCATGTAATTAAGGCCTGGTTTTTTTTTTATCTCAAAAAGACTGCATACTAGCAAAACTGTTCTTTTAATTTTGCACATTCTTATGTTTTACTATATCTCATTTTATTCTAATGTAGTTTCACATCTTCCTTTCTTTATATAATGTTACTGAACTTATAATAATTTTAATGGTGACATGTCGTCACCGAAACGTCATGTTTTAATCTCAACACTTTTTATTCTGAAAGATTTTTTATCTGTCTAAATAAAGCTGACGATGATGATGATTATGATGACAATTAAAACTCATAAAAAGGGGGGGGGGGGGGGGGTCACAAATTAGAAAGCGGACATCCATAGGAAAGAGGGTGCTATTAATGAATTCAGGATGATGATGACATCATAAAAGAAGCTTTAACAGAGCGCTGTGTGTGCCATTTTGGTTTTCAGAAAGCAAGAGTTTCCATTTCAAAGACAATGGCTGGCACAGCTTTGGTGTCACCTCCAGACAAAGAGAATGTTCCATTGGTAAGTGAAAAATATCAGAAGTGGGACAGCTGAGTCCACTGGACATTTTTGTGTCATATAATATATAACCTTGCTCAGCTTTTTTTATTGTTCCTTCTTTTCACACTGGTCTAAATGGAAAGTATACTAAGCATGTTTATAGCCTGAACTCTTTACACAATTTAATATACAATTTAAAGCTAACCATTGAGAGGCTGAAAGCATTTCTGTCTTGACATTTCATGTCGAACATCAACATTGTTACCAGTGTGTTTCACGAAAGCGTTTTCTCTTAATTAATACCTCGGATACATAATTTTTCTTTGGACGGTTTCTGGAACATTGAGCACTGCATGTACATTTAGAATTTTGTTTCCACTGTTACTTGCAGGGCGCTGGTTTGGAGTTGACGCAAATTCCAGTGAGCAATAAAGAAAAAAATTATCTGGATGAACAGCATACCCATCTACTGCAGTGTTTAGAAAAAGCTACGGTAAGTGTTGATATTACTGAGTCAGGAAATCAATGCAATATTACTATAAAAACCAGTAGATAATCTTAAGGCCAGTTCACGTTGTTACTTCAAAAATTTCATTCCAAATTGGGCATGCAGATTGTCACGCAAAAACATCTAGTCCAGTCAGATGTAGCCTACTTACAGTCTCCTGTTTTTCCTGTGTGGTCATCAGGATTGTACACTGGCTGCAAGAAGAGAAAGGCTGGGTCTGGACTCTGTGGCACACATTTTGGTACCCCAGGACCCTCTAAAAGACCCTGCCTTTCCCCATTTGACATCCTGCCTGATGGGTGGCAAGTCCAAAAACCTTCACATGGTTTTTAATGGGCTGTACGTATGTAGTTCACCTACACACTACGTTGAGGGACTTTGTGAAGGAGATGTGAATCTAATGCTATCTGAGGAGTGGGGATGCCACAGTGGTGAGAGCACCCACCTCCCACCAATGTGCCCTGGGTTCAATTCCCGGACTCGGCGTCATATGTGGGTTGAGTTTGTTGTTGGTTCTCGTCCTTCCTCAGAGAGGTTTTCTCCGGGTACTTTGGTTTTCCCCTCTCCTCAAAAACGAACATTTCTAAATTCCAATTCAATCTGGAAAGTGTCCCCAATTATTAGTGCTCTGCGCCAAATACATTGACCCTTAAAATAAAGTGATTTATTTTTTTTTTTATTTTCTTGTGATTGTCATAATTCTGCAGGCGAGGCAGTTTGTAGAAATGGAGTACTCTTACAAAGGTGAACCAGTGAGGAAGTCCCCCAAGCTACCTACGCCCATTTGTACCCCATCTGGATCACCTATTTCCTCGTCGGTGTCACTTAATGCGACAGTGTGTGACAATGCTTGTTACAACCGAAACAGTTACCAAGGGAAATGTATGAAGCGAACAAGATCGCTCTCTGAGCCGGCGCACCAACACGAAAACGCGTTTTTGCCAGACCATTTGGAGATGAACGACATCAAAGGCAAACACAAGGCGAATTCTAAGCCACATAATGATAGACAACCAAACAATGTCACAACGTCGGCTATAGTCACCATGCCAGATTTTGAGACCGTTGCAGTTCCTAATAACATTCACGAAGGAACCGCCAATCGCAGATATGAAAACTGTAACAATCGGGGAGGATCGCATACCTTGATTTGAAATTGTACTCCCTAAGAGAAAATGGAATTCATATAAATAACGCAAACAAGTTCTAAGCTACCTGAGTGTAAGTTAAATATTGCTAGTGAGGTTTTTTCAAAGCCAACTTTCTTGTTGGTCAAAATCTTGAAAATAAGTCCCAATTCTTGCGGCTATTAACTCACAAAGAGATTCCAGAGTACAAAATTAATATTAGTCGAAAATTTTTTGTGATATTTAAAATTCAAGCAATTATTTAATAGAGTACAGTCTGCAGAATTCACTCTGTCAGACTTCAAAGAATGTTTTCTCGAAAGTGGTATTTGGGTTCCACAACATTTTGAGATGCAGGTTTGAACAGTCAGTCCATCGTTTTACAAATGGAAAACTTTTTGGTGAAGTTTTTACCAAATTCTGAGTCTTGATTAATGCCAGAATGTGCTGAGCACACTTTTGTGCACACGATGCATGGTCATCGCAAATATTTATTCAAGAGTTTCAAAAAGACAATATTTTCTACGAAGTCAAACAAAGAAGAGGGAATTCAAAGTGGAGATACCAAGGGGGATGAGTCATATCCATGGAACAGCGACCACGGCCAGATGAGATGGCATCATACATGTAGCACCCGAAAAGCTCGCACTAGACGAACAGCAGGTCTACTAAAGGGGGACTTCTGGATAAGCAACTTTTCAATACAGGTTTGCTGATCAATCCATTTCTGGGAAGAAAAGCGTATAAAGATTGGATTTTAAGATCTTGGCGAGTGGAAATTGAAGCCCTTTCAAATGATAGGGAGCAGAACAAATGGTGTTCATGGATAGGAACTGAATTCACAAGGACTCTAGGAGAGTCAAATGTGTATGGATGAAGGTTAGCCAAAGGTTCCTTGAAATACATGTATTTAGCCTTCAAGGCAACATAATTTATTGAGTGTTCTTGACTACAGAGAGTCAAGGTGGATTGATATTTAAATCTTTCCAGAGACAAAATCTTTTGAGGAAAGGGTTTCTTTTTAAGATACATTGACAATATGTTTGTACAAAAGGAATGGAGTCGAGATTGGTTTTGTTGTCTGCATGTACACGTAGTTGTGGAAAAGATGTTTGGATACTATAACCAGTCTTCCTGCATCAGTAGATAGGATCTTTTTAAGTCAACCCTTGGCCTTGGGTGCCCTGTTGCAAATTAAGCAAATAAAAGGCTCATTAGCTTGCGTTTGAATGATCATACTTCAGGATTTCATCCACAGACTCAGCGATTAAAACCTTCTTGTACAGCACCACAGGAAAGTACTGCTCAGTAGCTTTCATTTGAATGGTTGCACTTTAGGATTTCATTCACAGACTCAAAAGTTACAACAGCCTCATGTAACACAAGGTTTGACTTTAAAGGGGGGAAGAGTGAACTTAACTAACATGAAGTTTGAAACAAAAATTTTGAAGGTGCATGTCCCAGTAACCCATCCAGAGTAAATTAAAAGTACTAATCATAATAGTCATTTATATGTCAAGGTACGTGAATTAGACTATTTAATTTTGCAGTGTTCAAGATATAGCGACAAAGCTCGTTTATTTTTCGCTATTTCATTTCGTTATGATGAAAAGCTAATTATAGATACCAGTGTTCTATCCAGGCTCCACCTTCGTGTTTTTCAGCCACACTGATTTTAAGAAGCACTTCATTTGTTATGCAAATATATTCAGAAATTAGATGTAAATTTATGTGAATTTATGTAAATTCATATAACTCTAATGACATGTAAATTTCTCATAAAAATTATCTGATTTTGCCACCCCAGATAGGACACTAACTACGCAGTATTATAGTAATAAATACTAAGATTATGTATGTCAAGTTTATTTATTTCATTCTATTTATGGTGCAAAAATTAAGATGCATATTTAATATTTTACAGTACTAATTAATATTTCATTCTCCTGTTTACAAATCACATTCATGCAGTCATATTTTGAGTCTGTCTTTTTGAAAGTTAATTCAGATAATTTAATTATTTTTCTTTCGATTCTGTGATTTTGAAAATAACTTAAACTTGTCCACCTGTGTCGGACATGGCTTTAATGAGCCTAACGATTTAATATAACTCAGTTTTCAATTCCAAACTACACTATTAGACTCTGTAGAATTGGACAAGTATTTTTTTTTTCAGCATACAATATATAATTAAACTACTATTTCTTCTCAAAAAAGTACTTGCATGAAATTAACCAAATACTTTGCTGAGTCTTTTAAACTGCAGAACTGTATTTATTTTAATTGTAGTAAAAATTTGGATTTTTATTGAAGTAAAAGACATGCACTAACTCAAAATTTCATGTAGCAGACACATTTTCATGCTTTGAACTGAAATGGGTATTTATGATATGACAATGTTGTTTATTATCATAATTTATTCCTTTTGTGACTTAGATAAGTTCACATTCTTAACTAGAAGAACAGTAGCCTAGTTGCAATGGGCAAGTTAAAGGAAAAATTTTTTTAGGCATAAAATCAGTTTATTTCTTTTGAATTTCTTAAATTCTTCTGCTGGAAGAAGATGACTTGATTTCATTAGTTTTTCTTGCTTTGAATTTAATTCAAATAAATGCCTAACCTCTGTTAAATATCAGATATGGTTTTAAATTAGCACTGTTGCCTTTTCTAAGCATTGAAGTTTGACCCCATACGTGCAACATTTATTAATTAATATAAATGTAAATTGCATTAATTCAGAAACTGATCAAAATCTTTAAATTCTGTTTGGATTTTGTCAGCTCTGTCAATCTTATTATTGAATCAAATTTTTGGTTGTATAGTTGTATAATATTACATTTTGAGAAGGTAAAAATATATCAGTGGCAATTTCATAAATGTTGCTTTTTTTAGTTAGCTGTACATGTAATCTTGCTGCAATAATTTTAATGTTACAGTCGTGATACACTGCATGTTTTTATCAAATTATTAATTATATTTATTATGATTTAGATACCAAATAATCTGTGCATTGTGAATATGAATTTTCCAAGATGTTAAATTTTAATAAACAGATTTATTAGCTTAATTACAGCAGTGCAAGTAACCAAAGTTTGATTATCTTTAACTCCTTGCATACTCTGCTTAAAACAGACAGTTGTTTGCAATGCCAGTATGTGCGTAATGTGCGATGTCAGAAGCAAATAACCTAGAAGTCTATAACTCTCAATTGTAGCTTTTTAAAAATGCGACAAGAGACAGTGGACTAGCATCCTATCCAGGGAGTATCATTCAATACTCCTAGTTGCTTCATGCTACAAATTTTAAATGCATCTACATAGGGAACTGTTATACTTCAGTGCCCAAATGCAAGGTCTCAACCTTGTACTTGGGCCATACACCGTGCCCAAATTCTGGTGTGGATAATTGATGAAAGGGTGCGTTCACAGAAGTGCCCAGAGAGAATCGTACTCAAGCAGCGTGCTTGGGAAACAAGTGTGAACATAGTCTTAGGGTCAAGCGAAGTGTGACTTTACCTTTCAAATAAGAGCATGGAAATTTCTGTGGTCTGGTAAAAATCATGAGCTTAGTTTTGAGCTTTAGGAATTTACAGTGTGCCTATAGCTTCTAGGCTATTTTCTTCTGATGATATTTATGTATAATGTGGTTATCAGAATATCATTTTGGATTTATTGCGTCATAGAAAAACTGGTTGTCATCTAATTTCTAAGGGAATCAAGTGGAGAGTTAGTGGAGTTTGCATTTTGTTTATTTAAAAACACTTTGATTATTTATGTCAAATTATTTATTGTGGTGAACAGGGATGTCGCTACTACCGGCAAATTTCACTGTCTGAAAAAGATCTTATCACCGGCTGAAATTTAACGGGATGCAATACTTGAGGCTAATTTTATAGGTGCGCAGTGCAAATGAAGCTGCTGAGTTTTTTCTTAGCTACATCCCTGGTTGATTAGCGTACTCTCCCTGGCAGCTGTTAACTGGCTGTCACGCAATGCTTTTGGGTGGTGTTGTGTGACAACTAAGGATAATTTGTAAGCTGTGTGACAACTAATTAAATAGATTTGGGACTGGGAGAATGGTGCAATAATAGTCATACTTGATTTTGGGGGGAAGTGTTGCGTGACAGTTCGTCATGATGGTTACCAAGGAGACAGATTATGTAGTAGTTAGCGGATTGTTGATGAGCATAATATTTTAGTTTACGTTGTGCAAGCATGAGCCTTAGGTTTTATTTATATCCGGAACTGAGCAAATACTAGTACCTTGACAAAAATAAACAATTACTGACAAAATTATGAATACTTTGAGGTGATTTCTTCCCGTTGTGACCTATTGCAATTTTTCCTGCTGACAGACTAATGTCAATGGTGACAAGTCTTAAAAAAAATCTCCTTCTCGTAAGAATTAAGCAGCACCACAGAAAAGTACTGCTCTGCAGCCTTCATATGAATGGCCCGCTTGAGAATTTTATCCACAGACTCAAGAGTTAGAACCACGTTGTACAGCATAATAAACAGCACCACAGGAAAGTGCTGCTCAATAGCTTTCATTTGAATGGTCACACTTTAGGATTTCATCCACAGACTCAAACGTTAGAACCCTCTTGTACAGCACAAACAGCGCCACGGGAAAGTACTGCTCAGTAGCTTTCATTTGAATGGTCACACTTTAGAATTTCATCCACAGACTCAAAAGGTAGAACCACCTTGTTCAGCACCACAGGAAAGTACTGCTCAGTATGGTTCGAGTCTTCGCCGACGAACCATATTTTAGCACAGTACATTATTTCGTCTCTTTACACGTTTACCCACTTCAGTTTGTCGTACGATCATCGACAGACTTTGAAGTAGAAATCAGCTGTGTACAGCTTTCAAGTGCGGGAAAGTGCAGCTGAATATCGATACCAATATTCGATATCATCGGCCGCTTTTATATCGATACTTTACAGATGTCTCACAACTTTTCGATTCTACTCACGTGACTACGCTTGGATAAATTATGCCACCAGAATTTCGAACCTATGGCAGCGGTATAATACCACATTTTCGAGCAGAATACACGAAAAAGAAGGTAAAACAAAGCAATATACAAACCAGTTGGTAGAAAATAAGAAAATTATTGATAAATTCAAGACAAATCCAAATCTTTAGCTGAAAGGAGACTGCATCACCTGCATCAGCTACAACTTCCTGGGAACGAGGTTGCCTCGCCTAGGTGCCCAAAATGACCAACGGGTATATTACAAGATGTATTACATTTTACCACACAATGAATACCAAGTAGTATTGTACCGAGCAGAATTCCAGCATAATTTTGTCACCCGGGCAAAATTTTGAAGACAATATTTGATTTTAACGACCATAATTCGCCAATTTACGTCCGGTTTAGCCTTAAAAACGTGTTCTATTAAACAAAGAGACACGTTGGAGTTATAAATTATTAAGCAGGGCCAATGAATAACTAAGTAGAGCTCGGTCAACCGAAACAGCTTTTCCACATAAAAGCGCTCGGTAAAAGTTGACCGGACAAGGATGATCGATGGGCACCCGACTAACTGGGCCAATATAAAGACTATATTGTTATTGTGTTTCACTTGACGTAAAATTGTGTGCTTCTGCTTGTGGATCAGTGAATTCTGGCAGTGCCCACCCCCCACCCCGTCCCCCAGAAATTAGTGGAGAAGTTTTCAGCATTGTGCGTCCCGGAGGTTGGGGCGAGGGGGGGGGGGGGGGGGGGCATTTGGCCAACCCGTGATTCTCACCGCATAGCACTGTTTCTTTGTTTCAATGATACGTTCATCAGCAAAGACAATAAAATTGTGAAGAGGACGTAAATGAGATGGCAGATCCACAGAACGAACGGTCACTGCGAAATTGACAAATAATACTTATCTGAGACTTAGTTTGGTCTAAACAGCTTCCATTAGAATGAAGGGAAGCACAGAAATGTAACGAAGAAAAATCAACTTTGCCGTGGGGTATTTGAACAGTTCGTTTGGCCCATCCGCGGGCATGGGGCATTTGTTGGCACTGCTGGAAATCACTAAATGCATTATGCCTAAGCATAACTCGCTAGTGAAAGCGAAGTCTTAGACTCGGGCGCTTCAATAGACCCTTCTCCAAAATGGCGGCGCGCAACAAATTTGAATGAGTTAAAATTGAACTGAATGAAAAACTGATACCAGCACTGGAAAGAGCCCTTTACTTTAGTAACCTTGCAAAGTTTCAGCATATCAGGTATTATATCAGCTTAGGAAATGTAAGATGAAATTTGACAAAACTGAAACTGAAGACAGATTTACAGACGGTTGTATGACTGGGGGTATACGACATACCCCCAGTCATACAAACGTCTGTAAATTTTTCATTTTTCAACTTACATTTTCTCAGTTGATATTAAACCTGATATGCTCAAACGTTGCAGGGTTACTAAAGTAAAAGTGCTCTTTCTAGTGCTGGTATACGTTTTTAATTTTAACTTATTTGAATTTTCGGCCGCCCTTTTGGAGAAGGGTCTATTCCCTTAGGAGAAAATTTAAGCAAAATCCCTAAAATATCGTTTCAGGTGTGTTCCTAGATCATTTTTATGCCCCTTTAAAGGCAAATTTCTTTAAGCCAATACAGATTGATCTGTTCGAAAGCTTTAGCTGAAAA
The DNA here is from genome assembly GCF_977016875.1 of Pavona decussata. Classification (NCBI taxonomy): domain Eukaryota; kingdom Metazoa; phylum Cnidaria; class Anthozoa; order Scleractinia; family Agariciidae; genus Pavona; species Pavona decussata. The sequence goes on along the minus strand of NW_028145558.1, from coordinate 268,933 downwards.
TTTAAGTTGCATAAAGTTTTAGGAAGTGGAATTTTATCCTCCAAATCAACTAGCTCTTGTTGGTTTCACGAAAATGCTAGCTGACCTTATTTCGCATTTTTAACGACACGTTTGCCCTTGAGAAAACGAAAAGAATTAGTTTTCCAGTGTTAGAAATTCCGAGTTGACCTTTTGCCGAAGAAACTTGTAGATTTTCTCGATCCACGAATAAACTCGAATTTCTGAGACAATTAAGGCTATCCCAACAGATATCCACTTAAATAAATCATTGGGTACCCTTGGAGAGTCAGTCGGACGGTGCCTTCTAATACAGAAGTATTTTTGCGTTGTTTATGACTATGTGGGAAAAGCAGACCTTAGCAAGGGCTATTGGAATCCGAAAAGAAAATTGGGGTAACTACGCATTTTTTAGAGATAATTAAGCAACAATTATTCAAAATGCAGTTAAATACAAAGCAATGCATGGCGTTTTTTTTTCCAAATTGAAGCTTTCTTATCTCTAAAAAATGCATGGTTACCCCCAATTTTCTTTTTAGATATCAAGAGCACTTGCTAAGTTCTTCTTTCTTCACATAGTTATAAACCGCGCAAAAAATATCCCTGTATTAGTAGCCACTACCCATAGGAAATCTGAGTACAAAATATTAACGGCAGACTGATCCCAACGGCGGAGGTGACGAGCTTGATAGAACAAACGGCAAAAGTTAGAATAACTGAAATATATTTGTTTTTAAAAAAAAAAAAATTTTTGCCCGATATTTCGGTTTGCAATACAAACCTTCCTCGGGGGCTGAACGAAAAAGAAAAGTGAAAAACATAAAAGGATTGTTACAAAGAAGATTTAAAATATAAAATGCGTTTTATATTTTTTAAAATCTTCTTTGTAACGATCCTTTTATGTTTTTCACTTTTCTTTTTCGTTCAGCCCCCGAGGAAGGTTTGTATTGCAAACCGACATATCGGGCAAAAATTTGTTTTTTTAAAAAAACAAATATATTTCAGTTATTCTAGCTTTTGTTGTTTGTTCTATCAAGCTCGTCACCTCCGCCGTTGGGATCAGTCTGCCGTTAATATTTTGTATTTGAGATAATTTTGCTGATCCAGGTCTACAAATGATCCGGCACCACTCATTGGTTTGTCGCTGTGAAATTGCAGATTTTATTGAAATCTGAGTATCTCGAGATGCGCAGAACGTATGCGCAGTAACAAAAGTAAGCACGTGGTTCTTTTAAAAAAAATTGTGACGTGATTGCGCATGGGGGAGAGTAAAAGTTGTAATGAGTCCTGAAACATTGTGCCCCCCGGAAGAGCAAACTGAACAGACTTCCTGTTTTTAATAAACTTGTTACGTTGCTTTTCATGTTTTAGATCATATTTGTGTTGTTCTATTGTGTTTTTTTTATTACTTTATGGTCAGTCTTGGTGGTTTTCTAAAGTATCGGAGAAATCTAGAAATCAAAGATGGCCGTTATCTGCAATAATGGCGTCATCGCTCCTTTTTTTAAAATAAATATTGATTCCAAAAACATTCATATTATTTCTATAAAACACATAAAACTTGCAAATATGTACATGCAAGTACTTCCTCAAAGTTTCGTTGGCATAGCTTTATGCGCGAGGGGCGGAATCCTCCCTCCGCCAACCCCATTCCCAGAGAAGAAGGAGGACCCCTAGGAACCCCTTCCACTGGCCTCAGAAGACGGGGGTAAAGGCTTGGTTTTGATAGGGTTAAGGTGGCTCGATCTCTATGAGATGTGACAAGAATTTATATTCACGTGAATCAATCAAGACATAACTATTGAAGGTAAATCGCTGTTCTGGAAAAGTTGGACCGAAAATGGAATTTACTACATTCAAGACATTCTGAATGAAAATGGAAAATTCCTAACTTATGAAGAATTTAATCGCAAGTACAAAATAAAAATTAATTTTCTAAACTATTTTCAAATCCTGGCATCAATTCCAGCAAACCTCAAATCAAAGGCAGCTTCTACACCCAGACCTATGAACTTTATTCTCGATGATTGTGATACATTTGACTTATCTAGGGACAAATCGATTAAACTTTCAAAAATGAAATGTAAAGACTATTATCATCTCTTTCAAGAAAAAGCAGAAGTTACACCAACAGCCATAAAAACTTGGGCCAGACAATACCCCGATATAGAATGTAAATGGCAAAAATTATTCCAAAATATACCTCGCCTCTCTACTAACAACAAACTGAGACAATTCTCCTTTAAAATGTTACACCGTATTTTAGTGACCAAAAAAGAGCTCAAACGATTTAAAATAGCAGATAATGAGGAGTGTTTTTTCTGTAATTCAGCTGATTCCTTGGAACATGCATTTCTGGAGTGCCCTGCAGGCCAAAAACTCTTTCAAGAAGCCTTAACATGGTTTAATAATAAGCACAAAGTAAATTTTACTCCATCTAAACAACAGTACCTATTTAAAGACTATGATCCACCCCCGAGTACTAACTCAAAATTAATGCGGAAATTCCAGATCCTTACTGTACAAACTCAGAAATATTACTACTCATGTAAAATGTTAGAAAAACCTCCAAATATTCTAGAATTGAAGTCAGCGCTAATCTTACAATGAAAAGTTGAAAAATGGGAAATTTAAAATTAATTTAAATTAACGAAAACGCACAATTTTTTTTTTTTCTTCCAGTGACAAAATTTCATCCTTTTCTTACTGCTTTCCTGTTTTTTTTTTTTTTAGAAGCGTGCAACCCACAGTTTGTAAGTAATCTAGTTACTGTTATGTTTAAGGCTATCTGTATTAAATTGTAAGTAGAGTCCTGTTTTGTTCAGTAGCGTAAGTAACCAGTAAGCATGTATTGTAGGTAGAATACTGTATTGTCTAGTGATATATTTAGCCCGTACTGTAAGTAATGTAAGTAATGTGATTTTGCAAACAATAAAAAAAAAATAATAATAAAATAAAAAAAAAATTAAAAAAAAAATATTCACGTGAATGATTTGATTAATCGACCCTCTGGCTAACAAGCCTCCCGCCCTCCCCCTCCCCCTCCCCCACCTTTGAGTATGCACGCTTAGAGGGTAGAAGTGATACACTAAGCGCCCTGACTTAAGGACTGTGGCTACTTCTGTTACTGCGCATACGTCCTGCGCATCTCGAGATACTCGAGTTTCCTATGGATGGTGCCTGCTAGTATAGGGATACTTTTGCGCGGTTTAAAACTACACGGAGAAAGCAGAACTTATCAAGTACTTCTGGTATCCAAAACGAAAATTGGGGGTAACCATGCATTTTCCAGAGATAATAAAGCTTCAATATGGGTAAAAAAACGCCATACATTGCTTTGTATTTACATTTAACTGCTTTTTTTTAATTATCTCAGAAAAATGCGTGGTTAACCCCAATTTTCTTTCTGCATTCCAGTAGCCTATGCTAAGATCTGCTTTTCTTGCATAGTCATAAACCGCGCAAAAATACTTCTGTGTTAGTAGACACCGTCCTTAAGCAGCTTTCCTTGATCTTCCAAAATTAAATAGGCAACATTTTAATATCTCCCGTTGACTCTCAACTCGGATTTTCATTTCTCAGTTTAAAAAGATTTCTTATTACTGATTTAAACAAGTCTGCGACAAGAAGTCTTTTGATTTAACATAGTCAGGAATTTGGACAACCAAGCAGTACTGAAAATGAACGTTCCCTGCATTAATCCAATCCTCAAAGGGATCTTCAGCTTCAATTTCCGCGTTAATTTCTTCCTCGACTTCAGCCAACTCAAAACCTTTTCTTATTGTCTCCGTTTTGTTCCTTAGGTGGTGTTATAAACCAATTAGCCATGCATTTGGCATGTATTGGCTTCATCACGGACAATTTTGTATAGACATCAGTAGTGTAGAATATCCACCCCTTGGTCAGATTGTTTGGAAATTTCTTTGGCGTTCCACTCTAAAATTTTTCCTTTCAAAACGTTTTAGGTAAAACATGAACACGACATGAACAGTGAGGAAAAAATGGGCATTGCTATGATCGATGATAATCTGGAGGAAACTAAGGACTTTGACGGATAAACTTTAGCGGTTGAAATGTTTTATTTTTTTCTGCTTTCATCAATTTTTACATGCAATGTGAAAAAAGAATGAATGAATGAATGAATGAATGAATGAATGAATGAATGAATGAATGAATGAATGAATGAATGAATGAATGAACGAACGAACGAACGAACGGACGAACGGACGGACGGACGGACGGACGGACGGACGGACGGACGGACGAACGAAAGAACGAACGAACGAACGAACGGATGAACGGATGGGTGGATGGATGGAACATCTCGATTGCCCACTTTCCCACCCAACTCGCGCTTCTACCGTAATTAACCATCGAAATCGTTTAGCTGCAGTAAGTTCACTAAATTTGAATATCTCTAAAGTCAATCATCTGTCATCGATTTCCTATATAAACACTGCAGCTGTAGTTTGCTCCATTCACATTTGTCCCTCAATTCAAAAGTGTCAGTGAATGCGCGTGAGACACCGAGATGTTAGATGATTCACAAAAACCGCCACCTGTCTGATGGATAAACAGAACCATTTCGAGAGTCTCATTAGATGGTTGCAATGTCATAAAGAAATGGAAAGCAGTTGTCAAGTTGCACTAAACAACAGACTTGCGGGGAAAAAATAACAGTATACCTTAAGAGAAATAAATTAACCAACTGTAACAATTAACTTGATCTGAGGTCTGGTGTTAGTAGCGATTATAGGTGAAGACGTTCTCCCATTTGCTACCAATTGTTTCTATATATTCATATTAATGAATTCTCTACTCATCTCATGTATTCATGTCAAAACACTGAAAATTGACGGGTCTGAATTCATCATTTTACCAAACGGATGATTTGACCCTTTCCTATTGCACCTGACCAGTTTCATGACTAATTTTATCTGAACTGAGACTGTCTTTTTGGCAAGAAAAAAATTTTGCAGCAGATCAAACCGACGCAACGTAACGTTGAACCTGTTGATTAAAAGAGGTGAGTAAAAATGTTAAAACATGAACAAAGCATAAGTTGAACGTACGATAAAGAAATAAAAAACGACGAGGTCTTTTGATAAACAAAACTGGTGTTCGGATCATGAGCTTGGTAGATCGCTTTTTATTCTTACCCAAGTAAATTTACTTTGACTATCATGGAAAGATAAGTTGTTAAAGAATGAGAATATAAATTAATTGGCAGCTTTTAATCAAAGGAGCTAACACTACGTGTAAACTTCCCAACTTTTATTGTCAGTCTCATATCAATAACAAATACATAACGGAGAATTTGAAGTTGGATTTACATTTCAACTGATGAAATGAAGATAGATTAACCTAAACCCCCGTTTGCAAGCTGATATACACACACATTTCGAAAACGCGTGGATCATTTGGCGTAAAGAAGTAACCGAACGTCCGAGAACAATATCATAGAAGACTTCATGATGAGTTGATACATAAACACCAAGCCACTGAATTTTTAACCAATGTATGTTTCAAATATCTTTGAGTTATTTGCTTTAGCGTTTAAGAACCGGCATTGAAATGCATTTTATCGTACAGCGCGCCGGGATGATTAGGCTTCATACAAGACAATACACAAAGCCCATCCATCATAATAAATACATATTATTCGATGGTTTTACTTATAATACGCGCGGATATGTTGCGGGTTGCGTAGTATTTTTCCAGCCCGGAAGGGGCGACGAAAAATACGAGCAATGAGCAAAATTTCTGCGCGCATTATATGTAAAACCATCGAGTAAGAGATTTATTATTCTACTACGAAAAGATTTTGTTTTTGTTTTCTCTTTTCTGGTAAGAGTAAACTCCAAAACAGTCGTTTTTTCTCTTTATACAAAGGCGCGAAGCGCCGTAAGCGTGGATTCGCGCGCGCGAAGCACGAGCGCGAGCCTCACACGCCCGCATTATCTGTCCATCCAACTGTCTATCAGTATATGGCGCGTGCGAATGACGTAAACAACACAGAAAGCCAGTGAAATGTCGTTGCCCGTTTTCGCTCTGTTGTTTAATAACCGGTCAAACCGGGACACTACCGTGACAGTGTATTACGGTCTTGTATTTTGCGCGTTCTCTTGACCTTCTTTGGTGAAATGACATAATAGTGGAATAATAAAGAATTGTTAACGGGCGCTCGGTGTTGTGGGCGAAAACGGCCGCTTCTTTGATCATTACCCGGCCTTTATGTATTGTTTAAGACCGGCAGCAGTGTGTTATGGGGATTTGCGCCTCGTGGTTTTAGACCCGATAAAACACGTGCTGCGAGTTTTTCGAACGGCTTTAAAAACATTCCTGGAAAAGCGTGTGTCAAGAGAGTTCATAACAATGATGCTTTTGTGAACGTTGGAAATTAGCATACGAGAAAAGCATAAAACACTGCATACTAATAAGGAGGAGGTTTTATCGGGTTGTAAAACCACTGCACGCGATGTTTTATCGACCATTTGATAGGTCAATGGGCTTATGAATTATTAATGATTTTGAAGATATCTTTGGAGCATCTTTTGAGCGGTGGGTTTACTGTTTGCCTTGTTTCTCTTTTTAAAAACCTCTAAATATTTACTAGTATTCTAATTGTTTACCGATAAGTATTCCTACCATAAAGAGTCTGAAATACGTTTTTAAAAGGCAAAATATGTGGATCTGGTGGAGCATTTTTTGTTTTGTTTTTTTTTTTCGTCACCGGGCACTACACGATGACCCACTGGGTGAAAATCTCTATTTTCTCTTTGTAGAAGTTATCATACAACCAATGGGAATACTACTTTCATCTTCAGGCAGGTGACTAATGCATTTTGAGATGAATTACCTTTATTGCTGAAAGGATAACCGCTTTTGCTAAAAATTTATGACGAAATTTGGAAGTCTTGCCTTCTTGAAAAATGAACAAAAAGTAAACCCATTTTCCTGAAAATGAAAAAAAAAAAGAGTTTGAAGGTTTTTTGACAAAGTTTTTTATTGAGAAGAAAAAATTCAAACGAAGCAGGCAAGCCGAATCGATCTCTGCGGTTCTCTGGTAAGTGACTCCCAGAAAGATTCTAGTTCATCTTCGATTCCTGTTAGTAAAAGCGGGATCTCAGCAGCAAATGCGGCAACTATTAACAAACAAAAATGTCTCTGAACTGCTGAATATGAGCCTCATAACCACGCTTGTATTTTTTTATTTACCTGACGATAGAGTGATGATGACAGTTGAGCAATGGCTCTGGTTTCTAAGTATTTGCGTATGTCCATTGTGGGAAAAAATAGTCCGAAGCTTCATGTGTCTAAAACTTAAACTACCATAATTCCTCAGCTGCAAAGAAAGATTCCAAACCTTTGCTTTGGCTGTCTTTTCAGCAAAGATTGATACACCTACACAGAAGTTAATTCATCTATCGCGCCTATCGCCGTAAGGCTGGCATCAGGCCATTATTCAAAAGAGCTTTCTTATCACATGCAGTGAGACGATCTGTTAGTTGGAACTGAAATAAATGAAACAACGTACAGTGAGAATTGAACACACCGTCTACAGAAAAATCACATAACATTTTGATCGTGTTTGATGCTACAGTGACATAAACTAAAAGAAATTTTTCTTCCCTTAGCTTGCTTGGAACGAACCCCAAAAGATGACTAGAGAGGGACAACATTGCAAGTCTTGCTGAAGGATTACAAATGAGACTGAAAAATATTTCTCTCTACGCAAGGAAACAATGTGGTTTGCAGTGCTTGTCAGTGAATTCATTGTGATTTCAATAATAAACGCCTTTACTTTGATCGCCTTTGCAAGAAACCGCCACTTACGCAAGCGCGCTACGTACCTGATAATAAACCTGACTGTGGCTGATTTACTGGTGGGAGCAGTCACGGGACCTTTGGAACTGTACTATGAAGAGATGGACATATATCCTGAATTCAGTTGGCAAATATTTATTATTTCAATGTTTTACAGCATATTCCCCATATCGTCCCTCTGTAATCTTTCTTTAATTTCTTTAGAGCGTCTGCATGCAAGTCTTTATCCTTTGAGGCACCGCTGTTTAATTGGGGAAGGGGTCTATTTTAAAACCATCTTTTGCAGTTGGTTGATAGCTTTAGTTATCGCCTCTGTGGATTCTGTTCTTTATCGGTATATAGCGGTAGCTAGTAGTTACTTATGGACCTCATTTATTGTGCTCACCCTCCTCGTTCTCATAATCGCCTATGCTATTATTGTAATGAAAATCAAGGGTGGCTCTCCCCCCCAGACTCATGCTCGCTCAGTTGCATCAGAGAGAAAACTGTCAATAACATTATTCATAGTTACTGTTGTGTCTATACTTACAATTCTACCCTGGGCTATTTGGGCTGTCATTCCATTTAACATGTGGAATGAATTGTCTGAAATGAATCAAATTCACGTTCGTTATGCAGTACTTATGCTATATTACGCGTGTTCTTTGGTGAATCCTCTCATTTATGCCATAAGAATGCGAGAGTTTAGGACAGCGGTGTACAAGCAGCTGACTTGTAAGAAGGCTTCGGATGTACGTCGTGTCCATCCTATTGAACTTCATGCAATGCATAGTGCTTGTTCCCAACATCAACAAATAACTGAAGACCAGCTGTCAGTTACAGCATTTTAAGCTTGTGAAATATATATGTCTTAGCTTACCAGAGCGCTGGTATTCACAGAATCTTCTTACACCACAGCAAATATATTGACATTCTCCCTAAAGTTGAGTTTTTAAAACCTGTGTTAACTGGGAAGAGCTTTTGACAACCGCTTCCTCCACTTAGCTTGTTGCCGTTTTAATCCTTTTGACTTCTTAATTTGCCAGCAGTAAGTGAGTAAGTAAGACTAAGTAGGTTATTGAGTGTCTGAGTGAGTACTACGTAACAGTAACATGCAGGGAAACAATGTTCTAATTACAATTAATAAAGGGTTAGATGAGAATTAATGTCGTGTGTTCTGAATAGCCGCCATCTTTGATTCGCCATCGTTGATTTTCCACTTTCTCCAAAACCCCGAGAAAGACGAAAAACGCCCAAATAGCCCGATTGTACTTGCAAATATTACATACTACACTGAACGTTCATTACTTGCTCTCCTGGATACATTCGTCCCCTTACAACTCTATAACCATTTACAGTAGTAAAGTAGGGACAGAATTACCCTCCTCTCTTTTTGTGAATTAATCTCATTGATTTCCAGGGCACTACTTGATGAATGTGAAATGACGTCATTCCTGGTTAGGCGTTAGCCAATTTAAGAATGGTTTCTGTGTATTGCGTAAATTAGGCATCACTTCTAATTTTTTCACCCAAAAAATCAGTTAGAATCACTGAACTTTTCTTAATTTTCGGCAAATAAAGTAAATAAAAGAATAACAAAATTAAAGGGAGGGCAACACCAACCTAACACGGGTGTTAATTAGGTTAGCCCTCAAGAGTCGAATAAAAATTTGGTAGTGTTGGTATTTTTTGGAGGGAGGAAAACCGGCTAGCCCCGAGAGAAATCCTCGAGAGCAAGGACGCCGAAACCAACAACAAACTCAACCCACATATGGCATCAACGGCGAGCATCGAACCCGGAACACATTGGCCGGCAAAAGGCGAGTGCTCTCTCCAATGCGTCATCCATTTCCCCCAAAACTTTCGGTTTTTATTCCGCAAAAAATATCGTATGTGGTGGACAAGTATGATTAAAAACCCACTGATTTTAGCGTATCCGATCGTCCAAAAATGGATTTCAACTATTCAAGTGATATAAGAGTAGTCTTCAATTGTGTCGTAAAACCCAAACCAAGGTTATTACTCTGGCCAATCACAACTAAACAGCCCAATGAACCAATCAGAACTGGAAGCAAATGCATACAAATTGTTTGACGGGCGAGAAAACGTGTGTGAGCGCGTCATCGTAAAAGTCACGATTGGTTTTGGTTTGAAATCTGATTGGCTGAGAAAGTGGTGCGAGTTTGTTTAAGATGATTCCATTTTTGTATTGCGCATTCCTTTTGCGCATAATTTCTTACGTTAGTAGCGCGCGTTTAGCGCGCACAGGTGAAAACATGGTGCGTTTTCCTTGATACTAAGCCCAGCCAATAGGCCTTATCACGGTTTTCGACGCCATTTTGACGGGTAGGCAAACAGGCTTGAAATAACAGTGTTTGTATGGAAATCCGATGTCAAATAATTTTCATAAAACATCGCTTCTGAAAAATTCATGAATTGGAAACTTTTGGCACTAAGAAAAGGATTTTAAGAACAAAATTGGAGGGATGTAGCTGTGACAGAAAGCGTTCAGTCGTGTTTTGAACTTTCCATACATTTGTCTGTATAGCGAACCAGCCGTGAGCTGCTACTCAAAATAATTCGCGGAAAAAAAATACAGGGAAATGTATGGAAAGTTCAAAACACAACTGGACGCTTTTTGTTACAGCTACATCTTTCCAATTTCGTTCTTAAAATCGTTTTCCTAGTGCCAAAAGTTTCCAATTCATGAATTTTTCAGAAGCGATGCTTTATGAAAGTTATTTGACATCGGATTTCCATACAAACACTGTTATTTCAAGCCTGTCTACCTACCCGTCAAAATGGCGTCGAAAACCGTGACAAGGCCTATTACTAAATAGTTGATTTCTCCTAAACGAGCATCGTTACCCATCTTTCTTACCTGGCTATTTTAACTAAGCTATTATACATTACTCTTTATGTTTAAAAACTTTTAGCTTGAAAAGCATTTACAACAGAAAAATGACTTATTGTCAGAAATACGAGCTCGCCCACCACTCGAGGACAGAAAATAGTGACCCGGCCGAGAACATGTGAAAACTAGTACGCAAGAAAAGTTTTGATTTGGGTCGATACTGCTTCATATTTTGCTTCTCTACTAAACAAAACGTTATCTTTAATAAGGTCGACTATGCTTCATGCATTTTATGTAACACGTTTTTCTAAGTTATGCTTTATCTATGTAACTTCTGTTACCACCTGACATGTAAGAGCTGGTCATATGTACTCATCTTTGAAAGCAAATATTGTAAGCGATTGTGGGGTAAATTGGGTGGATCGAAGCTTTCTCGTGGACATAATTTTTATTTCATTTCTTGAAATAATACACAGTAACGAAAAATCACAGAAAGTAAGAGAAAATTCTCACGACAACTTTTATTTCGTAAGAATTATCTTAAAGGAAACCTCCACTGTTGAAATGAGTTAATGTTAAATTGTTGAAACTACAACGTTTTACATTTTGTTGGAAAACGTGGAAATAATATTTCTATGTCGGACAAAACGGGATATGATTATCGCTTATTTTCGCTTTTAAATTTCCCGGGCGCCGCCATATTGGATTTCATGACGTAACACGGTTGCTCAATTGTTTCACACAAAAGAACTACCGCTCGCTGACAATAGCGGCAACCATATGACGTCATGAAATCCAAAATGACGGCGCGCGGGAAATTTAAAAGCGGAAATAGACGATAATCGTATCTAATTTTTAGCACACTTAAATGTTATTTCTACTTTTCAAACTTAAATTTAGAATTTAGACGTTTCCAACAACTTAACGTCAGAGTTTTTTGTCAGAGTGGAGGTTCCTTTTAACCAATGACATAGCATAGTAAAGCAAAAGCGAACGATACTGAATTAAAATACGCTCTAAAGAATGACTGAAGTTTAAATGTGACTTTGAAGCAGCATATCTTCCTCAGCCTGGATTTGACCAAATGTCCAGGTTCATTGCTTTCCTTGTTTGTAAGCATTCTTTCGTGAAAAAATTCCCAAATTAGTTTATGAGTCTGGGCACGTGCACTATAGAGCTATGATTGACACCTCCAGGAGAGCATTGTCCCCTTAACTCTGTAACTATACTATTGGAGGATTGCATGTGACGTCATGGCGGCCATGTTGGTGGATAGGAACAATACGATTTTTCTCCTCTAGGAGTTAACTGCCATTTTTATGCAAACTATGTGAGCAAATTTTCTTTTGTTCTGTCCACCAACATGGCAGCAATGCAATCCACCTATAGTTGAAGCCATAGCCTGTCCCAGGCTTTCACTGATAGAATTTGAATGTATCGGAAAAATTAACTTAAGATCCGTACCCAGTAGTAATTATAAGCATGTTTTCAAATTTGTCCTATAATGTTATTCAGGGCTGTTTATAAGACAGATCGATGAGTAGACATCGCAATTTTTACCTACCAAAAGGACCAAACTTTAGGTAGCCATTTGTGACGTCATCCGTGTTTAAGGTTTCGATGATTTTTTTGACCAGAGATCTTGCAAATCATCATCTAAGTAAAATCAGATCTAACTATCGGATGAATTGGGTCAGAGTTAGACAAAAAAAAGAGAGGAATTTTTTCCAGTCTGGAAAAATGGCATTCGAAGAAACCTATGAGCTTCCTGCGGACCGCTACCTCTCCTTACCTTTTGCACGGGAGAAAGAGGTGATATCAAGTGAAAAATAAGTGATGCCTTTTTGAAATGCCTTTCAAAGGAAACAAAAATGGTCCAAAAAATTAATGACATCATAAATCGTCTTACAATGAAGATAAATCCCAAAACGAGAAAATATCTCAGGAAATATTGGAGTGATCTCTTTCAAACTTGGCACCAATGTATGTTGGGTAAGACACAAAATGACACCCATTTTGACGTTGCCATGGCATTACTATCGGTACCAGTCCCTTTCTGCTATAAACCAAATATCACTTCCATTTTCGACCAGATAAGGAAAGGCAGACAGTCCTATTTGAAACGCACGAAGTGCCCATATTGTCTCCTCATCAGCTGTAACTCTTTAACAGTAAACGATGTCTGATTAAGATACAAACTGAGAACGTCAATCGAGCATGAAATAGGCCCGAACCCAAAATTGTTGCCATCAGCGCAGTAGGGGTCAGTTTGTGTCATCACTGGTGCCAAGTTTGAGCAGCATCACTCCAATATTTCCCGAGATATTTTTGATTTTGTGATATATCTTTGTAGACCTTTGTTACTGGGATGATTTGTGACGTGATCCGTTTTTGAACAACAACTCGAATATCTCTGGGACCTACCAGAGAAAATATATATTAAAAAAAGAGATAATAATAATAATAATAATAATAATAATAATAATAATAATAATAATAATAATAATAATAATAATAATAATAATAATAATAATAATAATACTGATAGCACTCTTGTTCTCTTTGATAGGTCTATTAAATAAGCATAAATTATTTTTTACTTGATGTGCACTTTAAACGGCCATAGTTTTTCAGGAGTCCATGCCCAGACTTTTTCCATCGCAAGGTACGTGTCACCCTGCTAGCGGAGCCTTTCTTTTGCTTGCTCGATTTTAGCGTAAAGAAAAAGACAAAAGGAGGCTCTGCTCGCAGGGTGGGTACGTGTCGGTTTAATAGCCAAGACGCCAGCAAAAAGGGAAAGAGAAGAATTAAAACAAACGAAAAAATCTTGAGAACGAAAAAGCGAAAGAAAAAAATTAAAACGAACGAGAAAATCTTGAGCACGAAAGATCTGAACCCGTCTGGTTTCTGGTTCGAACTGGTTTCTATTTTGGCAAAACAGAAATAAAATTTCGCAGAAAGAAACGCTTAGCTAACGCTTTCAATTGATCCGGCCTCGAGGCTGACTGCAAAGCGTGTTTTAAACGATTTGCTCCGAACTGGGCAAAATAATGCCGTGGTCTGCCATGTGCGGCTGGGATCGAGTCATGAATGATTAGAGAGGAGGCAAAAATTAAAATTGCCCTAGGTAAGGTACTGGCCATAGCGCGAGAAAGTGCAGTGTGCCTCCTTGCTGTCTATAATTTACAAAGGAGAAATCACTCAAAATTAACGACAAGCATCGATCGTCATGAATCCTAAGGCTGCGAGACGGGCGATACTTTCGATACTTAAGGTGAAAAATTAAATTCTCAGTTTGAAGTTCTACACTAAAACTGAAGCTTTCCGCTGTAACTGGGAAACGCTATAATAGTATCATCAATCTAAATTAATTGTTTATTTGAAAATCGGTACAATCTGGATCGGAAAAACAAGGAGAAGCGTTCGAAGGTCTTCGAAACTATGTTAAAAAAAAAAGAATTATGGACAACAATGAAAGGAATATTCAATAAAGTAGCTTCAGTGCACTTCATTTCAAATGCAAATTTCTTTTGTAAAAAACGAGTTTTAAAGGTTTTTATATAATAATAGTGCCACCCTTTTGATAGAATTTTTTTAGCGCATGAAAAGTCCTGTTTCATGGTAACCGAAGCGTAAAGAAGGACTTAGGGAGGAGGGGGAGGGTAAGAGGAATTTTTTTTATTTTAAGTACTTTAAGTATTTCAACCCCCATATTTTGGTTTCGATAATTTAATAGTATACCTTTTAAGAAAATTTTGGGTTTTATTTGACCTTTTTTCCCGGTAATTGTCAATTTTTAAAATTATCTTTATTCTTTCATTTGTCCTCCCCCGGTGGGGCTAAAATTTGTTTTGAATTAGTTGACGCAAGTGTGCGTGCACCCGATATGTACAAAGGACGGTTACGATTTCGTCGCCATCGCTGTGACAAATTCCTCTTGCGGAAATTTCACCCTTTCGGGACCAATATCCACCGATTTTCACGAGGCTGCTTTAAAATCAAAGCTCTTCTCTTCTGCTGTGCTAGAGGGTTAAAAATTTTCGCAGAAAGAGCAAAATCGATTTATTTTATCGAATGTAAACATTGAACGTTTGCGGACGTAAACGAGATTTCTCAAATCACTTTGCTTCTGGCATCGAAACGCTGTTGCTGATTTGCAAGGAGTGGACTGCCGAGAGGATAGACTGAAAATCAAGCCGAAGAAATTTGATTTTAGACTGAACGGAACTGAACTTTCAAATTGATAATTATGAATTTTGAACAACGCTTGTTGTTGTGCATTTCGCTTGCGGCCTTCGCCTTCCTTGTTCATTTCACGACGCCTTCAGCAGCAGAGGAAGTTGACTGCGCCAAGTTCAACAAATCCTGCGACGTTTGTACAGGGAATACGGCCTGTTACTGGTGTGGGCCAACTCAAAAATGCTCCAACTACCCCGGCTGGACGAAGGTTATTCCTAGAGATTGTCCGGAGAAGAAATGGTATTATGGCCAATGTCGGATAGCCGGAGGTGTACTCATAATATTAATCCCAAGCCTCGTCGGAGCTTTTCTGTTGTTCCTTGGATGTTGTATCTACTGCTGCTGTTGTCGCCGATGCCAGAAGTGCAAGAAGAAGCGGATGGATAAAGAAGATGCCAAGCTGAAGCGAAAACGAGAAGAAATGCAGGCTATTCATGCTCAGAAACGAAGCGAAAGGGAAGTCAAGAGAGATGAGATACGCAAAAAATACGGCCTTCGTCCAGGTGGTTCGTCCGGTTATCAGCGAATTGAAGATACTTCATAAACACTCTCCTTGAGATTTTAATATGAATTTAGTCGAAGAACGTACTCTTAATTTGGCTCGGTTTTCGAGAAAACGTTCTTGCTGTGGAACGGGATTAGAAATCTTACTTTAGGGTAGAGTTTATTTACTCAGTTTATATATTTTTTCGTAGTATTGTGTAACCTAAAGAATTTCGTGTGAAATGAAATATATTGGCTTAAGTGTTAACATGATAATATCGTTGTAAGGTTTGTTATAATATTTTCACATCATTCCTAATCTACACTCGTTAACCCGTTCAGAAATGTAAGCATATTCCGAAATTTTTGAAACTGAATTGCGCAGATCTGCATCGCTTGTCGTAGTTCCTGTTTCTGGCCGAATATTTGTATATAATTAACATCCCTTTGTAGTTTGAAGAGCAAAATATAAAAGATCGTCTTGTGTCGCATTCTTCGGATAAGAGGGGGTATAACTTTCGATTCAATTTGAAAAACTTGTGTACTCGAAAAACTCAAAGTAAGCGTAGTTAAACTTAAAGTTGAAGAATGTAGTCTAGATGATAAGCTTATATATTTTTGTAACGAAACACGTAAAGGATGTCAGTACACTGTATATTTTATTCAAACATTAGAATTTTAATATTCTTAGAGGATAGTGGAGGGAGGGAGTATTCAGTTTTGGAAGTGATGTCACTGTGAAGAAGTTCTGAAGGTGTGAAATTTGTGATTTTAGAACAAATTCTCTATCTTATCTCCATACTTTTCTTATAAAAGTACTGGGGAGAAGTTATAAAAATATGAAGAAAATTCACCTTAAGTGATGATATCGTTAATTCTCATGACTTCAGGGATTGAATCAGCATTGATATTACAAGGAGAAATTTGATACTGATCACTGTCTGGTAATGTGGCTTTATTACCAACTTGCCTTTACTTTTAATCTGAATGCTCCTCCAGCGATATCCTCACTATAAACATGTGTTAAAACTGTGTTTTTACTGTTAAATCTGATATCAGTAATTAAAAATTGTTTGGAAAAAATGAGTTGTTTTGTGTTTTGATTACAAGTTGTCTGCCAAATAGGTTGAAGATATGGACAATCAAGTGTTTGGACATATATTTGTGTCTGAAATTGTTGTGATAATTCTGGCGGTCAATGAAGTGGCATTTTCTAATGAAAATGCAGATCGGAGGCAAACCTGTTCCTTACCGAGTCCATGTAGCAGTTGTTTGCTTTCAAAGTGAGCGCAAGAAGCAACCGAATGCTCCTCTTCTAGTTCGTAAGCCTCCCATGCTTTCGGAATAGAAACGTCTGCTTCCCAGACCAGCTCTCTCCCAATTTTACTGCTCGAACAGAAGTAGCAGGAGTTAATCTTATGATTGATAAGGAAGAAAAACTGAGCCAGAATAGGATTGGATGTAGCCTTCCTGGCAGATGTCCTAGGGGTTCGTCACGCATTCCGTGATGAACCCCTAAGGACATCTGCCGGGGAGGCTAGATTGGATGAATGGGACAAAGTTCCTGTGGAGGTCAAGTGGTTGGGCACTGGACTTGCAATCTGGAAGTCCTAGGCTCATGCGTAGCTGGAGGGGGTGGGGAAAAAGGGGTTTGATGAATTGGGAGAACACAAAAGAAAAACAAAAATCTAGAATTCAGATCTTCAGAGGTCGGCATTTCTGTGGCAGTCAGTAATGTCAGTGATGTGTCAGATCCAGGAAAAAAATTGACTGTCTTCCAATGATGCAAGTGCCAAAGGTGCAAGTTTCTAGGGAGTTCTAGCAGGGAATTTTTTACTCATGAAAGTGCCATTTCCTGGGTTTTCAATACACTGGCAAGCATTTTCCGTACTTAGACCTGAGAATTTTCTCTTATTCCCAAAACTATCTATTTGCAGGGAACGCGCAGCATTTTTGTGACTATTTTCCATATAAAAACATTGGAAACTGGTCTGGATCTGTGCCAGTGGAAGATATGCTAGACTGAAAGAAAGTTGTTATCAAGTAGTTTTCAAAGTTCTTTTTATCTAAAGGCAGAATTCTGCTAGTCTCACAGGTATGCAGACGTACTGCAAAATCATCCTTTAAATTAAATTCATCAGTTTTATACTTTTCTGGTGTTCTCAAGAGGGTAATTGTTTGATTTCTCTTGTCTTTAAAAAACACAAATCAGTTTTAGTTTCCATAACGAAAAATAAAAGAAATGAAATATTTATTTTTAGCTTTTCAGACCTTTTAGCTGGTCATGCTGAAAGTGTATACTCCAGACAGTTTACTAAGATGGAGTTTAGAGCGTAATATTTTTGTAGCTATATTTCATCCCAGAGAGCAAAGAACTGAGAAAAGAATTGATTTTTAAAAAGAAAAATAAGCTTTTATTTTTCCGTTTCTTCGCGACAAACCTCTGAAAATAATTTAAATTTTCCTTTCTCTTTCCCAGTTTTTCATTTCATTTTCAGCGGCCTTGTCAGTCAAGATTCATATCACGTGACATTTTGTTTTCTAAGATGGCGGCTGTTGGCATAGGAGGAAGTCAACGCAGGAACGAAGCAAAAGATGTAAACTACACTGTTCATTTTGGCCGATTCACGACTTTTCCTTGACCCGATTATCATCATGGACTGGGCAATAACATTTTGACGCACTATCAATCGAAAAAGTTATGACTAAGAGATTTGTGGCTTCTTGTCGTGTCACAAGTTCCTTGGCTGTCAGTGTCAGCTACGTTTCTGTGACTTTTTTGCACGCGTTGTGGCTTACGTTTGGGGTCGGTGTGGTGTCCACTTCAACAGGTAGGATACTTTTTGACTGCGTGGATTGAATTCTAGTCAGATTTCTTTCAGCGTCATTTTATGATTCGCTTCCCGAAACATAACTTACTTGAACATAGGTTTCAGTGGTTTTATAAAATTTCTGCTTGATCGAGACCGAAATCGACATGATCGCTTTCTGTGCGTAAACCTAATTTTACGCAAAAAGAGAAAAATCTTCTTGGGGCTCTCCTTTCAAATATTTATATTACACCTGTAAACGCAATTTTCTTAGTTTCCTGTTCAGGCACAGAAACGTACATGCGAGCTTTTTCGTTTCGACAGAACGTGACCCTCGCTCCTCGATCGTATTTAAGCTTATTAGTGAAATTAATAAACCAACCGGATGTCGAGTGATGGTCTCGTTGCTTTGTTTAACGATGAACAGCTTAATCATTACACACCTGTCAAACTGAAATTATAACAGGTTTTGGTAAAATAAAACGAGGTGTTACTAGTAACTCCTATTTTTGTGTAATCTTTGTAATTTCGTCCTTAGCTTGAATGTGATTGTTCTTGTTAATTGTCTAGTTGTGTATCAGCTGCACTGAAATAAATGTGAATTGTTTTGCGGTTGAGGGAAAATAGATCAATGCAGCAGGGTATGGTAATTATAGTTAGTTTCCTTTTTGTGTAGTGAACCTATGTTAATAAATACTGTCTAGAACAGAGCATAACATTAATAAATTAAATCGCATTAAAGGAATTTTTGTTATTTCATTTTTGAAATAAAAACACACAGCTGTCGCTCATTGCCGAAATAGACGGAAGCTTGCATTGTTTTATTTCTTATCTCAAGTGTAGCATTACTGACTTCTTGTAATACTGAAGGGGTTTTGTGGTCAATGGAAACTGTTTTTGGAACTGAGTTTTGTCATGTTCAAAGCTGGGATCCTGGTCGCTAAACACACATTGGATTGATTTAGTGTCAGTTTGTCTTAACAACAGAAAATAAATGCCTTTTGTTTGTTTTAGGAAAAAAATGTTATTTTTGGTACTCAAAAGGTCAACTAGAGTCAACAGTGACTTGTAGAGTGTAAAGTGAGGAACTAGATAACAATTCTGTTCGTAAATTAAAGATTTTTTTAACTTCAACATTCAACTAAATCATCTGAACAGGTTGAAATTAAACTAAACTTGCAATGGTCTATTTTCAATTATTAAAAACTGGATCATTGTATAATGCAGTTTGAGGGATTTGATTGGCTGAGCGGCCATGGTATACGAGCCATTATACCATGGCCAAGAAATGGCGGCCATTAAATTGTCTGCTGGTTCTTCTCTCACAACGAAATCAGTAAGATCTAACAATATTTCTTGATTGTTTTTAATAAATCAATTATTCCACTTGCGCTTGTTGGATATGAGATGATTATAGCCAACTCGGCGCTACGCGCCTCGTTGGCTATCTATCATCTCATATCCAACGCGCGCTCGTGGAATAATTGTTAAATATTTGCCTCTCGAAGTGTGAGGCATTATTATCAGAAAGCTTAAGAATTTAATGTTTAAGGCAAACGGCAGACGGCAGAAGTGACGGTGTTTACCTACATTTGCTGCTGTCTATTTTCAGTTTCTCAGTAAAATTGAGTAATTTTACATTAGCATGAAAGGCCACAAATACTGTATTTTTCACTATTTTCATCTATGTACTAATTTTTTCAGCAAAACATAAATGCGAATCTAACGTTTGTCACTTGTCGTAAAAGTGATTCTATAGTAATCTGTGTGTCATGTGCACATACAATGCAATCCCAGTTGTATTTACAGTACCGCTTGAAACTATTGGACCTTTTGCACGCGGTTGCCGAACGTGATTGCCGCGAATTCACCGCGGTGGGACGAAAACCGCATTCGCGGCAAAGACGAAAGCAACCGAAAGCCGCGGTGAATTAGACGCGGCAATGCCTCGATAAAATCACAATAATGACTAATTTATACTATTGTCAGGGTATTGTCAAACATTATCTCACCTTTCATCCTAAAGAAGCCCCCAAACAAAAGAATTTGTAAAGACTCACCGAATCAGAAACAGAACGACGATAACAATTCGTTTGGCAGACTGACGAAAGTTTCTTTTTAGAACTGCATTTGGAACATGTTCAGTTTTTGTCACGCTACAGGCAATAATCACAGAGCAAAAGACATAGTTTCAGTTTAATTCTTCCTGTTAACGCCACACAGTCAAGAAAGATATTCTATTCGTTTGATAAACCTCCTGATAACCTTTCCTCCTGATGTTAAATGTGCACTGCAAAAAGTAGATAAGAATATATATTAAACACTTTCAATAGAAATAGCGACGTTGAATTCAAAATATGCAATCGGATTTCAGTACGGACGCGGAGAAAAACAAAGTGAAAATCCCTCCAAATATATTGCCAATGTAATCTGGATTCGAAAAACTAAAACTGCGTAATAGATTTGATTTGGTATCGAGTGTGAGCGAGAAGATCGATTCACTTGGAACAAACACAAACGCGGAAAATTACCGCAATGCTTAACGTATTTCTATTCATATTTACTTTGGATAAAACGAAAACAGCAACTTTGGCAAAAGTGAAAAGCCCACGGAGCCCCTTTTGATGTTTTAAAACGTTGAGAGAAGCCGTCGTTTGGACGTAGAAAGGACCGTGCTATGATGAGAACACCAGGAAGATATCAGTCACGTGTTAGGCAACTAAATTCCTTCACGTGTATCAAGTTTCATTCAGCAACCACACAACGCGAGAAAAAATTTATAATAAGTTGATTTTTTTGGAAGGAAACCTGGACGCTTGCAGTTTGTTATTCAGCCACAACGGGAGTGGCAGTGCCTGTAACTTATGCCCAACTAGTCCCATTGTAATTTCTTCGAAAAGACATGAAAGCGCACGCTTCTTTCAACGACTAGCATTTGAGCTTCCGCTGACCTTTACGTTGCTTCGCGTATCGAATGGAATTGTGTGAGTGTTCAAAGTTTAATTGCGCGTTAAGCAAATAACTTTTGGCATAATCGGAAATATTATTACATTTACCAGTTCAATTCACGAGTTCGCTCACAGAGCGCTTTGATTATTTCCCTTGAGTGCGCGTGCGCTTCCGTGAAATTTATCACACCTAAAACCCGACAGTTCGCTGTCCTCGAAGAACATGAAAACAAAGGGAACAATAGTCCATTCAAACCCAACCGCGTCCTGCCCTTCACCGCGGCTTAAGTCAACCGGAAAAAACCTAGGCTAAACCGGGGTTTTCGTTGCAGTTAGACGGGGTTTTGCCGAGGTGAAACCGCAGGTCAAAACCGCGATTCGACCGAGGCAAAATCGCGGCAAATGGTCCAATAGTTTCAGGCGGTACTGTATAAGTCTCCTATAGATCAGCATGGTTTCATTGCCGGCAGCTGGCTTAAAAACTGGCTACTTCTAATTTTGTTCTGTCTACAGTGTATTTTGCATTGAAAGGACCGGGGTTACGTGCTAAGCTGCATTCTCGAACTTAATGAGCAGGTCTTTCGTTAAGGTTTTGACCCTTTAAGCCCTAACAGTGATCAGCATCAAATTTTTCCTTGTAATATCAATGCTTATTTAATCCCTGAGGTCATGAGAATTAAGGATATGAATCACCTGAGGTTAATTTTCTTTATATTTTAATAACTTCTCCCCAGTACTTTTATAAGAA
This sequence comes from Pavona decussata, assembly GCF_977016875.1. Classification (NCBI taxonomy): domain Eukaryota; kingdom Metazoa; phylum Cnidaria; class Anthozoa; order Scleractinia; family Agariciidae; genus Pavona; species Pavona decussata. The sequence goes on along the minus strand of NW_028145558.1, from coordinate 247,048 downwards.
AAGTATGGAGACAAGATAGGAGAATTTGTTCTTTGATATTAGGGATCAAAGGGTTAATGAAACCCTTCAATGAGAACCCTGGATCAGTGTTTAGGCCGATTTAGTTGGTACAACTTTTGCTTACAACTGTCGCATGTGATTTCTAGGGTGCTTGCTGCTCGCATCATGCAAAAAATCGCACACAAAGTCTCATCATTCAACATTGCCTATACCTACGATTATCGTACATGTAGGATTTTATGTTTTAAAATCCTACGACTTTTTTCGTACACGACAGTCTTAAGCGAGTTGTAGATTTGATTTACATAAAACAATTCATGCCGTACAGGCCTGTCGTAAGATTGTCGCATGCGAGAAAGTTGTACTGTGTAAATTGCCTTTTAGAGCATTCAGCCGATACCTGCATTTGAAGTCATGTTTCAACTCCTGTTGCGTTTAGTGAAGCTCTTTCTGAGCATCTTGAGTGTACAAGGAAACATACTGTCTGTCTATATTTTATAATTCACTTATCCAAGTCAGCACTTACAATTGTTTTTCTGATCTTTCAGGTGTAACTGTGAGCGAGGGTGATAATGTTACTTTAAACTGTTCTTTAAATGGATCTAACATAAACTGGACTTTGCCAGATACGAGTGAGAGAACAGAGCACAACTTGCGTAACTTACAAATCCGTGTGATCAACAGAAGTCAGAGTGGACCTTACAAATGTCAAAACTCAATTTCACATGAATATCACAATGTGACTGTGGAATGTAAGTAAAACTATGTGTATCAGTTTAATAATTATAATAATAATTTACCAATTTATATAGTATGTATTTACATGTGCTGATCAATAGCGCTTTACAATCATATGTTTAAAAAAAAATGAAAATACATTACCGTGAGAATAAAATAAACTAAGTTACAAACTATAAAAATACTTGTTAAAAAGATAGGTTTTAAGTCGAGATTTAAAACTGTTAAGTGATGTTCCTTGACGAAGCTCCAAAGGTAGCTCATTCCAGAGTTTCGGAGCTGCTGCTGAGAATGATCTTGCTCCCAATGTTGTAAGCATCTTTCCCTTGGGATGGTCCAATAAGAGCTTACCAGTAGACCTAAGATTATATAATGAATTCGATTTTATACTAATAAGATCGCTAAGATAAGTTGGCGCTAGGCGATAAATACATTTGAAAGTCAAAAGTAAAATCTTATAGTCAGTACGCAAAGAAACTGGCAGCCAGTGCAGCTCATAAAGCGCTGGTGTAATATGAGAAAACTTTCCAATGCCAAGAATAAGTCTTTCTGCTGCATTTTGTACACGCTGTAATTTAGCGATCTGCACATTTGGTAAGCCAAACAGTTTGTTAAACATGCACCTTTAGTTGGTGACAGGGGCTGATCCAGGAGAAGAAAGGTTTTAACTATAAAAATAACTAAATAGCTACATTGTACTAAATAACTAAAATAGTAATTATATTGATAACTTTCAATTAATGTACATGTATGTTCATTTGATAACTTAACAGAGCACAGTTAACCCATATTGCTGTAAAATTCTGTTTTGTAACTCTTCTTTGCAATATGAGTTTAGTAAGGCCATAGTCTGCAATGCAGGGGTCTAAATTTTGAGTTCTCGTTTGGATTAGGTGATTCCAGAGATTTAGTAGCCACAAGAACGTTTTTAAACTTTCCAAAATTATATTGCCAAAGAATTTCAGTATCCAAGTTGATGGTTTGCCTGTGATAAATTACCTAATATGGTGAATGGGACAAGTCTATGGAAACCCAGTACCTTCGAATGTGACATTTATGTTCCCTGAACTACCCAAGAATGTACATGTGATATTGTTACAAAGGCAAATTGTACAACTCCTGATAAGGGATTGATATGAGGATGTGCATGTATGTGACGAGTGGTCGTTTATGGGAGATTAGTCAAACGAAACAAAATATTATTGCAATCTGTTATCTCGAAAAGTGGTGGCGGCTGCCTACAAGAAGTGGTCGCTTATGAGAGGTTCCAACTATAGTGATTTTACTGGGGAAATTTTGGTGTTTTGGAAAAGTGGTCTCTTAAGAGAGGTGATCGCTTACAAGAGGTGGTCACAAGGGGAAGTTCGACTGTAGTTGCCATCTTGGATTTTAGAAGTAGAGGAAGATTGGAGAGAGTACAAAGTGCGACCAAGGAGTTGGGTATTAGGCTGAAAGAAAAAGGAGGTGGGGAAGAGGGAAGGGGAGAGAACACCTCTCCCCCCACCCCCTCCCTACCCCTTTCCCCAGCTCCCAAATTTTTCGTAAATCCAACATGGCTGCTACGATTAACCAAAATTCTGGCACTTGCATGCCCCCTCCCCCCCCCCCCCCCCCAAAATGCGTGCATTAAAGGCTAGTAAGGGTAATTGGCCAATGCTATGATACCCACTATAATTTCTTCTAAAGTACATGTACACATGTACATGTAAGATAGAGTCTCTCATTTGTAACCATTAGCCAATACTCTTTAAGAGAAAAATGTACATTGTATTTTTAGTTTTTAAATATTTTGGTTTTTTTCTCTTTCTTGTCTGTATTGTAGTTGGCGCAGAGGGGATGATTGCAATGAATGTAACAAATGTTACTCTTGGGGGTACTTTAAATATTTCATGTAAAGTTGAAGGTGTACCACAATTCCATGAAGTGGCTTGGTTTTTCTGTATTAATGACAGCAATTGTACCCCAACAGGTAAGCTTAATCTGTGGCAGTCTTGACTTTAAAAAAAAAAAAAACATTATGTGGTTGTTATGATGTAAGTGACCAGATAGTTACTTTTCAATGTGGAAGACACAATAATAAGAGCATATTCAACCAACCATTTTGCTTTTCACTGCCGTCAATCACTGCAGCGGACCCCTTAGAAAACAAAAGCATTTGGCTCAACAGGGTCAAAAGGTCATGTTTGTGCACTGTGATTGGCAGATTTTGATCCATTTTGTTGGTTTCTTTATTTTTGTAGTCAGTCGGTTGTCACTGTAGTTATGATTGACGGCAGTAAAGCATGTAAATAGTTTCTTGATGGTGAAGTTCCAAGTCCGTATGAAAAGGCGTAGTAGTAGTGGTTGAGGGTTGGTGGTTTGAGGCTAGGTTGATCGTATTACAGTATTTTGTTTGGCATTGATCACCCCTCTTTCCCAGATTTCTTTGAGTTTGCCAAAACTACTCGTCAAGAGCTAACCACGACTACAAACTTTATTTGAGAAGAGCGGTTTGTAATTGCTACAAATATTCTTTCTTTATTCGCATTGTAAGGAAATGGAATGACTTGCCAGGATATGTTGTACATGCCAAATCATTATCTGTTTTTAAGAGTAGACTCAAAATTTATTTGAATATTTATTGAATCAGTGGCCATTGAATTTTATTTAGTTCTAGAAATTTTTAAATATAATTTTTGTAAGTTTTTAGTTAGGGAAATTGCTTTGTACAGGGTTAACCTCACGATTTCCCTTTTCAGGATGTTTTTAATTATGTTGTAGCTTCCTGAATAAAAATTGTTATGTTATGTTATGTTATGTTGTGTTTGTTAGACAAATAACTCTGGTCTGTGTTGTCTATCTTCATCCCTCCCCCAGTTGTTAAAAGCATGGTTATGTTAACCCAGGAGTAGCTGTTAGTTACTACTAATTATTGATAAACAATTTTCCAAAAGATTTTCATTATAATTTTATTTGCTCCAGGAATATTACTAGATTATTAGTGTCTCATAAGGAGTAGGAGCCCTCAATAAACCCTTTTTGGCTTAACAGGAGAGCCACTTCAGTTAACCTTCACTTAAAATCAGGGGATTTTCTGCAAGATTGAACAGGATAATTGTTTTATTATGCAATTCATCAATTTCAAAGCACAGTTTTGTTCTCACTGGAAAAGCTGGAGATTTAATCTTTATTTTGCCATTTTTCTCCCTGACGCACAAAATTACGTAACTTAATATCGCAGCATTTCTGTTGACTATGGACGACGAATATTCAGTGCACCGTGACCTTTTTTGGGCGGTGTTGAATAATAGCGCAGGATATCTGTTGACTATTGGCGGATTTCATATCATTGGGGACTGGGTACAAGTCTGTGTATTATGGGATATGGGACGTAACACTCCCACAGCCAGAAAGAGCACATGGAGCTTTACAAAATCCTCAAGTTTGGTGGGATTTGGGCCAATATTGAACGAGATACAGCCATTTAAGAACTTTAAAAATTTTAGTAAGAAATGTTTGAATAGCCGGACGCGACGGACAATTTGTGCGGCGTCCGTATGTATTTCATTGTAAAATTTGGAGTTTTTGAATGGCTGTATCTCGTCTAATATTGGCTTGATTGACACCAAACTTGAGGATGTTGTAAAGTTCGGTGTGCTCTTTCTGGCTCTGTACGTGTTGTATCCCATATCCCGTAATACACAGACTCATACCCAGTATCCCACGATGTGAAATCTTGCAATGGACAACAAAATAATATTCAGGTACTTATACTGCTTCTTTTTGTGTTTGTTCTTTAGGTAACAGCTCTTTTCTGACACATTATGTTGCTCCTAATGTAACCTGTTCAATGCAAGGCAGATATAAGTGTAGCCCTAGGAATTATGTTTCCAATGCAAGGAATGGGTCCACTTTGGTGCACATTGAAGGTAATAATAATAATTATTAATAATGTATTTATCAGGGCTGTCAACTCTCCTGGATAACCTGGGAGTCTCCATATTTTGAACCGTATTTTCCGGTCTCCAGATTTATGTCTGTAATCTCCAGATTTTGAGCCGTATTTTCTGGTCTCCAAATTTATGTCTGTAATCACCTGGATAATTGACGAAGGTTGCCATTTGTCGTAGACTCGACTTTCTGACAAGAACATCTGAACTGTGAATTTAGCCTTGATGTGACGCCTCTGTTAGGCGCTTTGTTATTGCTGGCCGGGGAAGTGATATTAGGTCCATATTTGAAGACGTGTGAGGTTGACATGCAGCCCTGATTTATATGTGTAAATGCTTTTTGGAGTTGCTGTAGTCCACCGTTCCTTCATTTTTTGCCTTTAAAAATTGAAATTGCTCCCAATAAATTAATTATAAATTAATTACTATAGGCCCTTTTTTGGCATAGAGACTGGCCGTTGATGTAAGAAACTTAATAGTTGAATATTTAATGTTTGAGCAAAATTCTAAATAAACTTGTAAGTTAGTTATTACTTTATTTTGTAAAAAACACAAACAACTTATACACAAAGGACATGTGGACCGTTGACGGATTAAATTTTGTGCACAACTACCAATGCTTTCCTTGGCATAGTTCAGTATTATAATTATTATACATAAATATTTTTTAAGAAATCAGCAGTTAAACGCTGGAATCTCTTTTGCATAGGCCGCTTGCATTTTTAGTTATAATTTTCTTGTATTTATTATTTTGTTAATTTGCTCATATTGAGTAATTATTTTGATTTTAAGGCAAACAAGTCATTTATGCCCTTGCTCAATTTAATCCTTCATTTACTTGTTATAATATGTACATGCCTGAGGGTGGTTCTAGACTAGAGTATCGAATCCAAACCCTGATATCCTTGTTTTAATACATGTTAAGGGAACTTTGTGTATACATGTACACTTACATGGCATCAATTCCAAATTTTAAAATGCTTTTTGATCTAACCTTGTGCTTGCTTGCCTACAGTGAACATCACTTAAATTTTCTAACTTAATTAATTACATACAAAAATAATTGTGTTAAAGCAACAGAAACTATCTTAAAATTTACATGTTCACCCTATACCATGATCATTAATTAAAAACAGTAGAAATGAGAGGCATGTTTTAAAAGTGCGACACATACATGTATGCAAATGGGGCTGTGTCTTAGAGCTCGAAGGCCAGCTGTTCCAGAGGAAGGAACTGCAATAATTTATTGTTGCGGGAAAATCCTGAACACATAACTTTTGTAAGAAGAGATTTGATCAGGCACTATTGAACCCCATCGTGGTCTTGTAGTCCAGTGGATTTGCTTCTTACGACGAACAGGAAAGCTCTTGTTGATGACTGCGGCTTGAAGTTACAAACATGATGGCACGAAAACGCTCCAGAAAGGGAAAATTTCAAGTTCCGGTTGCTGTCCGTGGCTCAAAAATGTCTGTGCTTAAGCTTCCTAGTTGAGCAGTGAATTAGTAACCTAAAGGACATGGGTTTGAGTCCCAGTTGATATTAACCCTTTAACCCCTAATTTCAAAGAACAAATTCTCTTATCTTGTCCCCATACTTTCCTCATAAAAGAAGTCATTAAAATATCAAGAAAATTTATCTTCCAAGGGTGATCATATCCTTATTTCTCATAACCTTGGTTGAATAAGCATTGATACTACAAGGAGAAACTTGATACTGATCACTGTTAGGGCTTACAGGGTTGATAAAGAGCCACGATTTTATTTTAAGTGGTCAGGATTTTAGCATACATGTAGATGTAGATGTGTTTGTTATCTTTTCAAGGATCACTACATCCAAGAGGCTGTTACTCCAGAAATTTATGACAGTTTTCACTAGACAGAAGCATTTGCCTACGTTTGAGAACTGACTAACTTGATTGTTGTTTTTTTTTTTTGCTATAGGTTGTCCATTAACATCGTCTACAACTCCAGCGCCCAACAGTACTACAACAGTGGATGATGGTTCGACTGAAGGAAGCAAACAAAAGCCTACATGGGCAGATGCAGTCTTTATTGCTCTTGGTGTTTTTGGTGGTATTATTGCTATTGTTATGACAATTGGACTCTACCTTCTTTTAAGGTGAAGTGTAATAGCTTTGTGAAATTGCTCTTGCTACAATACAAAAATTTAAGGGGGATTTAACCTAAATTTGAATGAAATTTGAAGAGCTAGGTTTTTAGAAGGGATAGAAGAAAGAACATGATTTTTGGAACACCAACAGACAATTGATAACCACGCAAGAGCACCGCAGGTTGCTAGTGGACTAACTTGGTGTCCATCTATGAATTATTAACTACAAATTATAATATTTATTTTAAAACTTCACTAAACCTTCAATATTTCTTATTTCTGTTATAAATTTACCAATCCTTCTAGAAAAAATATCTCCTCCCAAATATACCCAAAAATTCATAAAACACGCCACAATACTGATTCACAGGATGATGATAGAGTTTTTGGATTGCTTGAAACATGAACGTCATATATTTTCGATTAAACCTATGTCAAGTGGCGGAAAAATGGCATTTAGGTGAAATCCCCCCTTAAGGAAAATTTTCAAAATTTGTGCAGGTGTTCTCTAGAGTAATGCGGTTTGAGTTCAAATTTGCACTCTCCATTAAATTGTGGATTATTTCTAAAGAATTACATCAGGAAATACGTGTATTAACGCATTTGACCCTGACAAGAATGAGTTCCATGAAATTTCTCATTAACCCCAAATAATTCTGTTATTTGTCATTTAATACGTATACCCCCATTAAGAAGTCTGTTTTTATAGCATCACCCTGCTATAGTATTTTTTACCCTTACCACTAATAAAAGAATTCCATTGTTCAGCAACATTTTGTGCATTTTTATGTGGGTGGAGGTTTTTGGTGGGGTTGGGAGGAGGGGGGGGGGGGGGCATTTTAGAATGGTACCTTCTTCTTTTAGTGTAGATACATTCTGTTCACAGTTTATAAACTGTACTGTAATTACCATATTTACTCGAATAAACGCCGCGGTGCTTATTTAATTTTTCGTGTCTCCTGTGCGGCGCTTATTTGAGGGCGGCGCTTATTAAAAGGCTCATAGCACAAAGCCAAAACATTTTGATTGTACAAGCATATGCTGACAATCTCCTTACCGCAACAGTTACAGGGAAGAGAAAGAGGGAGGTTGGGCTTGTCGTACCGGCGTACAGCCTTCACGCAAGAACTGAAGAACGCGAACATTTTGAAGAGAGAACTGAATGAAAGAGCATCAAGATATACTCGCTTCGAACTGAAAAACATCAGTATTGATGAAAATAAATTCCCATTGCTGGCTTAGAACCCCATTGCAGCGATTACAGTGTATTTTTATCATCTTATGGAAATACTCAAATAAGCACCGCACCGGAGATGCAGCGCTTATTAACCATTTGGCTCCACGTGCAGCGCTTAATTGAGGGCGGCACTTTTTCGGGGGCGGCGCTTATTTGAGTAAATACAGTATGTGGAAATAGCACATCTTAAACAGCAAGTGTTATTAGATTATTCAAAAGGAAAATTGATTGAAGTTAACCACTCATTTTTTGAGATTTAATACACAGCTGTATAATTAAGCCTAAAACTGTTAAAAAGTGCCATTACAAATTCTATTTTGGAGTTTTTGGAATTACTGACCCTTAATTAACTCTGAAAAATGTTTGGCTATCCCAAATTGTCCTTTTAAGAGGAATCAAAATAGCCCTAAGATTTTCTATCTTGCATAGTCATAAAATGTGCAAATAAACAAAACAAACAAAAAAGGCCGTCTAATAATCTCCAGATAGGCCAGTGCCTAATAACCAATTTGTAATGAATAAACCCTCATCACAAGGGAACATCTCATGCTTGAAAAACTTGGGTCTGCATTGTAGTGAGTGCAGTACCGTTGTATAATCTCATGTTATCTTTTGTTTATTTTCTAAAGATGTAGAGTCCAGTGCTGCTGCAAGGCTTACTGCAATGGCTTCTTTAGTGTGCAACGTGAGCCCAACCCTCCCACGCCAAGCAAGAGACAGCCAAGTCTTATTGGTGTTTCAAGTACGTTATGTAAACAGTCATTTTCAGATAACTTAATTATTACTCTGCAGTGTTGAAGGATAAGACACTTGTCGCATTATTTCAAGATAAGGGGGTTAGTTTCTGAAGAAAATGTGGTGCTGCCTCGGTGAGGAGTGGAGACGAATATTTTAAAATAGTCTGTTTTGCTGGTTATTGTTTTGAGAAAATAGAAATAAAATACACCACCTTGTTCAATCTTGCTGTAAAATAGGTTTAAAATAAAAGTAAAACACAATTAAAAATTATAGTGGCTCTACAGTATTTTCCCTATCAGGTACAGTAAAATGGGAATAAAATATAAGTCTGAGAGAATAAAATAGTATAAATTAAAATAGACATAAAATATAAAATATAAATAAAATAGGATTGTTTTTGCAAGCATGGTTTTATCAACAGTTGATAACTTTTAGAACTAAAAGTAATTTGGACACCCAAAAGAGATTCGAGTGCTGACATTTTAAGCAATGGCTCTTCATCAGAACAAAGATTCATCTCCCAAATCAGCACTCTTAATCCCCACGGAATCAACAAATGCTTTTCATTCAACTAATTTATTTTTGCTGGTTCCCTTGTTACCGTGCTCCCACCAATAGCATGGCCCCACTGCTCCTTGATCTACTTTGATGAAGGGCTAATATTTGAAATGTCAGCGCTCAAATATCTTTACAGTGGGGCCAAATTATCTTTTCAATCACTTGATAAAACCAAGCATTTATTTCAAGATAAGTCTTGGAGGAAAATGCTTCAGTCTGAGGTAGTACACCGTACATTGTTAAATTATTAGAATTAATTAGATGATGATTATGATATTCATTCAATCTCATTCATGAGCAATTGAATTACACCTGAACTAAATTCAACTGAGTTCTCATTATTCTGCCGCTTTTGAAATGAGCTTTAAATATGTATTTTTTTGTAACTGCTGTCAAGTTAAAAGCTACTGAAATTAGTCTGTTTGTCAACTTAAAGGGAAAGTACAGGTAATCATGGGGTTTTTGATATCGTTTGTCAAAAATGATGAAATAAGACTTTCAATCAGAAGCCAAATAATTCTAGAATGACGAGAGGAAAGAGATCAACTCAGTTAAACTTGAAAGGAACAACTCGTGATCTGTTATAGCGCATTTTGGAAACAAAATGCAAGAACTTGAAAAACATTAGCCTAACATTTTTCAAGTTTCAATCCATACCGGCCAACTCTGTCTCTAGCCAGAGGCACTAATCGACAGTTTTATTGCACTGGGGTGATAATTTATAACAAACTTGACAATTACTTCCGTCGTTTTTTCTGCTGACAGGCAAACATTTTTGGGTTTTGAAATGACAGCAAATTTGTGTGATACTTCCCCTTTAAGGCCAAATGAGCCATAATTATACATACAGCATTTCACTGAGAGAAGATTTATGACTGAGTTGCATAAATTTGCATAATTTTGTTTGGGTTTCTGTCAATGTTGATCTTGTGGTTGAATATTCACATCTTTGTTTGAAAATGGATTATTATAATATTTTAAATAAATCATATGATCGGTTGTTCGGTGGACAGAGGAAATACTATGAAAAAATTATCCAATCCAACAATGGGGAGTTACATTTATGGCAAGTACCCATCATGTGAAATTAAATTCTAGTGGTAACTTCTATAATTATGAGTAGGTTTATCTTATTATTCAAAGAATCGACTTTTGTAAAATATTAATGAGAATTCAACACCGAATTACAACTGTTAATAAATTGAACTACTTTGTTCCTTTTTGCCTTAATTCTTTTATTACTGGAGAAAATTTCTAGGTTCCTTTTTTAGTGTTTTTCCTGGGGTTGTACATTGAGGAGATGCAGTATAAAATTTGTGTGCCTTTTAAGTTTCGGTTTTGGTTAAGCTTATGTTTATAAATTTTTTGGCAAAAAGTTCTTCTCTGACCACAAGCATTCTTCTGTGAAGATCAACTTGCTCCTCAGTAAAACGTGACTTTGCATCTCTGACAGTAGGTAACTTGCATAATATTATTGTAGATTCTGCCAGCATATTTGAAGTTGAGTTTATTTAGTCATTTCAAGTAAATAAATTTTTGTACATTCTCAATTATTATTTTGTAGTACCTGTACAAAGCTTTTAAAATGTGTGAATTTGCAAATTAACATATTTCTTGCCAGAAAATTTCAACGTCAAATACTCTTCTTCTTGTAATCAAGTAACTTACATACAATTAGCAAACGTAAAATGCTGTAAATTAAACCTCCAAAAATAACAGCAATTTAGGAATAAACTTGTACAGAATGTTTCTCTTGGGCATGGGATAGAAATTGTGTATAATATGTTACATGTATATGGTTTTAATTTTTTTGGCTTGAAATTTTTCAAACCAGTTTATTTTTTATTTGCCTTTGTGCGGCATCATTACCGGAATCTTAGACAAAGGGAAATCAAAATGAAACTGGTTTGAAAATGAAAGTGTGTATATGTTGTGGTTTAAAATTTTTTTTGGCTTAAAAATGTTCAAACCAGTTTAACTTTATTCTCCTTTGTGCAACATTCATTACCATAATCTGAGACAAAGGGAAACAAAAATTATGAAACTGGTTTGAAAATTTTTGTACCCCAAAATTTGAACCACTGTGACAACATATTACATTGTACAGAGCTGAACACTGATGTGTATAGAACTTTACAAGCAGACCAGAAAATGTCTTCTGCCCTCCCAGTCTCTTTATCCTCGTCATACACTGTACTAATACATGTACACTGTAAGCTTTTTTTTGTGGCAGGAAAATATAGAATTTTTAGATATGCCTTTTTTATCCCATTTCCAAGCATATTTTCAGTTTAATAAGATACAGTACTTGAAGAATTTGACTGGACAACATGCATGCTATTTTAAAACTATTAATTTTCATTCTTTTGTTGTTCTAATTGTTTTTTGCAGAGTTAAAACATGGAGCAATTCCGTTGGATGACTTTTCCCGCCATGTTAAAGTTTTGCATACAGACGGTGACTACAGATTCAATCAGGAATTTGAAGTAAATGTTGTTGTTTTTTTAAACAATTGACTACATTCCTATTGCTTCTTAGCTTCTCCAAGTTGATTTGATTTCATACCGGCTGTGACAGCCTCAGAAAGGTCCCTTTTTAGGAAGGGGGGGGGGGGGGGTTGGGGATGAAACTGACATTGCTGAGGGATTTTATCATTCAAGAAGTGCTTGTGTTAGAGGGTATTTGCCTTAGGGAGATATCAGTTGTAAAGGGACTGGCCTCTCTTAACCCTTTAACCCCTAATATCAAAGAACAATTATTTCTCCCACAGTATGTTGTCCCTATACTTTTCTTATAGAAGTATTGGAGAGTTTTCTGTCCTAGAGAGGTGTCTGTCTTACAGAAGCGTCTGTCCTAGGGAGTTGTCTGTCTTAGAGGGATGTCCATGTTAGAGAGGTGTCTGCCCTATAGACTGAGTTGTCTTGCAGAGGTGTCTGTCTTAGAGAGTTGTCTGTCATAGAGGGATGTTCATGTTAGGTGTGATGCCCGATAGAGTTGTCTTAGAGAGTTGCCTGTCTTAAAGTTTTCTATCTTGGAGAGCTGTCTGCCTTAGAGAGCTGTCTGTTTTAGAGGGGTGTCTGTCTTAGAAAGCTGTCTGCCTTTGAAAGATGTCTGTTTGTCTCTCAGAGAGATGTATGTCTGATAGGTGTCTGTCTAATAGAGGTATCTGTCTTAGAGGGGTGTCCATATTAGAGAAATGTCTGCCTGAGAGAGGTTTCTGCCCTAAGTGAGACATCTGTGTCGGAAAGGTTTTCAGAGAGGTTTCTCTCTAGGAGAGATGATGGTCTGTGAGGGATATCTATCTTAAGGAGTTATTTGTGTTTCCCAGTTGTGCTTGTCTATACTGACATATTTCTTTTTTATTTTATTTCTTCTAACAGCAATTAAAAAATGTCCATGTTAAAAGCAGGACATGGATTCACAGTGATAAAGCAGAAAACCAGTCCAAAAATAGATATGGAAATATTGTAGCTTGTAAGTGAAATTATCAATAATGGTGAAGTCATAAAGCTGGTTTTCACTAGGGCATAATTAAGCATAAGCATAAAGATAAGCAAGTGAGAACACCAGCTACATAAGCATAAGGACAGACGCACACTCAGAAACCATTTCTTGACGGAATTCTCAATGACAGGTCTCCTCAATGTTAAGCAAGATGGTGGTTAAAACGGTTGACTGCCTTGTGCTTGTGCTAGAGGGTAAAGCATAAGCATTAAGCATAAAGATAAGCAAGTGAGAACACTAGCTACATAAGCATAAGGACAGATGCACAGTCAGAAAACCATTCCTTGACGGAATTCTCGATGACAGGTCTCCTCAATGTTAAGCAAGATAGCGGATGAAACAGTTGACTGCCTTGTGCTTGTGCTTATGTCGTCCCTGTTCTCACTGGTGAAAATGGCTACATAACAATGACATAAGCATAAGCATAAGCATAAGCATAAGCATAAACATAAGCATAAACATAAGCATAAGCATAAGCATAAGCATAAGCACAAGAAGAACGAACATGTTTGTCCTTCTTGTGCTTGTGCTTATGCTTATGCCGCAGGTCTTCTCACTTGCTTAAGCAGTGTTTGAGCTTCTGCTTCTCAGCTTCTGCTTATGTCCTAGTGAAAACCAGCCTATAGTGCTGATATTCTCGAGGGATATCAATTGAAAACAACTGTACACGTTTTGAAATGAAATCCCATTAATTGAAGGGCTTGGTTTTTCAGATTGCTTTTTGTTATTTTAGCTCAGATTCACCGGAGTTTTTGCTTTTGGCATTGAATTCCTTCAGGAAATGTTGCTCCAATGTTTTATCCGCTGCTTTGCACCACGTTTTGTGACAAAAATGAAAATCTTGCCCATAATCATAGGTTAAAATGGGCAATGTTTCCATCATTAAGGAATTGAAGGCTACATGTACATGCAGAAAATCTGGTGAATCTTAGCTAAAACAGTAAAAGCCAATCTACAGTACATGTAAAAAGCGCTATGGGTGGGTTATGCACTGAGCTCCTCAACTGGTTTTTGGTACAGAGAAAATGACCGAGGCTTTTTAGTTTTTGATGGATAATGTTTTTATGTATGATTGTTTCTATGCCTAGCATTTTATCAGTACAACATGCCCTCTTTCAGAACTTTGTAACTGGCGTTTTCAGCCAAATCTTTCACTTCGGCACATCTGGTCTTGCCCTCTACCTGCTATTTCCCTCCCAGATTTTTGTGTCCACTGAGGGAGGGTGTGGGGTGGGGCTGGCAACCATCAAACCATGGTCCGATTGGTACTTTATCTTGGGGTTAGCAGCCAAACTAGAAGCCTGTGGATTACCCAGGCATCCAACTTCAACTGTGATCAGTGCGGTTGTTGACAACCCTTTTGCTGATTTTAACTTGTATTTAAATCTTTTTAGATGATCATTCCAGGGTGATTCTTACTCCAACGCAAAATGAACCAGATTCCCATTATATTAACGCCAACTACGTTGATGTAAGTATGCAGTACTATAAATGAATGACAGTTTCAATCAGTCACAATGCACTTTGCATCTTACGTCTTTACCTTTTTTGAAAGCTGTCTGTTTTTCTGTTCAAACAACGGCTACTTCATATAGCAGCAGACCATTCATTTTCAGTTACACATGATTGTAGAACATCTAGGTCAGACTACATCTGACATTCAACATAGTGTAACTGCTAACCTGTGGATGCTTACTACAGCTGCGGCTTTTGCTTTTCAAACCCATGTCATTGCCTATGGCTGGAAATGTGTGGTTCCAAATCATGATCCCCTCCACTGGCAGCCACTATCAGTCAATAATTTGATCTCACCCACCCACCCACGCATGAATGTGAAGTAATAATTATATCAAACACGAGACACGGTGTTTCATCACATATAAAACACTGAGAAGAGAGCTTCTCAAACAAACTGATTTTGAAGGGGAAATTAAGAATGCAAAAACGAGGAGTTTTTTATCAGATATCCAAACACGTCATGGTGCATGATTTCCTTTGTATTTGGCTTTTGAATTATTAATGAGTTTGAGAAAGACAGATGAAATCGGTGATAGAGATAGACCAACGACACAGTGGAGGGATGGGGGGATGGGGGCAGTAAGGGGGTCTTTAACGTCCACAAACTGATTATTAGGAACAAGTGTGGCTAGACAGGGCCTACGGTTTATCATCCTTATCTTAGAAGACTAAAGAGTCTAACCGTTTGTAGATGTCATTACAAAGGCAGCACTTTCTCCTCAATTATTTAAAGACCCTGAGCACTTTGGCTTCTACATGGGCTATGAGATCATTGAATTGTGCTCTTTGTTTTATTTTGCAGAGCTTTGAAAAACGAAATGCTTATATAGCTACCCAAGGTAAGGATTGTTTTTGGGTTCATATAATTGCACGAAATAAGGCCCTAAGTGACTTTTGATGGAAGGTCAAATTCTTCTTTCGTTTTACAAGCGAATACAAGGCAATTTGGAAGGTGAATCTTGGAGTTTATCAGAAGTCACTTAGGGCTATTTTACAGGCACCCCTTCAATTATATGGGAGGTTGTAACTACAGTTGAACCCTGCTAACTTGAATCCCAAGGTAAACAAAAAATAATTGGAGTTAGCGAGGTTGGTGTTGAATTTCAAGAATCATGTTAAGAATTAATAAAATATGGTGGCTTTATCATTCTTTCACAATCACAAGTCAGTTTGGGGCAATAAGTTTGTTTAATAAGAGCCTTTTGGTAAGAATGTTTGGTGTGGGAATTGTAGCAGAAATTTTAAGAACATATTAAGGACATGAAACCAACGGCTGAGACCTAGTTAAGGATGTTACTTTCCATTGCAATGACGTTATCAAAACCTACAGTTGTAGTCAACTGTAACCTCGCTTTCACTGAAAGGCCAGGTCACTAAGCACAGAACTTTAAGTTGCAATATTGATTGGCATTTAATTTCTCCTTATTTTATCACTACTTGTCCAGATATTCGAACTAATTCTCCCAACTAGTTGTATAAGCAATATGGAGAAAATACGAGAATATGAGAACTGACCAGCATTACCAGCATTGGCTTGCCGCTTACCTCTTGCTCTTGGCTCCTGTTTTGCAGGACCCATGGCCAACACCATCAAGGATTTTTGGCGCATGGTTTGGGAACAGAACTGTACAGTTGTAGTTATGATCACAAACATCATTGAAAAAGGAAGAGTAAGTCATCCATGTTTGCAAGATATTTGTCTGTTGCGTGTTTACTCAGGTTTTCAAGTTTCATTAGTGAGCTTATAGGAAAAGTATCACGCAAATTTGCTGGCATTTCAAAACCCAAAAGTATTTGTCTGTCAGCAAAAACAAAGAAATAATTGTCAAGTTTGTTATAAATTATCACCCCAGTGCAATAAAACTGTCGATTAGTTCCTCTAGCCAGAGACAGAGTAGGCCGGTATGGATTGAAACTTAGAAAATGTTAGGCTAACGTTTTTCAAGTTCTTGCATTTTTGTTTCCAAAATGCGCGAGAACAGAGTACGAGTTGTTCCCTTCAAGAATTGAGTTGATTTCTCTCCTCTCGTCATTCTAGGATTATTTGGCAGCTGTTTGAAGATCTTATTTCATCATTTTTAACAAAAGATACCCAAAACTCCCTGATACTTCCCCTTTATACACCAGGATGGCTGAAGTAGGATGACGGCAAATTGCCCTTGTGTGACAAGCGTGACAGCTATATCTGCGTGATTCCAGATTGTAACTTGCCAAACTCTTGTTATTTTCATTTCATAAAATTGTATGATTAAAGGATGACAGTGAAGTCTAAAAGTAACATCAGAGTGAGTAGGTAGTTAGCTATCATACTGGTCAACAGAATGGTATTTTGCCATCTGCCATCTTCTGTCACACTGTTGCGTATGTTGCGGGAAGCAGGGATGGCGCAGTGGTGAGAGCACTTTCCCCCAACCAACATGGCTCAGGTTCGATTCCTTGGCGTCGATTAGTGGGTTGAGTTTGTTGTTGGTTCTCGACCTTCCTCCAAGAGATTCATCTCGAGGTACTCCGGTTTTCCCCTCTCCCCAAAAGCCAACATTTCTAAATTTCAATTCGATCTTGTACTTCCCTGCCACCAAATAAAAAAAAAAAATTGCAGTGGAATTCTTAATATACTGCCTCTCACCTGTACAAAACAGTTAATCGTACAAATTATTTTTGTTATTATATCTTCTTTTCAGAACAAGTGTGCAATGTACTGGCCATCTAGGCAAGCTAGAAGTGAAGTACACGGTCCTCTAAGGATAACTTACTTGGATGAGGAAACGTTTGCGTTCTATTCTGTACGAAGATTTGAAGTGAAACCTGTCGACCAAAACAGTCATTATTGCCAGGTAAGAATTCACTGAAAGTTTGCTTTGTGTAGAAGGAAGTTATCCCCAGTAGCTTTAAATTGGAATGGCCAGATTGAAGAAACACAGACTCGAAAGTGACATGTATTACCACCTTGTACAGCATACTAAACAGTACTGAATAGAAGTCCTGCTCTGTAGGTTTCATTTGAATGGTCTCACTTGAGGATTTCATCTACAGACTCAAAAGTAAGAACTACCTTGTACACCATAGTCAACAGCACAGGAAAGTCCTGCTTTGTAGCTTTTATTTGAATGATCACACTTGAGGATTTCATCTACAGACTCAAAAGTAAGAACCACGTTGTATAGCGTAATAAACAGCACCACAGGAAAGTACTGACCAGTAGCTTTCATTTAAGTAGTCACACTTCAGGATTTCATCTACAGTCTCGAAAGTTAGAACCACATTGCACAGCATAATAAGCTTTTCAGTAGCTTTCATTTGAATGATCGCACTTTAGGATTTTATCTACAGACAAAGTTAGAACCACCTTGTACAGCATAATAAATAGCACCACAGGAAAGTATTGTTCAGTAGCTTTCATTTGAATGGTCACACTTTAGGATTTCATCTACAGTCTCGAAAGTTAGAACCACATTGCACAGCATAATAAACTTCTCAGTAGCTTTCATTTGAATGATCGCACTTTAGGATTTCATCTACAGACAAAGTTAGAACCACCTTGAACAGCATAATAAAGAGCACCACAGGAAAGTACTGTTCTGTAGCTTTCATTTGACTGGTCACACTTTAGGATTTCATCAACAGACTCAAACGTTAGAACCACCTTGTACAGCATAAACAGCACCACAGGAAAATAATGCTCTGTAGCTTTCATTTGAATGGTCATATTTAGGACGATTTTATCCAGATTGAAACAAATGGTATTATGTTACAGGATCTCATTGATAACAGTCCAAAATTGCGCTGAAGCGTTATCCTGTCAATATATCCGTTTTATTATAATTATTTATAGTTATTATTAATCTGAATTGATGGAGAACTCTCCTGAAATGGCGAGGAAGTAGTTTTGTTTCAGAGTTTGTTTTACATTAACACCAACGTTAGTTTACAAGCCCACAGCTGATCACAATTTAAGTTTACATCAGTTTATTTTATTAACTTTTTCGTTTTTCTGTTGACATGTGTAAAGACTACAACACGTTTTTTTTTTTTTTTGATTTATTGTAATTTGTTTTAAAAATTTTCATTTGTTTTTCATTTTGTGCAATTTCAAACCACACTGTTCATTTTACATGGGAAAAACTACTCACCGGGCTCAAAGATTAAAATTTACAAAAACGAGAAAATAATTGTTTAGTATTAGTTAAATCATAAGGTTGAAAAAGGTTTGATTTTTGTTTTAATGTAATCATTTTAATCCTTTAGCTTTGTAAATGAAAATAAGTTCCCATACTGTTCGTAATTTACATTTGTGTTTTATTTGTTTTCTGTTTTCCCTTGTGCACATAGCACCACTAATTTCTTTCCATAATTGTACCATATTATGTTGTTGCACTCTCGGGAGTGTGTATCCCAAATATAAAGCAAATTGTTAACTTCTAGCGGAGCGGTTTTAGTTGAGTGTCGTAAAACCAAGACCAAAGTTGTCAATCTGACCAATCACAGCAGACGTAAACAAGGCAATGAACCAACCATAACTCAAGTACGATACAGTGGGCATGTAACCGGCGCCAAGCGCGGGAAAATGCGTGCAAACAAATCACGATTGGTTTTGCATTTGCTTCTTATTGGTTGAGAAAGTGGCGTGAGGTTTTCCTAACCAATCACAGAGCGATGTGACGCAAACTAAAGGCAAACGCGAATTACTCTCGACACTCAATTGAAAACTGTTCTTAAGATAAGCATAACGTTGTGGACTAATTAACTGTGCTGCTGTTGTTTCTTGCATGCAAAGTTTAAATATACAACTGAGGTGATTTCTCATGGAAATAACTGGGTAAGAGAGCTTCACCGCCGGCCTGTAAGATTGTTAGTGGACTCTGAAAAAAAAAATGCACAGTGAAACAACTAAAGAAATAACAAACCTTTAACTTACATTTGTAAATGCACTGCACTTGGCAGAACCTTTGTTGCCATAGTCATTAATAGACAGGAGCCATTTTTTGAAAGCACTTTGATGGAGGATGTTATCCGTTATAAACTCCCCCCGACGTCCTTCTCCTGGTAGCGGGCAACTATTGCCCGTCTTCTTGCAAATAGGGGGCTTACTACAAATAGGGGACTACATCGCTGAGAGGAGAAATACAGTGTAACTTGAGTGTTGCTTTCAATTTTGAAACATAATGAACAAAGAGAGCTGTCGTTTGATTTTCCATCTGCCTTTATCTGACGACAGGATTCAGTATATGGGATAAATATGTATATTTAACACTTATTCCACGAGTGTGCATTAGATATGAGGTTAGATAGCTAACGATCGAGAAATAGTTCTAGATCTTTCTAGATTTCGCTTTGCAAGAACAACTAGAAGACAATTTAATGGTCGCTATTTCTCAGGCATGGTATAATGGCTCACATACCATGGCCGTTAAGCCAATGAAATCCCTGGAATTGCATTATACAACAATCCAGCAATAAGTGGTTGTGTGACCCTTTTTCATTCTTGTTTGTTTCTGTAAAGTTAAGTCATTGTAAGTTTTAACATTCCTTGTGATACATGTTACCTAAACGTAATTTGTGTAACGTTCTAAGTAAAGAATTAAAAAAGATATATGGGGTGAAAAATTAATGATGGAAATTGGTATGGTGGAAATTTAACTATTCTCTGGAGCGGCCTTGATAAATGCCTCTGGGTCCCCAGGGGTGGACCCCACGGGGTGTCCGCTGATACCCACATTGACACTCATCCTTTTTGCCCCCGGTGAGATATAAGGCCCTGGAAATTTAGTACCGCGATTTAATTCGCATTAATTTTTTGGAACGTATGTCAGTAGTTAACAGGGGAAAGAAAAATATAGTAGCATTTCCTATCCGCGCTGTTATCTATGAAATAACCTTAGTCTTAAAAAAATGTCAAGTATTTGCTCAGTTCAGTGGAACCTTGATTTAAGGACGGTGCTTACTAATACCAAAGTGTTTTTGCGCGGTTTATGACTATGCGGGAAAAACAGATCTTTGCAATGGCTGTCCAGATTGGAATCCAAAAAGAAAACTGGGGGGTAGCTACGCATTTTTAGAGATAATTAGCCACAATTATTCTGAAAAGCCGTAAAATACAAAGAAATGTATAGCGTTTTCTACTTTCTTAAAAATGCATGGTTACAATACCCCCAATTTTCATTTTGGATACCAAGAGCACTTCCTGAGTTCTGCTTTCTCCGCATAGTTTTAAACCGCGCAAAAATGTCCCTGTATTAGTAGGCACCACCCATAGGAAACCCGAGTATCTCCTGATGCGCAGAACGTATGCGCAGTAACAAATGTAGGCACTGTCCTTAACGAAGTGCCAAGGGACTAGACAAATTGGTTCGTTATATCAAGGTTCTGTTCCATACATTTTAAAAGGCCCGGTTGGAGAATATCGTTCATTAGTATATACCACACAAGTGAATAGTGCTTTTCGGGCGCGCTGATTGGCTAGCTCGGAGGTGATTAGCCAAGTACTATTTACCTCCGAGCAACCGAATAGAAACAAGATGGCTTCCCGTTTCGCCACGGTCACTTAGGTGAAAAATATTTCGATAAAAGAGACGGCTATTACAAAAAATACATAAATGGCTTCAAATTTTGGTTTGACGGCATTACATGGTGAGTTATTAAATCTTTCAAACCTCATATTCTAAGGCGAAAAATAAAAATACAATGCATTTTTTACGAAAATGTCGAGCACTATAATTGCAATGTAAACAAAGAAACATCTAACGTTTTGAAGCGTGGTTTCAACAGCAGGACAAATTTCAAGCAACAATCGAAGAAAAGACACGTGAGCAACCAAAAAAGTGCCTCCAGAAGTTTTGTTTGTCTGCAAGAAAGCGAAACGAAACTTTCTACAATAAGAAATCGATTACCGTGCGGTGCGCGAGATTTTAAAAGTTCCCGCCATTTGTCGGTATATTGTCAAAAGTAAATTTAGTTTTGGTCCACTTTTTATTCAGCTTGTGTGGTATATACTAAAACAATTATTCACCTCAGTGTCGGTGAAGAGGTAAATATCCATCACTATTCACCTCCACTTTGGTGAATAATTGTTAGTTATACCGAATACGAGGACTTCGTTAAAAAAAGGTTCTTTAAATCGAGGTTCCACTGTTGTTTGTGGTGATTTAACCATTTTATTGCCGTTCTCTGTCAGACATACATCAAACCTATGTATCACCGTAATATTTGTATTTGTACTCACGTGTGTTATTTGTACGCAGGATTTAACTGATGAGGTGAAACCGATGACGGTGTCTCAGTACCATTTCACTGGCTGGCCAGATCACGGTGCACCAGATGTCGGCTGCGAATACCCAGCCCTCAGCTTCATTCTCAAATCAGCGGCTGCTAGTCAAGATGGAGCGGGCCCCATCATCGTTCACTGCAGGTAAGGGTAACGATTGGCTCTTTTTGTACAGTATTTTAAAATAACTGTCAAAATTCCCGCGCGCTGATTGGCTCGTAACTATTGTCCAGAATAGTACAGACAATAAATATGACGTCAGATTTCAAAAAGTCACTAATAATTCGTAAGGCCATTGACTTATCAAATGGTCGATAATGCATCACGTGCAGTCACTTTATATCGATAAACCTCCTCCTTATTAGTATGCGGTGTTTTATCAGCTGATAAAACACTCCTCATTAGTATGCGGCGTTTTTCTCGTATGCTAATTTCCAACGTTCACAAAAGCATAATTGTTATGAACTCTATTGACACACGCTTTTCCAGGAATGTTTTTGAAGCCGTTCAAAAACCACTCGGCTGCGCCGCGTGGTTTTAAACCCAATAAAACACTCCTGCTCGTTTTTTAAACACTACAAAATACAGCTAATTCCGCTCATACTTGTAAAAAAAACAAATCGACAGCAGTTTTCTATGGTCTATACTCTTACAGACCATAAAATAATGCCGTAAAGTTCAAAACTTGGGAGTGAAACCACTCGGCTGCAGTTCGTGGTTCCAGTTGAGTTTTAAACATTTTATGACGTCATTTTATGGTCCAAAAAAGTATAGACCATAGAAATTTGTCGTCGATTTATTGAATGGATCTCATCTGTAATTCCAGGGATTCAGCCGCATTTTGTTGTTGCAGAAATTGTATATGTATGTTGTTTATAGTAGCATTGCACTTAGCTACCCCAAGCTAGTTCATAGGCACCCCTCTCAAATAAGAGGAAATAATTCAAACGTGGGGCACTGCTTACCATTTACCCAAACCACCCGGATGGAAATTTTGGGCATAAATACGAAATGATTTAGCTTGTCTTAACAGAAGATGGATAATATACAAAATGTATGAACATCAGCTGTAAATCCCAAAAGGAGCAATAAAAATGCATCATTTTGACCAGAAGCCCATAATTTCAGAAGTACTCCATATGGAATGATACGAACCATTTGATTTTCCAACTGGAATTTCCGTCAATGGTAAGCACCCATGATAAGCTAAAAATCCCAGCTGTGTCTGTCCCAGTTTCCGCGCGTTCACACAGCGAAAAACGCGGAAATGCTTGCTACGCAGGTTAACATTCATTTCTACTCCCTACTGACGCAGCACCGGAGTTTCATTACAAACTAACCCCTTCATCTATTGATGACTAAATCTGAGTGTAATTTCTTTTTTAGCGCTGGTGTTGGTAGAAGTGGAGCGTACATTGTTATTCACAGCATGGTGAAAAGAATGCATGTAACTGGAGACGTCAACGTTTTTGATTTCTTATCTCAGATTCGCCAGCAAAGGAATCTTCTTGTGCAGGAAGAGGTGAGTTGAAGTAGTAATTCCTCGAAATTTCGAAACTCTGAAAAACAATCTAGCGGCCCGCGGACCGTGTTTGCTCACTTATTTGCAATGGTTTATCACATTCATGTAACTCTCTTGATGTGTTTAATAAGGATGTATTTTCCTGCGCAATTTTACAGTAGGTGATACTCATGTAATTGCCATGACGTATTTTTGTCGCCGTAAAGAGATTCAAGTACTGGCGTTTCAATCGAAGGTCTTAGGTTCGACTCCTGATAGGAGCACTCTGGTTTCCTATTTTTCAGAGTATGCCTGTGTCACTTACTGAATAATACATCATTTTGAAGACTAAATTGGTCGAATGTGTGAAATGTGTGGGTTGATTCTGTGGGCTGAGACTGCCGATTTGGAAGATGACTCGGCCAAATTTTTTTTGCCGTTTTCTGTGTTACCTTGATGGAAAGAAATGGCACAGACTGCCATGCGTTTGCGAGAATGGCTAGGCAGATTAAAGGGGAAGTGTCATGTGGTTTTTGAGCTCTCATGTTAAAAAACGGTGTAAGAAGACCTTCACTTAGCTACAAAATAATTCTTGAGCAACGAGAGGAAAGAAATCAACTCCATTCTTGAAAGGAACAACTCGTGATCTGTTCTAGTACATTTTGGAAACAAAAATGCGAGAACGCGAAAAACGTTAGCCTAAAATTTTTCAAGATCCAATCCATTCCAACCTACTCTGTCCCTGGCCAGAGGCACCAATCGACAGTTTTATTGCACTGGGGTGATAATTTATAACAAACCTAGACAATCCTTTTTGTTTCTGTTGACAGACAACATTTTTGGGATTTGAGTGGCATCAAAATTCGCGTCATACTTCTTTAAAGTGTCGAATAACTAGTTTGGATTCGTCTTTGTTTGTCATTTCATTGCATGTATCCAAACCAGTCGCTCGACACTTTTAGCCATTAAACAAATTTGACAGTTAAACTTGGTGTAATACTCTCTTCAGCACAACTAATCTTTTTTTTTTCTGTTTTCCTTTGTAGTGTCAGTATATCTTTGTACACGATGCTGTACTACACTACATTGAAAGCTGCTTCCAGCTCTCCATCCCCAGTAACGATCTTAAACACCATGTACAGTTACTTAGGAAAAATCTCTCCAACCAAAGCAGACTGGATATAGAATTGCAGGTGTGTGCTGTTCAGCTGTCTTTAGTGGGGATGCAGTGATGTACTTTGGTTTGGCCTTTTATCAGATCTCATTTTCAAGGGTGGTCCTTGGTATCTGCATTATCGTTGTTTACTTCCCTGGGAGGAGGGGGTGGGGGGTGGCTGTATTGGGAGGCTCGAAGATTTTTCTCTGGCTGAAGGTAAAGGGTACGGATCTCACGAGCTGAAGCATAGAAAAGGGAAGGGAAAACTGCCATTTACGCAACCCTGGGGAGCAGGGATGGCGTAGTGGTGAAAGCACTCTCCTCCCATCATTAAGCTCGGGTTCAATTCTTGTAGTTGACACCATATGTGGGTTGAGTTTGTTGTTGGTTCTCGTCCCTGCACCGAGGGTTTTTCTCCGGGTTCTCCGGTTTTCCTCTCTTCACAAAAACTAACATACCCAAATTCCAATCCGGCCTGAAAACAGTTAATGACAGAGCCACTATGTGGAAGCCACTGAATTTCCCATTTATTTAATTTACTTCAAAGGGTCTTTCAAGGCTGTAGAAAAGGGATGCAGTGTTTCTCTTACTGTATGTGAAAGGGGTACCATTTTCTACGGAAGGGTTACAAAAAAGGGTAAAGGCTTGGACCTCTGGGTGGAGTCTCATCTCATCTCTATATTTTCGCTCGGATTTTTATAAAATAGCTTATGCAGCTAATATCTCCAAGCATTTACACTCCCAACCATGAGAGTATACACACAAAGACCGGACCACAACACCGAGAACTACGTCCCCTACTCTTTGCGAACAGTGAGTGGGTTCTTTAACGTCCCGCAGAGTTATTTACGAACAAGGGTTGTGAGACGGGGCCTACGGAAAAACAATATGGGAAGAGTACTGGTTTTCATTTTCTTCCAATTTTTTAAACCTCTTCGTTCGCGTTTTAGAACTTAAATGCTATTGAAGTAAAACATTACAATCTGAAGCAAGCTAAAAGAGGCTGCAACATAGGGAAAAACAGATCAGTGGACTACATACCAGGTAAGCTGATTTTATAGCTTTAAGCCTGCTTTCCATTCATACGAAAAATTCCTGAATTCTCTTATCAATTGAGGAGGAGGTGGCGTGGCCTGGCGGTTAGAGGCCGGTGGTCCCGGGTTCGAGTCCCGCTGTGACCACTTGCATTTGTTTCACGGTATCCCCGTTTACAAATCCAAGGCCACGCTTTGTAAACAGCAAACTGATTTGCCTCCAACCAGTTTTGATTAATAATAAAGGTTTGGCTACATTTTCTTCACAGCTGACAGCGCCAGAGTCCAACTGTTTCCTCGTCCAAGAGAGGAGGGATCCGATTATATCAATGCAAGCTACCTTCCGGTAAGTGTTATCTCTTTTAGATTGGGGGCGACCTACACCATTTGCAACATCTCTTTCATGGTTGGACGAAACAACAAAAGAACGAACAACAGAACAATGTTCCCAGCCCAAAAAACAATGCAGCTGCAGGTTATCAGGGTCCAGTGAAAATAGAGGTTTTGAAAGGTGCAGGTCTATTGATAGATTGTAGTTCATCAAATGCTCCTGATAGACTAGAGCTGAAGTGTTAATTTCCTATAACGAGTTATTTTCTAAAGTCAAGAGCCCTTGACTAGGAGCTTCTATCTATTACTTTCTTGGTCAACTTTTCCCCATTAGATTTATTTTTAGATCGGGTCTTAGGAGACCTTTAGGACGCGCACTGTTCCAATACCCAATCACAGAAGAACAAGCTTAAAGGAATAAAACCAAAGAAAGTAGTTATTAATTTCTGTTTTTATATTCGCATAAGCCTGGTAGCCAAGTTCGAATTTCAACATATCGAAATTGTTCTATTGAATTGTCATACGTCATACCTTTTCGCGGGAAAAGTAGTTCAAAAATAAATCTACTTGAGTAAGGGTTTACTCTAAGCCATAGTATGAGAGATAAGGGCTCCGGGTTATGGTCTCCTGATTTCATAAATGACAGGTATACTAGTAATAACCAAAGATTAGGGAGTACGTTCGTTGTTACCCGGCTCTCTGTCCTTTGCCAAGTTGGTGATGATGTCATCTGCCCCTGCAAAATCTGCGGGGGGTGCCAGATACGCAATCAACGTTGTCCCATAGAATTTCGACTCCAATCTGTATCAGGAGTGCGTTCTTTCTACGTCGAACGCAACTACCATTATTTGGTTTCCGCACAGGGATTCTGGAAGTCACAAGCTTACATCGCCACTCAGTATCCGTTAGAAGACACCACGGATGACTTTTGGAGGATGGTTTGGCAGGAAAAATGTCGTTCACTTGTTATGCTGGTTAGCAAAACTGAACTTGAACAGGTGAGAGATGTTCTACCGGGGGTGGGGTGAGAGGGGATAATGCTTGATTGTTGATTCTAGGGTGGGGAGGGGAGAAGCTGTGTCTTGTCAATGGCAGTGCTCAATGGTCTTGCTTCCTTTGATATTTTTGGATGCTTGGTTGTTAAAGGGGCAATGTCACGGAGATTTCTCTGTGTTTTGGTCAAACCTGCTCAAATATGTGACAAGATACCTTTTCTCTAACATCAAATTGCTGTTCGAGCAGCGAGAAAAAATATGAAGTGTTTTCTCCTTGGGGGAAAACTGTATTAAATGTGAATTAGGGAGAAACGAAGACTCGGAAATATAAATCCGAGTCCCAGATGGGATTTGAGCTCATGACCCTCCGTGATCTAGTCGGATGCTCTAACCACTGAGCTACTGGAGACTCTACGGTGAGCAAGGGTCAAATTGTGGGTATCGACTGGAACCGCATCGCGCGGCTACACAGTCACGTACTGACTCATATGAACTCACTAACAGCATCGCGCTGTCACATTAAGGCAACAGGATATTAAATGTGAATTAGGGAGAAACGAAGACTCTGAAAAAAAAAATCCGAGTCCCAGATGGGATTTGGGGAAAATGGGAAAACTATAATCAGTTTTTTAGCGATTTCTCCAAACTACACTGGAAGAACTTGAAAAATTAGCCATTTTTTTAAAGGTTGCAATCCATTTCATTCTTGGCCATCCACGGCCAAATATAATTAACGATTAACGCTTGTTTCTGTGTTGTAGTAGTAAGGTTATTGTTAGCAAAGGTAAACCATTATTTTAACAATTCCGTCGACACAAATATGTTTTTTCCGCCATTCAAAGTAACATTACAAATAGGTGGCACTGCCTCTATAAGGTATATCATAAAAGCCCTCACAATCCAACTGGATTTGACTTCTTTCAGTGGAAACCGGCGGGGTTAACTAAGCGCCAAGCAGAACGTGCAACATTTTCGTACAATTTGTCGCGCAAAAATGTTGCGTTGCAAGTTTTTTATTTTTTATTTAACATTACTCTACATATAATAATAGTGATACAGGTTACATATGCTAATAACAATTCAAAGACTCTACTTACAATTCCGATATTTACCTTGCTAGCAAAAAAAAAAAAAAAAAATAGAATTATATACATTACTTACAATACGGGTTACGTAATACTGACAATACAATGCTCTACATATAACACAGTTTTTACTACCGAATTAGAGGCATGAACTGAAAGGGAGCATTGCTTTTCATTTCGCATTATGAATATCTATGGCGTTATTTTACTTAGCTCTGAAAAACTCTAACTGATAGGCATTTTTTAGTTTCGTCTTAAGAAGTGAAACGGAAGGTTTTATATTAAGATGTCGGCTTTGATAAATTACTTGTTTACTCAATAATATAATATGGTTGAGTAACGGCATATCTTTTCTAAAGAATCCAAACATTACATTAGTGCTTGAAAAAACATCAATTGTAGTAAAAAAACTCTTCAACCATTTAGCTACAGAAAGCCCAAAAACGCTTGATGTTGGACAGTGTAAGAATAGATGCTCCAGGGATTCTTTGATCCGCGAATTATCACATCTGCACCCAACAAATTTACAGGCTGAAGAAAATAGGTCTTGTCACATGAAAAGTTATTGCGCGCAGGGTTGATAATACGCGTAACAAATAATGGCAACTTGCAACGCAGCATTTGTAGACTACGCTTAGATCCTTATTTCGCGAGGGAACTTCCCACCTGCGAGGGGAAGCGACAACGTTTGTCGCTGACGACAAGTTGTTGGTAGATATTGCCGGTATTACTTGTCCTCATTGCCTTTTTTTAAATGCAGGATTACTACCACAGTTATGTCCCGCCAGCATATGAAACATGCAGGTTTGGTGAATATGAAGTCACAGTGGATTCCATGCAAACTCGTGGTGATATCGTGGTGAAAGAGTTGAGAATGGCTTGCATCAAGGTATGTCATTGGAATGTTTGGGCCATGTTAGACGGAACAGTTTTAAAAATGCAGCTTCTTTCACCCAAACAAATTGTTACAAGTTTACATTTGCCTTTTAACTTTTCTCATAATAACGATATAAAAAATACCAAATATTGTTCAATATCGTACTAGTATCGTATCGATTTGAAAACTGGTATCTTTTATTAGAATTCAAAGAACAGTTACAGGGTTCATTTTACTTAGAGCCCAGTCAGTCAGGTCCCTTCAAATATTTTAGATAGTCTTGTTGTCATACAAAATACAGGGTTTGTCTAGAGTCTGGAATTCTTGAAAAAGTATGGAAACCTGCAAACTCGTTTTCCAGACCTGGAAAAGGTTTAGAAAACAAAGATAAAATCAAGAAAAAATCTAGAGGGGTTTTTTTTTTTCAATGGTACAACAAGTTCTTCAAGTTGTTTTCGCACCTGCCCAAGTGTTGGGCGAATCTGTAAATAAACAAACGAACGGACGAAGGAACGAACGAACGGACGGACGAACGAACGAACGAACGAACGAACGCACGGACGGACGAACGAAGGAAGGAAGGAACGACAAACGAAGGAACGAACGAAGGAGGAACGAAGGAACGAACGAACGAAGGAGGAACGAAGGAAGAAACGAACGACTAACGAAGGAACGAATTAAGACACGAATGACGAACGAGTGAATGGAAGAAAGAACGAACGGAGGAACGAAGGAAGGAAGGAAGGAGGAATGAAGGAAGGAAGGAACGAAGGAAGGAGGAACGAAGGAAAGAAGGAACGACGAACGAGTGAATGAACGAAAGAACGAACGAAGGAGGAACGAAGGAAGGAAGGAAGGAAGGAAGGAAGGAAGGAAGGAAGGAGGAACGAAGGAACGAAAGAACGAACGAAGGAGGAACGAAGGAAGGAGGAAAGAAGGAACGACGAACGTGTGAATGAACGAACGAACGAACGAACGAACGAGCGAACTACACCACATGGTTATCTGGACTTCATGGAATATTTGTTTGGTTCTCATCAGGATCCGAGCGAATACAGGAATATTCGCCATTTTCATTTCCTTCACTGGCCAGAGGATGGTAATCCATGGTCTGGACAGACCATTCTACAGCTCATCTGTAAAGTGGACGAGTGGGAAAAAGAGGTCAGAGTGTATGCCAAGCCATTAGAAGAGATTGGTCCTATTTTAGTACACTGCAAGTAAGTCAAAACGGGCATTGTCACTAAGGCCCAGCCAAACATCCAACTTCACATAAGACGAACTAAATTGTAATTTGGGTCGACTTAAATAGGTAAAGCTCGACCGTTGAGTCAAACGTGGAATTCGTCCAACCAAATTCAGTCACAAATGTTTTGATGTCGACACTAAAATATACAATTTCGTATAAATTTTTAATTTATTCATTAAGTTCGATTCATGAACCGATCGACGTTTGTCCCACAGTCGATCTTCACACGTTCTATCCGTCTGAATTAGACCAACCGAACGTGTTGGTCGATTCAAATTAAGTCTGACAAACTCAACTGAGTCAAACGTCGAACTTATCATGAACTCAATTCGCTCAGTTTAGTTCGTCTCATGTGAAGTTCCACGTCATGTGGAGAAATGAAGCCCATCGCCAGAAAGATCACATAAAGAATTAGTAAGTTTACCAAGTTTAGTTATGTTTCATTGTGTAGTAACAAGGGTGTGACCTGTCAAAGCTCGCCCAAATTCCATACAAATGTCTCGAATTCTGAAGTGGCGTCCTCCAAATCCATACAAAGTCTCTACTTTTTCCGATTTTTGAAAGCCTACTACACGGTTGCAATATAAAGACAGAACCTCAAACTTGGTAAACTGACTAATGAGTTCTTTCTTGTGATGGACACCAGTTTCTGATAAAATGAAAATTTAAAAACTCGTCTCCTTTCTCCATTGGGCGATTCCAGAAAATATCCATACCATACCACGGACGGCTTTTAGGATTCCCGAAGGGGAGGGGGGGTTCACGATTATGGAATTCTGAGGGCATGGGGGGGGGGGGGGGGGTAACGCATTTTGGAATTTCCGAAAGCAAGGGGGGGTTAAAACATGGAAGCCGTCCGTTGTTGGGTATGGATATTTTCTGGAATTGCCCATTTGAACTACGGCTAATAACGTTTGTTTTTTCTGTTGTTTTCCGTAG
This sequence comes from Pavona decussata, assembly GCF_977016875.1. Classification (NCBI taxonomy): domain Eukaryota; kingdom Metazoa; phylum Cnidaria; class Anthozoa; order Scleractinia; family Agariciidae; genus Pavona; species Pavona decussata. The sequence goes on along the minus strand of NW_028145558.1, from coordinate 216,290 downwards.
TTATGGAGTCGGTCGCACCGGCGTGTATTGCCTTCTTCACACGATGTATCACCAGATCAAACGAGATAACACTGTCTCAATTTATCAAATGGCTCGTCTTTACAATCACCAGAGACCTCTTTGTATATCTAGACAGGTAAGGAAGAGAGAATAAACTCTATGGTGTGGTTTCTAATCCCGTTTCCCGCTATTAAATTTTGTCCCGTCCCGCGACGTTCAGAATCGCTCTGTTGATCCCGCTATGGTCAGACCAAGCGTCAGTAATTTTGTAGACAGGGTTCGCGCAGAGTCTAGAATTCTTGAAAAAAAAGGATGAAATTTGGAAAATAGATTTCCAGACCTGGAAAAAGTGTGGAAAATCAAGAGAAGTTTGGAAAAATGGGAAAAAGCCTAGCACTTTTTCAAAGGTACAACAAGTGCTTAAATAATAACTGCAAAGTGAAATCCTTGCCAGCTGTTAGAATTTCATTTGAATTTCGCCGTAGCCAAATTGTTCAATCGCGAATCTTTAGAACTCTCTCATCCTTTTCCCTGGTATTATTGTCTTGTCTGTGAATTGACTAATATCTTTTAGTCTGGAAAAATGAAAATGATGATCTGGAAAAGGTATAGAAAACGTCTGCATACAAAGATCATAACAAACCTCGGGAGAAGATACCAAGAAACTAAGTTTAAAATTGGAAAAAAAAGTTTTCTCCAAGCATAATTGAGAAGAGTATCGGCCAGGGTGTCAGTGTAGCTCAGAGTTCAAGCACGTGGACGAATTCGTGGAGCGATAAACTCGCACATTTTCTCCAAATTGCCTTATGTCCTAACGTCCGCCAGACGTTTTCAAATTTGAATTCTGATAGTCTTTTAATGGAATTTTGTCATTTTATCTTGGCTGCTATCAACTGAATAGCGTCTTTCCGATTTTCAATGTGTTACTAAAAATAGCGTGATACTGTCCCTTTAAGGTTAGAAAAATGTAATTATTGACCAAGGGATGTAGTAACGGTTTAGTGTAGCGAGAGGAGAGAAGGAAAGAAACAAGCAAGCAAAGAAACACGTTATGTTACCATGATGGGCATTGACAACTCTTTTTCACAACATTTTTTTCCAAAGGAACATTACGAATTCTGTTACGATACACTGGTGGAATACATCGAAGCTGACTGTTCACTACATCTGGTTTGACAAAAATTCCATTACCTGACAGCAACCGAATCTGCGAGATATAAAACGTTAGCTGCACGGAGGGATGTTTGTGATTTTGAGAGAAAAGAAGGGTAATGAAGAGCATAGTATGTCATGTCACACAATTCTTGGTTCGTCTCGCAATCAAGCCAAGAACGTCACGCAATGTTTCGTGAAGATCAGGAAAAGAAGGGTAATTTAGACTGTCTGAGGTTCTTAAGCTGAAGCTCAATAGTCTTAGTGCCTACAGACGCCGTTCAGTTTACATTAGAGTTCTTAACTGTTCTGCGTCGTCCATATAGCATAGCGGAGATGTTACTCTGTAATGTGTAATAGACCCTTCTCCAAAATGGCGGCCGAAAATTCAAATAAGTTAAAATTAAAAACGTATACCAGCACTAGAAAGAACACTTTTACTTTAGTAACCCTGTAGAGTTTCAGCATATCAGGTGTAATATGAGCTGAGAAAATGTAAGTTGAAAAATGAAAAATTTACAGACGTTTGTATGACTGGGTGTATGACGTATACCCCCAGTCATACAAACGTCTGTAAATTTGTCAAATTTCATCGTACATTTCCTAAGCTGATATAACACCTAATATGCTGAAACTTTGCAAGGTTGCTAAAGTAAAGGTGCTCTTTCCAGTGCCGGTATCAGTTTTTCATTCAGTTCAATTTAAGCTCATTCAAATCTGCTGTCGCCATTTTGGAGTAGGGCCTATTCCAAAATATCCACACCTCCCCACTCCTCTTGAAATTGCATTTTTTCTTCATACATTCCTTTAAATTTGTTTGGACTTTGAGAACCTACCCCACCCCTTGGAGTTTCCAATCCCTTTCTGTTGGGGAGTGGAAAGGTGGGGTGGGTTGTCACAATGGGAAAAAGTAGGGACGTGCTTTAGCTCCCAGTGCTGATGATTAGACAATTTCTCTTCGTAGTCTCATGTTATTAGATTATATAATATTACAGCTAGGTATAGGTAATAAGAATTCTGGATAATTTAATTTAGAATTATAAGAAATTGAAAGTTAAATAATTATATTAAATATCGTTTATAATTAACAACAGTAATTCTGGTTTAAAGATGTGTAAAGTATAGGCAGCTTAGATAGTTTTGTAAGCCAGTGATTGTGGCCAGCGGCGTTACTAAGTGACGTGGTGTATATATTTCGAAGAGTACCAATTCCAGTATCCGAGTCTCTCTTAGCGATCAACGGCTGGCCAAAGAGCCTGAGGACCCTGACTACTCTCGTACTGAGTTTTGATTGATTGAAATGAGTCGGTTGACAAACAAACGACTAAACGTCGACGAGAAAATCTCGTCAGTACTCGCTACAACACTTTGGGCCGGTTATTAAACGAAGATGGTTTAAAAACAAACAACAGACCTGTATCTGTTTATAAACTGGTCATTTTTCACTTTAAGTAGATAAATGTGTTTCTTGTCTTTGCTATACGCTTTCTTCACACTGTTTATAGTAGACAATCTTTAGCGCTAAGAAATGGTCAGATTGAAATCTGTTTCGGTTCTCTTAAAACCCCATCTGAGTGAACTACGTTTGAATAATCGGCCCTTAGTGTCTATCTCAACGTGTGGTTTTAAACCGTTAGTATACAGCTATTTCAATTAACGTTGTCGGATTAAAATCAAGCTAAAAGACAAGACTGCAATGTTTTGTGGGATTATTTTTTATGAATAATATAATCAAAATCATCCCTGTACGTGCAGGTCATTGTGCTGCTAATTACAACCTATTGTTTTCACCAGGCATGACTGATTTTGATGAATTTATTCATAAAAATCCCACGTAAACTTTCGGTCTTGTCTTTTAGCTTCATGCTTTGAACCGACAACGTTAATTGAAATAGCTGTAAATTAAAAGCTAAAAGCTTTTTGAAATAATATTAGTGATTTTAAATAATGATAATGCGGAGTTTAAAATTGTAACTGTAAGTTGTCGAGAATCCAAGAAGTCCGCTCTTTGTCTCATTGTTCACTTGAGTTTATATTCTGTAAAGTAATTTTGTAGGTTTATTTTTTGTAGATTATTTTGTTAACAAATGCTAATAGTTGTATTGATTACAAATATTTTTTTTTATATGTAGAATCTTAAGACTCATTTCCACTAGCAAATGTTGGGAATTTACCATTTGCTCGAAAAAACGGACCTTTTGATTGGAAACCAAATGGTTTACAAAATCTCGTAAGTTTAATTCAGAAGTTGTGGGATAACTTCATAGGTGTTCGGAAAAATTCGAATCATTAGTCATTCTCCCGTTTCTAGTCTCCTGTCAAGGTTTTGAATATCGCGAAGATCCTGGGACGAGGTTGGCGTTCAATCTCGTGAACAGAGTCCCTCGGTCTCTTTTCAGGAGTTTGGGAACGGAATTAAATCGCACGGCATTTTAAATCGAAAGAGCCATTTCTTTCTGTTGGTATGCGCCTTTTTTTTTTCTTTCCATTACTCAGTGGAGATGTCAATCGGGTTTTTTCTTGCAAATGCTAAAGAGCCTTTTTTGTCTTTATCCGACGTGGTTTTTTGTCGGTTTCCTAATCCAATCAAAAGAACCAAAAAACTGCACGTTCAGTTTATTGACATCTATCGGTGTCAACCAATCAAAGGAGAAGCAACTACACGTGCAGCCTAGGCCCCAGGCGTGCCCGGTTCGTTTAGGCCTGGATCCTACCTTCACTCACTGACGTCACAAAATAACCGTAACTAGGTAACAGGCACATGCGGCGTGTGGTTACTTACATCCCAAACTTTTTCGTTTTTGATTGGTGAGACACAAAAATGTCAGTCTATCGAAAAGTTGATTGACGTTGTCATAGAGACATTCTTTCCACAATGTTCTCCGTTCACGTGCACGAAAGCAAAATTGGTTGGATTTCCAAACGTATAATGCTTTTGTAGTTTTGTTATTGGGAATTTTTTGGTAAGTTAAATTTTTTTGAAAATGTTTGATATTGAAACGTTCCGTTAGCCTTGGCGCAGGCGTACAAACTGTTAAAATTGCAGGTGCAGTCACAAGGTTAAAACATTTTGTTGTTTGTTTGTGTGTGTGCGCTGGAGTCTGCACTCTTGTGTTTTTGCTTATGTTTGTATGTGCGTACGTCGCTAGTGAAAAGCAGGCCCGAGGAGAAGCAATTTTAAAAATGAAACAATTTATGTTTGTTTTGCACGTAAACGGCAGAACATTCTGGAAGAAAGATGATCTTCGTTCCCGTTTGCCTTCATGGTGCATTTTAGTTTACGTAAATTAGTCTGGCTGACTGACATTAAAAGAGATACTTTAAGTTCATAAAGTTTATCCTTATTTTTATTTCTGTACAGTTTGTATTGTATATAGTTTGCAAGCTGAAAGTACATAGTTGTCACTACAGGTAGTAATTGATTTCTGTAGATAACTGGACAATTGTTAAGTCGTCGCTTAAAGAAGTGAATAAAGCATTTCTAAGTATTAGCTAACGCCTTTTCTTTGGTATTCTCATTTTATAATGGGCCTTATCACGGTTTTCGACGCCATTTTGACGAGTAGGCATGCAAACACGCCTTGAAATAACAGTATTTGTATGGAAATCCGATGTCAAATAATTTCATAAGACATCGCTTCCGAAAAATTCATGAATAGGAAACTTTTGGCTCTAGGAAAAGGAGTTTAAAAAAATTGGAGGGATGTAGCTGTGCCAGAAAGCGTCCAGTCGTGTTTTGAACTTTCCATACATTTCCCTGTATTTTTTTCCCGCGAACTGTTTTTAGTAGCAGTTCACCGCTGGTTCGCTATACAGACAAATGCATGGAAATGTCGTCGTGTTGAGTTTAGCAAAATATAGCCTCCCACGCAGTCGTTTTTAGGGGACTCGTATTACCTCCTCCCTCGCGCTTGGGTGAGCAGGCGTTTGTGGGGAGGAGTTAATACGAGTTCCCTTAAAACGATTGCGTGGGAGGATAAGCAAAATACAGTCGAACCTCCACTAACGGCCACCTCTCTACAACGGCCACATTTTTTTGTCCCGGCGGACAGTCCATACATTAGCTCTTGTTTTAACCTCTCTGCAACGGCAACGGCCACTAAAGTGCGTCCCCAACTGCCAAAATAACCTCTCGACAACGGCCAGTGCAGTTCTTTTTTGTAAAAACCTTTTTTTATAAACTGATGCAGTAATCGGCATTTGTCTTCGGAACATTATGTTTCTGTATCCATTTTATTAATATACGTATTTTGATTGTGTTCCATTTATATGCTGGTGAGTAAGCATAAATTTTCTGCAATAATATAGCGAATGTTGCGAACCTTGCTCGTTTCGTCTTGTTAACATTTTGATTCAAAGCATTATTTACGTTTTATTGTGTATTTTATATATTATTTAAGATTGGATTACCATTATAGGCCACAGCAAGCATGAACTTGGCACAATAAACGCAATAAACATGTTGCACTTCCTGAAAAAAACGGTGTCATATTACACCCCTACCTCCCCATAACGGCCACCTCTCCGCAACGGCCACTTTCTTCTGTCCCCAAGGTGGCCGTTGTGGAGAGGTTCAACTGTATGGAGTTGTGCGGACTCGCGGAAACATTACCCCTCCCACCCGGGGGCGCACTCCTCGGAATTTCTTGGGGAGGGGGGGGGGGAATGTGCAGCTCGGTTCTCCAAACCCTGTCCTTATTTCAGACTAAAATGTGTCATTTTCCGGTACCTTTTCCAGACCTGTCCTCTAAATTTTTTTTCCAATTTTCAGACTGGGTTTCTAGAATCCATACCTGATTTCAGACTTTCGGACCAAAATTTAAATCTATATCCTGCTTCTCCAAAACGGCTCAGAAAACGATACTCTTTGGCGCCGCAGTAGATCTCATGAAACTTCCCATTTTTGCCAAACTATCTTATCACGGCGACTCCAGATCTATGAACGATTTCGCTTGTTAGTGAAAAGATTCCTTTGTTGGAGTGCAGTGGATATCAGATCGAGGGCTGTAAATCAGATACAGAAGTACCCAACGATCCTTTTAGAGAAAATTAATCGTATGTTGCACTTAACACTAGCTGAGTGTCCATCTTGGTTACTATTTAACGTTCGTGGGAAAAAAATACCCGCTCCTCACTGCCAGCGAGCAAGATTTTTGAGAAATGAAAATCCCAGCCAGCTGTAAGTGTGATGTCTGTCAACTAGCCAGCAAGCAAGTCAGCTTGTAGGTACGCAGCGTCTTCCTGAGTAGAGTTAATTTGTTCAGTATATTTTTGTGTCATCGGCAAACATGGCAACATGGCTCGTCAGGACCGAATCGGGCAAGTTATTTACATAGATGACAAATAACATCGGGCCGAAAATGGAGCCCTGGGGTATTCTGGGGCTGACAGGCAAAGTATCAGAGGTTCCACCCAGCACTGCTACACGTTGTTGGCAGGCTGCCTCCAAATCCGAACTCGTGCAACTTTTGCAGCAGGCAGCCGTGGTTCACCTTATCGAAGGCCTTAGACATATCCATGTAGATCATGTCCACCTATTTTCCGTTGTCTAGTAGGGAGCCCACGGGGTCCAGAACTTCCAAAACGTTGGAAGTGCATGATTTCCCTCTAATGAATCCATGTTGACAGGAATTGTGGAACAATGTGTAGTATCCAAATTTAAATGTAACCTGTGTGCTGCAGGATATATATGTGGGGTATACGCGTGGGCACCTGCATGAGCACGTAGACGGACACAAAAGAAAGCTGTCTTCCATTTATATATTTGCAAACACTCCCATCCTCAACATAATGACTGGATGTCACAGCGTTTTTTAGAACAGTTGCACGTGCTTGCGAAGTACACCAACAAATTTGATTGCCTAATTTATGAGATGGTATTCATACGCAAACTCAAACGAGAACTGAACGTGCAAACTGATTCAACTTGCGCTAAAGTAATTGTTTAACCATCTCAGATCATAGTCTGTTAGTTTTCAGCTCTAGCCTATTTAAATAACCGCGTTAATAAACTTATCAAGTTCTCTTGATAATAGTCAAGATGACTCTTGAAAGATGAGCCCTAAATCTCTCTGTAATTTTTGCATGCCTTTTGCAATTGTTGTTGCTTAATTATGCCTGAAAAATACGGGGTTATCCCCAATTTTCTTTTTGGATTCCAATGGCCGTTGCTAAGATCTGCTTCTCCCGCACAGTCATAAGCGGCGCAACTGATACCTCTGTATTAGGAGACACCGTCAGTAAATATATAACATTTATTAATACAATTGGATTGGAGAAATATTAAAATGAAATGAAATAAAAAAAGTTCATTTAGTTCCGTGTGCTAACAGCAAATTGTTCTGCATTGCAGCACAGGAGAGAGAAAGAAAAGAACAAAAGGGAGGTGGGGGTGGGTGGCCTCCCTCGCAGACGCTCTTTTGGGGAGGAAAGATTGCGTGACGAGCCAAGTGAGGCTGGGAGGGGGGGGGGGGGGGGGGAGGAGGGAGGAGGAGTTCTCCTTGTCTCTCCCCCTCCCCATCCGTTAAGGGTGTTCTCCAACTTCGTACGCTGATACCTGATACCAACCGAACCGATAGCATGCTAAGTATAAGCGTAAGCAAGCAACAACGGGGAAAAAACCATTGGAAGGGACTATCGGAAAGTTTAAAAAAAATTGACATTACTTTCCTTTTCACGGCAACAAAATCCGACGTTTCTCTGTACATAGGTCGCTCTGCTGGTAAAAATTAACAGAAAATAAAGTTAAAGAGTTGAGAAAATTTGGCCATCGCGAAAACTACAAACGGGTTATTATTTTGTGTCTGGGGCCGGGGGTAGGGGTGGGGGTTGTACGGGTCGGACCGGACAGGGGTCAGGCTCGTCTAGACCTGGTGGAACCCAGTCGATGCTCATATCTTGGAATCCTCTTTGGATCGAAGCGTGTTCAGTTTGTGAGTGCTTGGAGTTTTGTGTTTTCTCCACAAAGCAGATACTGACACAATGGCACCAATCCTGGCGTACTGGGACATCCGCGGGGTATGCTGTTCTATTTAGAGGTTCAGTTGCACTTTTTCAACAGTTATTCGATTTTCCACGTGGCCAGGCTGCAGAATTATTAATTGCGTAATCAGTGTTGATGGTTCTTTTGACAGCTTGCAGAACCGATTCGTCTTTTGCTTCATTACACTGGAATAGATTTCAAAGATGAGCGTTACGAAATTGGGGATGGTAAGAATAACTTTGTGCATTTTGGTTTAAAAGCTATAATTAAGTCTTAAGCTTATTGCATGCATGACCACATGCGAGTTTAGCATTCAACAAATCCAATTTCACAGCTGTACTCGATCTTGGGGGCAACATTTCCGCGTTTATTTAAGCGTATTATAAGGCTGAAGCTTACATGCTTTGTGCAAGAGTGTGGACCTGCCATATGCCGCTAATTCGTCAGAAAATTCACGAAGCTTCTGCCATCTACTGATAAAGGTAGCTGATGAATTATTTTCGCGGTTGGTCAAATCCACGCATGAAATCGACAATTTATACATTGTATAAACAAGATGCCTATACTGGCATTTACGTGAGATGCATTTTTTCCAACTGTATGCTTCGCATATTTATAAAGCTATCCTTGCTAATGGAATAGTTTGAGTCACGACGATCGCGTTACGTTGTTTCCCATGTATTAAGCTACTCGGGGTTTCACCGGAAGATTCGGAAATTCCATTACGATAACGTAAGCCTCTCAATGACTTTTTTTTAGTCTCCCATCGTGGTCTAAAACTGTCAAACAAAGCACGATTCCTTCGCCAGGAACTCTCCAATTTCCACCTTTTTAAATGTCGAGTGCTTCTTAGAGGTTATTCTTTCGATTTACCTTTTTACAATAACTGTCCAAATTCCCGCGCGCTGATTGGCTCGTAGCTATTGTCTATAAGAGTACAGACAATAAAAATGACGTCAGATGTAACGCGCGCGCTTTCTCAACGAAAAAAATAGTCAATTCCGCTCGTACTTTTTCCATGTTATTGTAAAGAACAAATCGACGGCAGTTTTCAATGGTCTATACTCTTATAGACCATAAAATGACGCCATAAAATGTCCAAAACTTGGCAGTGAAACCACTCGCCTGCGGCTCGTGGTTCCACTTGAGTTTTGAACATTTTTGACGTCATTTTATGGTCTATAAGAGTATAGACCATAGAAAACTGCCGTCGATTTGTTAATTTCAAAATGGTGAAATTTCTTTTTGAAAACGGCACACTTGAGTCCACAACATAAGCTTATTGTTAACAATATGGCGCCACAAATTTAATCCAAGATTAATAATGGTAATTGAACTGAGTGGAATTGCAATTTGGTCTGAAATAATACGCGTGATTTCAAAATCGAACGAGCGCGCAGCGCGAGTTTGATTTGAAATCACAAGTATGATTTCAGACCAAAATTGCGCGACACAAAGTTCAATTATCACTTTATTACACCTCTAGTATTTTGAAATCACAGAGTATCATTGTCAATATTAATATTCTATTTTTCTTACCTCATTTCCATTTTGATGGGCTAAAGAAAGGATGTGATTTAGAGCAAAAAATGGTGCAATTTGGGAATAAATCGCACTGTTAAGAGCCAATCAGATTGCAAGGATCACCAGTGATTTCAAAATGGGTGTAATAAATGAATAAATCAAATGATGCTTTGACGTCACACAGGTAGGGGTGAGTGAGTCTCCTCCCTCGCGATATAAGCGACAAGAATGGATTTTGATTGGCCTCCTTTTGTTAAGACAATCAGAACAATACATCCCGAGTAGGAGAGGGGAGAGTTTAATGAATAAATTAATGTACAGATTTGTAGCTACGATGAAGAAAAAAGAGAAATCGACCCGTTTTAAGACACGGTATGCCCCTCAGGGCATCCCGCGTAAATATACAATTTGATATCAATTGATAATTAAATTGATGTCAGTTTACAATCGATCGATATTGGAAAATGAGTAAGGAAAATTTTGTGACTTAAAACATGGTATAAAAAATTGTCATACTTGTCCAAAATGCTGTTATTTTGTTTTATTCCAAAAACTTAGGATTTCTGGATACTATTTTAATTTGGTGATGATCGTCATGCATGATTATATACCTGGCCCTGCCAGCTTTTTCTGAGTCAAATGTATGAGATTTTCATCTTGTCATGACTGGAATTTCCAAAAACGTCCCAGCCTGACTTCCAAATTGATTTCTGGCGAATTTCTGAAGACTTCCAAATGTTGATAAAGTGTCTGAAAATGTTCCGATGACCTTTGAACACTTTCGATTCGAACGGATTGTAGACATTTGAAATCAAAATGCAAACTGAAGCAGGAGTGTTGTGATACAGTTAGGACTCAAATGCAAAGTCAACATTAAGTCCCGTGATTTTTGGGGAGAAACTGAATTCTGAATTTTTGTTATTAATCATGTGTTAAAGAACAACAGTCGCTCTTCTGGATTTGTGAGCCAGGCATGAGAAATTGTCTTAACTTCGCAGGCGTGAGACTCATGCATAATGAGTGAGAGTTGGCAGGTATCTGATTATTCAGATCTATGGGATCAGGTATAGTATAGGGTGCCTGAACTGACATATCAACTGATACATTAGTTGATATGTCGATTGTTACTCAATCGATACTTGACCGACACATGACTGATATGCCAGTCAGCTATTGAATATGAGTTAACTGCTAGCCCACTGGTATATAGGTCGAGCCTCCACTGATGTCAGCTGATGCATTGACTGTGATATCATCAGTACCGTATTTACTCGAATGTCTCCTGTGCAGCGCTTATTCGAGGGCGGTGCTTATTAAAGGCTCATACCACAAAGCCAAAACATTTTAATTGTACAAGCAAACGCTGACAATCTCCTTACTGCAACAGTTACCAGGAAGAGAAAGAGGGAGGTTGGGCCTGTCGTACCGGCGAAGTTTACAGCCTTCACGCAAGAACTGAAGAACGCGAACATTTTGAAGAAAGAACTGAATGAAAGAGCATCAAGATATACTCACTTCGAACTGAAAAACATCACTATTGATGAAAATAAATTCCCATTGCTAGCTTAGAACCGCATTGCAGCAATTACGGTGTATTTTTATCATCTTATGGAAATACTCAAATAAGCACCGCACCTGAGCTGCGGCGCTTATTCGAAGGCGGCGCTTATTATCCATTCCGCTCCATGTGCGGCGCTTAATTGAGGGCAGCGCTTATTCAGGGGCGGCGCTTATTCGAGTAAATACGGTACTGTAGCTTTTCAGTCAACTACCCTGGCATATTGGTCACCTGTTGGTCCTGTATCAGTTGGTAGTTGAGTGAGAGTCGACCACTAGCCCACCAACACTTAGCCACCTTCAATCCAATCTTGTACCCAGAGTCCTCAGACTCTTTGGCCAGCAGTTGGTTGCCAGGAGACTCTTCTGGCAACCAACTGCTGGCCAAAGAGCCTGAAGACTCTGGATACAAGATTGCCTTCAATCAATGAACATCCAATAAACGTTGCTACTTGATTGACCCCCTACTGACAAGTGATCAATATATTGGGCATTACTTGATCGAAACTCGATCAAGTAATGCCCGACATGCCACGTGTATGCGACTCCTTGCCACAGATACCAACTATCCACTGAAACTTTACTAAATTTTTCCACTGACAAAGATTATTGATTGACGGTCAATGGTCTATATTGGCAGGATACCAGTCGACTCACGCTTAACTGTTTCATTTGATTTATATTTTAGCTCCTGATTACAATGCAGACCGTTGGCTTTCAGTCAAGTACACTCTTGGACTGGATTTTCCCAATGTAAGTGCATTTTAATTAATAAATAAATTAATTTTATAATTAATTGATATATGTGATTGCACCATCAATTAGTGCACATCATGGCTACAAGCATTTCAACATTTTAATAATTAGCCTGCATGATGCAGACGTATTATTTTGGTTAAGTGCTATTAAGCCCGCTGTCATCTCGGATGTTTTAAAAGCAGAGGAAGATTGGGGGGATACAAAGAGGTGGGCATTAGGCTAAAAGAAAACTTTGATTTGGTCTTGCATGGAATTTCAAGTTTTAAGTCTTCCTTGATTTCTAATAAGCCCCACCCATTCTTCCAAACTTTGTTGCAAACCAGACCATGATCCAACTAATTCTTTCATTTGATTCTATATTCAAGCTTCCCTATTATATTGATGGAGATGTCAAGATTACTCAGAGTAACGCAGTAAGTTTTCACATGTGTTTTTTGTCTTGTATTATCTATGAAGTTTAAAATGCAATATTTAATTTTCCATGTTTTAAAAACAGTTTTTAGCCCCAGAAATTATGATAGAGGAATGTATTAGGTTTTGACCCTTTCCAACCTACCCAATTTTAATTCCAAAATAGCAGAGAAAAACACAATGCTCTGCATGTGCGATGTACATGTACCATAATTATAAAAGGTCTTGATCAGTGAAATTCATTTCTCATATGTATCATGCAAGATAACTGAAGGAAGTCAGGTTGAGTATTTGGATATAAATGGTTTTGAAACATAAAAATTAAAAACTACAAAATTTCACTGATTGATATAATTATGTCACAATAATATGCCTACCTCCAAGCCGTCGCTTAATTTGCGGCTTTTAATGTATAGAACCACCTGAGATATGTCAGAATCCTTAAATGCATTAATTAAAATTAAAAAAATTTAAAACATTCTAGGGGTGGTAAACCACACCATAGATACCAGGGGATACCTGCTACGGTATTTTTTCTTTCATTCCCATTCAAATACAAAGATCTTTCCAAGCCAAGTTTGCTGACAAAACTTCACTGCAATTGACCAAATGTTGACCAAGTTATGATTTAGGTACCCCGTTATGATGGTAGGGGTAATGAGAATCATGTCAGAAAGCAAATCAGATTTTATAAATGAGCAAAACCATATTGGCTTTACAGTACACTTGTGTAAGTCAAGTTATATACAATCATGCTTATTGTGGTACATTTCTTCTCCTGGATTAATTGATTGCAGGTTCCACCCATTTTTCCCGAGGACAAATTGTCCTTTTGTTGAATGTACATGCATACTTCACTTACCATACATGTATAGTAGGACCCCACCTTGTGACCACCTCGAACTACGACCACTATTTTGTGCCCCAAACAAATTAAAAGTCCAGTCATTTCCCTAGGTTTACAACCTCGTTAAACTGACCACCCTGTTATTACGCCCACGTTTTCACAGTCTGAAGGTGGTTGTATTAGTGTTAATTGGTTTCTGCTGTACTGATAACTACACATACATTAATTTATTACCACTCTCTGTAACAATAAATTAACTTTGCAGATATTGCGTCACATTGCAAGGTTGAATGACTTGTGTAAGTGTGAAAAAAGTTTTTTAACTGTTACGGTAATACAGTGTTTTTTTGTTGTTACTTTAGTTAGTAAAGTTAAGTTAACTTATGGTGGATTGTTTCATGTTATCAATTTTTAAGGTGGCTCCACTGAAGAGGAGAAAGTGCGGGTGGATATTGTTGAAAATCAGGTTTGTTCAAAGGACGCACATTTCTGTCTGCCATTGGGAGGGGTACAGGGGCACGGATATTTTCTTGAACAATACAAAATTGCTATGCCTTTATAGTGGAGGCACGGTTGTGTAATGGTTTAACATGTTAGACTTTTGATCAGAGGGTCGGTGTGGTGAGGCTAGGTTGACCCTTCATTTCAATAGGGAATTGAACATTAAGGAAGAACGACGGCGATGGTGTTCGACAATGCCGCAAAGCGATAGGTTTAATGAGCAAAAACAATCGTTCTGAACATGCGTTTTAAACTTTGGTACATTTCTTTGCTGTTCTCTGCAAAACAACAACGTGAAATTATGACCAAATTCAAGGTTTTGTGGAGAATGTGAGCACACAATGGTGAATTAAAGGGGTGCCTGGAAAAAAGCCATAAGTGACTTCTGATAAAATGCTGGATTCTCCTTCCAAATTTCATTGTATTCACTTGTGAAACAAAAGGAGAATTTGACCTTACATCAAAAGTCGCTTAGGGCACGCACCCCTTCAATTGTTAATTTTCTTTCATAACTTAAATGCCACGCCTACCAATTTGGTTCCTGGGTAGTTCATCTTCTCTGTAGAAGTTGAATGAGTTGAAATAACTCAAATAAAATAAAACGTTTTTCAAGTGATGTTTCCGTTGGCGTTGCCGTGGTTGTTGCTTAAGTTCCCTAATACTATTTCCTTAAACAAGAAACTTTGCTCCACATTGTCTCTCTTCACCCAGGTGTATAAATGGCCACCAGCAACATACTGCTGAGGGTAACCCTGCGATCCACTAGCTAGCATCCCATCCAGGGGTGGGGGGGGGGGGGGTACCAATACTGCTAGTTGCTTCACGCTGCAGAAACCTGGCTAAGCTCCATGACCATGTGGGCCAGTTAGGCTAAAATATGGCTTTACAAATTTACAATCGATGCTACTGTATGTTGTTCTGTTTAAACATGTCTTTTTTGATATGTACATTATTTTGTGTTCCCCTGACTTTCCACAGCTTATGGATTTGCGTAACAAGTTTATTGGAGTGTGTTACAACCCAGATTTTGTAAGTGTGACTGAATGTATTGAGATTAGAGTGTTTTCAATTGAGTGGTGTAAAGCCAAATCCAGACTAATTACTCTGACTCAATCAACGGGTGCAAACCGTGCAATGAATCAATCAGAACTTGAGGTAAATACATGTGGCTTGCTTCAAGCACAGGAAAACGTGTACAAGCAAGTCGCAATTAGTTTTGGTTTTGTTTCTTACTGCTTGAGCCGAAATGTTGGGCGAGTTTTGTTAACCATTCACAGAGTACAGTACAGTACAGCAAAACCATAGCAAATGTGAAGTTGCTTTCGACACAAATGAAATCACTCTACTGTTGATTGATATAAATAACTTCATTCATTCATTCATTCATTCATTCATTCATTCATTCATTCATTCATTCATTCATTCATTCATTCATTCATTCATTCATTCATTCATTCATTCATTCATTCATTCATTCATTCATTCATTCATTCATTCATTCATTCATTCATTCATTCATTCATTCATTCATTCATACATACATACATACAACAACAGTATACAGAAATACATTAAAGATTACGCCTTCAACACTCAAGCAAAGTGAAGATTTGGTTCGCAATAACGGCAGAAGTTTGAGATTAGCTATGAAGTTTTTTTCTACGTACAACGATATGTATAACGGCGTTAGTTCCTAAAGAAACTGTGGTGCTGCGTCTGTGGGGAGTAGAAGGGAATGTTTGGTTTATCAACAGAGTTCATAATTAAAGGTAATCTGGCCACCGTAAAGAGATTCCAGTGCTGACTGAGCTCAGGACTAACCCTTGAAACGCAGCACTCGAGTCTCTTTACGGTGGCCAATTTACCTTTCGTTGATAATCAAACATTCGTTTCCAGAGATTCAGGACTGCACGAGTGACCGCTGTGATTATTGTACGCTCCAGTTTTGTTTTAGATAGGTGACCTTGGCTTTTTGTGCCCTGGAAATTACAGATGAGTGTGAGTGGCTTTTAGTTTAATACCTTCCCATTGTGGGGTCTTTTCGCAGTTAAACATACATTGTAAAAAAATAAGAATAGTCCGCTGAAGATGGATCTTTTGCTTTGAACGTTCAAAGATTGTAAGTTTTTTTTTTTGTGAATTTGCTAAATCATTTTAAGATATACTAAAAAGGTTTCGTCTTTTTTCGAAGTGAATTATGTGGAGGACTGGTCGGTGCTCTGTCTTCTTTTTTGTTTGAATCAGTCTTCATATCATGTCTTCACTTCAAAAAAAGACTTGAAACTTTTTTAGTAAATCGTAAAATGATTCAGTAAACTTACACTCACAATTAAGTTTATCATCTTTGAGCGCTCAAAGTATACACGGACTTTGCTTAATTTATGGCCTTTGACCGCAGTGAATGTGCGGCCACCGTCCTTCTACAAAATGGCCAGGATGGGAACTGTTCCTTAGTACACAGCCTTTCAAGAGGCTGCTCACCCCCCCCCCCCTCCCCCACCCTCCCCTCCCTCGCCCCCCGCTTCCTTACCATTGCCCAAGACCTGACATGATTAGTAGCATTTTAAGATCTTTTTCACTATCAACAACTTTTGTTGTATTAATGTTCTCCTTCCTGACAGGAAAACCTAAAGGAAAACTACATAAAGGATATTAAGCGAACCATTCAACAATTTTCGGACTTTTTAGGAGACAGAAAATTTGTAACAGGAGACAAGGTATGGTTCTGATACCTGTATATTGTGGAAGGATTAAAGGCAAGGCTTCATAAGCGCTTAAAAGTTTCCAGGCGTGATCACATAACCAACGAAGCACTGTACGAAGAGGGAACATAGACTTAAGGACGGTGCCTCCTAATACAGAAGAATTTTTGCACAGTTTATGACTATGCGGAAAAAGCAGATTTTTGTTCATGCTGCTGGATTTCAGAAAGAAAATTGGGGGTAGCGGGGCAATTTTTTTAGAGATAATTAAGCAATAATTATTCTAGAAAAAAATCAAAGCAACGTATGGCTTTCTTTTTTTTTTTTTTACAAACTGAAGCTTTTGTTATTATATCTGAAAAATGCATGGTTGCCCCCAATTTTCTTTTCTACTTTCTCTGCATAGTTTTAAACTGCGCAAAAATATTCCTGTATTAGTGGGCACAACCCATAGGAAACCCGAGTAGCTCCAATGTGCAGAACCTGTGCGTAGTAACAAAAGTAGCACCGTCCTTAAGTTTAGTGGTTACATCTGTGAAGCAACAACGAGGTTGCATCACACTGCTGTTTTGGGACCCAGCACACCGGAGGTCTAGAGATCGCCCAGCTTTGACGTATATTGATCAGCTAGAACGAGATGCCCAACTACCAAGGACAGCGCAGCTCGACCTAGAAGAAGTGTCTTTAAGAGGCTCTTCTCCCAATGTTCCCTCCCGCCTAATTATATAAAGTAAATTCTAAACAAATTTCGTATGAAGAAAAATTGATAACATAGAGCACACGACGAAAAACTGCTCAGAACAATCTTGTATTTAAATATAGCGCATTGTGTTTTGTCTGTCTCTTATTATTTGTGTTTGTTTTATGACAGATTTCATTTGTGGACTTCATATTGTTTGAGTTGCTCGACCAGCATCGGATTTTTGAGGCATCTTTGTTAGAACCTCATAGCAATCTTAAGGTGTGCTTTATTTGTTAATGGGTGTTTGTTTGTTTTGTTTCAATTGAGTGTAGTACCACTAACACCAAAGTAATTATTCTACCCAATCACTAGCCTCCCACGCAGTCGTTTCTAAGGGAGTCTTATTACCCTTCTTCTGCGTGGGAGGTTGGCTAATCACAAGAAACGCAAATATCGGAATGAACCAATCAAAACTCGATGTGAATTCGTGTAGCCCGCGTCAATTGCGGGAAAACACGTGCGAGCAAGTCACGATTGGTTTTGGTTTTGTTTCTCATTGGCTGAGAAAGTGACGCGAATTTTGCTAATTAATCACAGAGCATAGAAAAGCAAAACCAATACGAACATTAAATTACTTTAGACACTGAATGAAAACTGCGTTATTGTCGCGGCAAAATTAACTCATCCGAAGGTAATTGTAGTCAAACGTGTAAGAAAATCTCTGAGAGTAAACTGCAATGTAACACATGGTAATCACTGTTATATAGCGTTGTCATTCAGCCGTTGCTACGGACTGAAAGAGATACAAACTTTCAAATGTAGTTGTAGCGCGAAGGTATAAAGCACAGGGCGCAGAGGAGTCAAATTTGCTGTAAATGAGCGGCTAAATTCTCAGGCGCAAACCGATTTTGTTGATTTAAATACGAGAACTTGATCTAACAAAGCGTCATGGGATCTTATTACGCGTCTGTTGAAAGATTACGTTGAATTTGCGCCGAAAAATTCAGCCGCTCATTTACAACAAATTTGACTCCTCTGCGCCCTGTGTATAAAGCAAAAATTATTTAGCATTGGGGAACTCCTATGATACGTGGATGAAAATAAGTGAAGAAATTGATGAAAGCTCCTTTTAAACTAGTGGCCAACAGACAGTAGTGTTAACAAGGTTGGCTTAAGGTGATTCCGCTGAAAAAGAAGGAGTATTTAAAATTGTCTAAGACTTGGTCCAGTTCATGACTATGTTATGAGCATTACAAAAATGCAATAAAAAATGGGGGTCACCGTGCTCGTTTTTGTGCAACCTGGATGGCTATTATAGTAAATAGATGACCCACGAGGTTTATGTTAGGAACGCTAGTAATCAGAAAAGGGAACTATCATTTCTAGAAAAATTAATTTCTCGCATTAAAATATCGAAGCAGTTCAACAAAATTTACTTTAATCTTACACAACAAACTATTTTCATTGAATTGCAATTAAGATTATGAAAGAAATTAAAGATTTTGCTGCGTGTGCACGTAAGCAGCACTACCTAAATACGTGCTTTTTAAAGCATTCAAATAAAAATATCTCAAAGTAGAGTATTAAACTTTTCTTTAAATCGCGATATATAGTGGTCAACCGTATGACATTTAAATTGATGCATTAAAAAATGGGGGTCACCGTGCTCGTTTAGAAGAAAAGGACCATTTATTTTCCTGCCGAGCTTAACCTCAAGGAAATCCCGTAATGTTCTGCGTGCGCGCGCTCGTGCGCGCGCCAAATGACGCGAAAAATTATGCGCAGCAAGGATGCGCAATGCAATTCAATGGAATCACCTTAACCTGCTTAACTTGTCCGTCAGAAAACATGAATTTGGCTTATGTTAATTTTTGTGCTTTTTTCCCAGGAATTCTTAACCCGGATTGAGGTAAAAACTCTTAGTTCCCGTAACACGATTCAATTTCACTTTATGTACAGTAGTTGTTATGTGTACAGTATGTCTGCAATAACGCTCTTTACAAAATTAGGAGTGTACATGCACAAAGTTTCAAGAAACCGTCTTACGTAGTATTGCACACAGCTACCATCATGTCATTTGTTAACCTTGAAGTGCTGCGCGCAATTTGTTTGGGTAATCACTTATGATCTAGTGGTTTGGGGATGGTAGAACAGAACTCGCTTTTCAGCCTGAAAAAACGTAAGCCAAGGCAGGACTCAACGTTTTTAATCTCGCTTTGTGAAAGTTGTATTTGAGAATGTCGAACAGCTGGTCCCCCCCACCTCACAGGATAAAAACTAGTCCTCTAAAACCTGTCATGCCAGGTTCTAGAATAAACGTTAGCGCCTTGCAATAGAGTGTTTTCATTCACGTGACTACCGGCCATATTGGTTTACTGAAACAAAAGAAAGTATTTGCATAAAAATAGGGTTCAATTCCCAGAGGTTTAGTTTGGGACACCAACATGGCCGCCATTTCTTTGTTTTGGGACACCAACATGGCCGCCGTGACGTCATGTGAAAACACTCTATAGCGTTGGTGTGAATGCGCGAATGCGCGAACGAAAGGTCTGGAGTGTGGGAGGAATGAAGAGGGAGACTGGGAAGAGGCTCGCGCGCGTGCATCCACTCTTTTGGTGCTTTCGCCACGTGATGTCGCGCGTGCTTTCTACAAAGCAACTGTTTTGAAGTCTAAATGATTTTTCCTTTCCTTAGGAGCTACCTGCCATCGCTGCTTACCGGAAGTCCGACAAATTCAAGGCTCATCCCATTAACAACAAAATGGCAAAGTTCAAATAAACCCATGTAGAAGTCAAACTGAACATGTAATGGAAGAAGTAGTATTTAACAAACAAGACATTCTTATGTCTTGCTTTGAATTTGTATTTTAGGTAGCAGTTTAGTAAGGAAAATATAGGCTGTTTTTTAATTAACTACAAAGTGATGTCACTGTTTTTAGTCTCACTTAAGGAATGTCAGTCAGTTCGCCGAAATACTGATAAGCCAACAAATTCGTTTACATAATCCTTCCTTCTGTGTCATTTCCTTCAAAAGGAGTCGCTGGTTTTAGTCTCATATAAAGGAAGGTTAGTCAGTTCGCCCAAATACTGTTTAGCCATGACAAATTCGCCCATAGAAAAGTCTCTTCCTATGGGTCATTTTAATACTTCAAAAACTTTCGCTGGTTTTAGTCTCACTCGAAGGATTGTCAGTCAGTTCGCCCAAATACTAATTAGCCATGACATTGGTAATACAAGGATCGAGAATTCTCGCAGGACCTCTGAGCGCGTGTAAACTTGGGTGACACCAACTGAAGGTTTTTCAGCAAAGGAGCAACGTACTTGTTCCATTTAAACCGGTTTAATCGGAATTTTGGTTGAATGGATTGTACCCCCTGGCAATATAGCAGATCACATGGTTTCCCGATGACATTCCGATCCCTGAAATTTTCGGCAGGTTAGATTTTCAGCTTAAGAATCTTTACAGAACAAAGTGCGTTAGCTTGCACTAATTTGTCTTTTAAGAGGCATTAAATTGATGTGGAAATGCAGGAAACGGCATCTGAATTATTTTGCTTTGATGTTTTTGTTGGATCCCCATGAAAACACCCTCCCAACGTGAGCTTTGAAAGCGAAGCTAAAACAGAAGTTATGTTAAAGAATAAAGCATTGGCTAGTGCTTTTTCAAGACCGTTAATTCAAGCCAACAAAGAGAGGAGCCTTTCATGTATCGTTGATGACCTCCTGTCGATATACATTGCAGGGCCTTTTCGTCTCCTTACTCGAAGCATCAAAATATGAAGTAGACTTTGCATGTGCACTCATCATGGCTATAAGTGCAAAATTCGTGTACTGGTCACGTGGAAACTCAAGGAAGGTTTCTTTGTGTGGATAATATCAGGACAACATCAACTACAGGCTCTTCTCGGTACTCAACCAGATAGCGAGGTGAGAGACTCGGGGTAATTACATTGAGCCAAAATTTTTGATTTGTAATAGTCCGGCAATTTTCCGTGTAAATCCAATCCCGCGAAGCGCCTCGTTTCCAGTTGCAAACTTTCAATCTCATTGGTTGAAAAGCTTGTGTGACACCGGGGACGAAGCAGGAAATTTTTGTGCAAATGAACAGTAATTATCTCCAAAGGTAGGCCATTTAATTTGTTCTGGAAGATTTTCGATTCATCCACCCGTGTCATTGTAACCTGGTTGTACCAGAAATTTTGGCTAGATGGGTAAGCCCAAAGCAATATTGCAGATCACGCGATTTTGCTAGCAAGAGTCTTTCTCAACGACGTTTAATAAAAAATAATTTAGCTGGAGCTGCGCTATATTAAGTTTGGTTAATTCCTCAAATACTGAATCCTGTCTTAAGATATAGGCAGTTGGAAAATTTAAACATTTCTTTTTGTTTAGCATATTTCAGTAGTAGTCAGAAACATTGGCGCCTAAAATGATCGATTCCCCTTACTATTTAGTACGGTTTTTAAGCAACAATCTTGGTATAATCAGGCGTCGTAAATCGCTCGTCACGCAACGCAATAGACTTGCTTACAAGTCGAGCTTAGAGAGCGCGAAGCGCGATCGTCAGAGCTCGAGCGCGCCAGGTCCATTCAATGAGAAGCGAGCGAGCGACTTTGAGAAAGTCTAGCAACGCAAGACAGTGCGTGACAACAGGAAGAAATGTCGATGACTAACCAGGGCAAAGCATCCATTTCCATTTCAACAAACATCGACGAACAAAGGAACAAAAATAACAACAACATAAACAGTGACCAAAGGGAGACTCTTGCAGCGAGTTCGTACATTTTGTTTAGCAAAAAGCTCTTCTTTGTTGGTGGTAGGATCCAGGAAAGGCTCGAGGACGACTAGCCCTGGAACCTGGTCGATGCCAAGAACAGCTTCGCTCGGGACGTTTGCCATCAGAAATTTCATTAAATAACTTCTTAATTTTCGCCTTGAAGCAATGGTTCCAATCCTTCGTTACTGGGATATTCGAGAGGTAAGCTGTTCGATTTTGTTTCTATTAAACAAATAACAAAACAAACAACAAATAAAAATAACGAAATAACGAAAAGTAATACACTAACTTGCAGGTAGCTGTTGCTATTCGCGGCGGGTTAATTTATATGTTTCCCCCAACAAAAAAGAAAAATGTAATAGCTTGTAATGGTACGAACAATGTATAAAATGACCGGTCGGTCTAGCAAAGGAACCAACATCAACAGTGTGGAAATTATATTCGAGTGAACTTCTAAAAGTTTAAATTGACAGTACTTTACATTTCTCCGAGCATAAGTCGCTTTACTGGTAAAAGTTGACCGGAAAAAAGTTAAAAAGTTGAGAAAAACAGCAAAACGTTTGCGTCTGGGGGGTGGGGTGGGGGCGGGGCAGTGGGCTGAGTCTCGTCTTGACCTGGTACCCAGTCGATGCTCAGCTTCTTCGAAGTGTCGATCGATGTGTGTTCGAGTTTCTGGAAAGTCTTTCAAGTAATTCTGTGCTTTCGTCTCCACAGACCAGATAGAATGGCTCCAGTACTTGGCTACTGGGATATTCGCGGGGTAAGCTGTTCTATTCTGAGGTTTAGTTGCTGTTTTTTAACGTTCGTTCGCCTAGTTTTCCACGTGGCTATAGACGACTGAATTTAAAACTAGCTAATTAAGTTTTATTCATGTCTGATTTGCCGGCTTGCTGTTTAAAGTTAAAATTAATCAGTGTTCATGTTTCTTCGAACAGCTTGCCGAACCGATTCGTCTTTTGCTTCATTACACTGGAATAGAGTTTAAAGATGAGCGTTACGAATGCGGAGATGGTAAGAAAACTTTGTGCAACGTGACATATTAAAACTTCTTCTGTCGACAAATTAAACTAATTGATGGACGATTATCGACAAATATCAAGTACTATTGACTTATCGACCAGCTTTCCGATAATCGATTTTGATCTATGTGTAACGTCCTGCTCAAAAAATGGCCAGCTCCTACTTGGCTTCAAATACCCAGACAGTTAATTTAATGTGCCTGTCTGCATAAATTATTAAAAGCCGGTGTTCCAAATTATTCAGCATTATGTTTCATTTCACTTATATTTTAGCTCCTGATTACAGTAGAGACTGTTGGTTTTCAGTCAAGTACACTTTGGGACTGGATTTTCCCAATGTAAGTATTATACATTAATGTGATTGTATCATCAGGTGCACAATTCATAGCCTGAGTATCAGGCTTTTCGGGGGGGGGGGGGGGGGGAGGGGGAAGAGAGGAGAGAGAAAGGAGAAAAGGGAAGAAAAGCCTGACACAAAAGCATTGAGCCGAGTATTCCGCCCCCTCGATGAGCATGACGCTTCGCGGTAAATAGTAGCCAATCCAAATAACTTCCGTTCGTGCAACTGTCATGTCAGCGATGACCGCTGTGAGAGATATGAATTGAAGTTACACAGACAGCTCCATTGCAAAAGACTGACCCCAAACAAGATATTTTCTGTTGAGCACCACTGACAAAAATTCGCGCCTAAATACAGCTTCATTACAGGAGGAAAATACAAACCTCACAGTTCAGGATGGCAAGACGTGATGACAAAAACGCTGCCGCAACTAATCAAAAGACAAATAGCCGTGATAAGAAACACAAGATCTCAGCTACGAAAACAAATAGGCGGCGGGACAAAGATTATTAAACAGTTCAAATCCTAACTTGAGAGGCTGTACTGTCACCAGACGTACTGAAACAAGCCAAACGTACCAAACCCAAATAAAATGCCTCAACGTGTATAAGAACGATCGACGGTTGCTCAGCAGGCGATAAACGCAGCACTCGTAACCCAGAAATGACAGAAATGACCTTTGATATCAAAATACAAAACATGCGACAGTTGCATTGTTTAGTCTATCATGGTGTGACGTAACCTTTTGTGTTTCGTCCAATCAGCGCCAACGTCCAAAATTCGGACGTTCGACACAAACTTCTGAAAAGTTTTGTGTCAGGCCTTCCTTTCCTCTTCTCCCCCTTCCCCTCCCCCTCCCCCTCCCCTTCCCCACTCCCCTTAGGAAGGCCTGATACTCAGGCTACACAATTCATGGTTGGCGTGACATTTTAAACACGTACAGGTAAATTACTGCACCTTTCAATAACATAAGAACTCTGAACTTCAACCCTTACTAATTGATATTTATCTGTTTTACTGCATGATGTCAATCGTAGCTATGGCAAAAACCGACTGGCCACAAAAATAATAAACCATCAAAGTTGATTGACATCCGCTAATCACAGGGTACGAACATGACCTTTCACCCCATTGAGCCAATCTTTTTTGTTTTCTCTGCGGTCCACTGTTAGTAGGGATTGATAGCAGTGAAAAGTGTAATGGTTGGTTGAATTTTGAACTTCAGAGTCCTCATGACATATAAAGGCACAGTAAATGGAAACTGCGTGTATTTTCAATATAATAATTTATAGCAAATTAGTGAAGTTTTGTTGAGATTTGCTTGAAACAAAGCCAGCTTCTCTCAATCTTCTCCCGTTTTCTATTTTCTCAAAATAAACCAATTCTCTTCCACCTTAGTTCCCCTTCAGTAATTTGTGCCAAATTTGCCCCCTTCTCACAGCCTTGCACAGTTCATATTGTACAGTTCCAGAAATGTCCCTACTGCCTTTCCTCCCCTCATCTAGAAGGGCACTCAAAATTCCTTGATGCATGGAAATTTTCTGAGATGCCAATTTTTTTGGAAGTAATAAAAATTATGACGAGTAATAAAACTACTAATAGTACTGGGTCCAGCAGGGATGGCGCAGTGGTGAGAGCGCTTACCTCCCACCAATGTGTCCTGGGTTCAATTCCTGGACTCAGCATCGTATGTGGGTTGAGTTTGTTGTTGGTTCTCATCCCTACTCTCAGAGATTTTTCTCAGGGTTCTCCGGGTTTCCCCTCTACTCAAAAAAAAAAAAAAAATTCCCAAATTCCAATTTGATCTGGAGATCGAGTGATCCAATTTGTGCTCTGCATGCTAAATATTGTACATTTGTCACTTAAATAAAGTGATTTATTTATTTATTTATTTATTTATTTTTTATTTGATAAGGTTCTATAATTTTGTTATTCCTTGATCCTGCTTCTGGAATAAAGTGTTTTCTCCATCACAAAATTATGGTATTTTGATTTGGGCTTGGATGAAATTTTTTACTTTTAGTTCTTCCTGGTTTTAATTCTTTCTGATAAGCCCACACACTCTGCCTATTACCAAAATAGAAATCAGGCCATCCATCTGAAGTAATTCTATGATTTGATTCTATATTCAAGCTTCCCTATTATATTGTCGGTGATGTAAAGATTACTCAAAGTAATGCGGTGAGTGTTTTTACAGGTATTTTTTGTCTTGGGACTATAATTGGCTATGAACTACAGTATTCAAATTTCCCTTGTCTTAAAAACATCTCTTTTGGAACCCGAAAATGGGTGTTGAATGTATTAAGTAATGATGGTAATATGGCAGCAATGTGAGAATCATGTCAGAAAAAGAAATACAGGTAAATGAGTAAAATATTGGCTCTGCACTGTACTTGTGTTATACACGTACAACTGTTTAATACATGTGCAACTGTATTAATTAATTAATTAATTAATTGATTAAGTAAGTAAGTAAATGATTGTCTTCTGCCCATCTTCTCTAGGTCCATTTGCTCTTTTGGTGCATACAATTACAGCCTTAATTGATTAATAATGCTAATAAGTATAAATATTTATTACCATTTTCTGCAGATATTGCGTCATATTGCAAGATTGAATGACTTGTGTAAGTGTGCATGAAATTTATAAAACTGTTAATACAATGTTTTGTGTTGTTACTTTAGTTAGTTAATAAAGTTAAGTTGACTTATGGCATATTTTTTTTTGTTATCAATTTTTAAGGTGGCTCCACGGAAGAGGAGAAAGTAAGGGTGGATATTGTGGAAAATCAGGTTTGTTTAAAAAACCTTTCTGTTCTCCATCTAATGAGAGGGGTACATGTATAGATATTTTCTGAAACAACACATTAATTGCTATACCTTAATTTACAGTTTGATTGGATAGTTAGAAAATTGGAGAGTTGGCAGTTTGAGCCTAGGTTGGCCTCTTAATGGCCATGTTGTCTCCATAGACAAGCTGAAAGTTTGCTCATGCACATTATTGTGACAGTCTCTCTTTATCCCGCTGTGTAAATGTCTCCCTGAACATAATGTTGGGGGTAACTTTACAATGGACTAGCATCCCATCCAGGGGGGACTGTAGCAATACTCCTAGCTGTTTCATGCAACAGAAACCAGTTTTAGCTGATCTGGCCGTGTGGGCCACTTAGACCACAGGCAGCCCAAGTTCACGTCACTAGAGAGCGTGTAATAAATATTAATTACTAGTGGGACGATGACCTTTGAGCGCAAGCAGTAGTATTGGGTTACAGGCAGCTGTTGAGAATTTAAACGCGTTATAAGACTAATTTGTATGGGAAATAAAGTACAGTCAATTCTGACGCTTAAATGATGCTAAATTTTAACTTTCATTCAATAAAATGAATAAAACTGTCTCACCTCTGGTGTTTTCTTGTGCGTTTGGGGGCTATTGGGGGCGTTCTTTGAAATCACTGTCATTCCCTTCATAAGACGGAATCAAGGCAGCACACTCGGATTTCGACTGTCTTATGAAGGGAATGACAGTGATTTCTTATAACATGTTTAAATTCTCAATGGGTGCCTGTAACCCAATACCACTTGCACCAAAAGGTCATAATCCCACTAGTAATTAATTATTACACGCTCGCTAGTGACACAAACTTGGGCTGCCTGTGCTTAGACTTGAGTGCAACTTAACCAGTACCTTAATTACCCTTATTACATAAACAATAGCATTCATTTGCACTTGATGTTAAAAGCAGATTGTTCTGTTTAAACATGCCCTATTTGATATCTTATTTATATATATTGATATTCTTCTCACTGTCCACAGCTCATGGATTTTCGTAAGAAGTTTACTGGTGTGTGTTACAACCCAGAGTTTGTAAGTTACTTATATTGCTTATATGTAAAGTACAGAAAGACAGGAGGACCTAGATTTGTAAATTGAGGAATACCACAAGTTAGCCATTGGCTGTGTGAGAGAGAACCATTTATGGAACGTTTTTGTTTGCAATAATATCCAAATAAGGTGCAAACCACGTATGAGAGGTGCCTCTGACACCAAAAGTGTTTAGTTTAGAAATGAGAATAGAACGATGTCTTTGTTTGCCCCTGTGGTGACAAAATGTCCAGGATGGTAGCTGTTCCTCCAAGAGACTACTATCCTCCCCTCCCCTCACCAATGCCCAAGACCTCACATGTGGCGCGCGTTTGTAGGTGTTTAAAAGCGCTCATTCACTTTTAACAACGTTTACTGTATTTGTTTGCCTTCCTTCCAGGAAAAGCTGAAAGCAGACTATATAAAGGACGTTAAAAGTACCTTTCAACGATTATCGGACTTTCTGGGAGACAGAAAATTTATAGCAGGAGACAAGGTATAGTACTGGCATTTTTTGTGGCAGGGCAAAAAAGAGAAGCTACATGTATGTTGCCACGAATCATCCCTAAGGAATTCACTCAGTGCGACAACTGTGATGATCATAGCTTCTAGTTTGCAAACGTTAGTCAATGGCAGCCAATAATTTTGTCACCAGTATTTCCAGATCTTTTTTAGGACTTGTAAAAAAGGCCTATCTCTCAGCCAAAACTTGTTAAAAACTGTCAAAACTCGATTGATTAGTTCTTAAAGTCCTTAAAGTGTCAAAGACATTTTTTCAGTCACGAAATCCCAAGAAAAACAAAAGTCACACAACGCTAAATGACACTTTTCCCGGCACAATAGGTTTTGGACTTAACAAAAAAATATAATTTGTTAAAAAAATTGTCTCCCTCCTCCTTTTAAAAGTCTTGTAACAATGCATGTACGTGTCATAATGTGCCAATATAACTTGTTACGTTAAAGCTTTCACCCCCAGGGGGGGGGGGGGGGGGGGTACTCCGGCTTTCAAGTGACGGGGATGATCGAAGGATTTTTTGGGGTTTGAAATTTTCGATTCCGGGATTTCTTTGGGTAGGAAAATTTGGCAAGTATTTTTTTGGGTGGCTTGATTTAAGTAGGGATTTGTTTGGGTATTCAAAACAAGAAGATTCGTGGTACTGTGCCCGCGTGTCCCGGCCGCGTTGTCATTCTGCATAATGTTATTGTTGCCCGAACAGAAGATGTTCTTGGGTGTCTCGAGTGTTGTTAGAATGACTAGCAGATGATGAATGAATGAATTCGGCATGGGATTTTTGGGGGTTAAGTTTTGGTCCAGGGATATTTTTGGGTTTTCCTGGAAGCCCTAGGGATTTTTTGGGGGTTTTGATCTTTGCCCCCATTCGATCATCCCCGTCACTTGAAATCCGGAGTACCCCTTGGGCTGTCACCTCTCTCAAAGTAGAGTTTGAACAAATTTCGTATGAAGAAACACTGATAAAGAAACAGAGTACACGATAAAAATATACTCGGAACACTGCAATGTTGCATGTAACATCTAGGGTACGGTCTTGAGTGTTTCTTTTTTTTCGTGTTTGTTTCACGACAGATTTCGTTTGTGGACTTCATTCTGTTTGAGGCGCTGGATCAGCATCGTATTTTCGAGGCATCTTTATTAGAGCTTCATAGCAATCTTAAGGTGCGTTCTATTTCTTTGTAATTGCTTTAAGCCCTGGTCAAACGGCGCATAATAGTCAATGATAGTTAAAGCGCACGCGCTCCTTTGACCACCAACTATCATGCGCTATCATCAATTATAATCCATCAAACATTTTCGCTCGCGCGCGATTGGTCTAAACGCCTCACTTGACCGAATATACCCCAGCTAAAACTGGGGAATATCCGATGATATTCCCCAAGTGATATTCCCCAATTTCAAAAACTTCAGGGCGCGTCAAAATTGCATTTAAAATTAATGTCAAGATGGGGGAACGGTTTGCTTTTGAGACAGAAGGAGAGATAAACCCGCTGGTCGATAAAGCAATATCAGAAAACATCATACGCTCTAAACGTTTTTGATGAAACTGTTCTTAAACGAAATGTTCAAATACTCAAGCTCGTTGCTACATGTTGCGAAAGATATTTGAAGGATAATAACCACAATAGCCTCCATTTGACTTTAAAAATATGCTCAGATATTTGTCCTTGGACCTTATCTGCTCCTCGATGCCCACAGTTTTCCACGAGCTTCGCTCTCGGAAAACTGTTCGCTTCTCGGAACAGATAATGTCCGCGGACAAATATCTGAGCATATTTTCGCGCCAAATGGAGGCTATTGTTTATCTATCATTCACTTTGAGTGTGTTCAAATTCTTCATGATAGTTGATGATAGTTTTGCCCGTTTGACCACGCGCATGATAGTTGATGATAGTTCTTCGGTCAGCTGTTTTATTCACCAGCGCTCTCAAGATTAATTTTCAGTTGCTTCTTCCAACAACTGAAGGAAAACGAAGCAGGCAGCTGCTTTCTTTCGCCGCGAAAAATTCATCCCTGCGAAGTTTCGTTTGCGATGTTGACACTCGGCAGTGGCTGACACTAAAGGCTCACGGTAAACTATCGTCAGCTATCACGAGTTTCTTTGAGCCGTTTGACCACCCGCTTGATAGTTAATAATAGATAACAATTATTCACCGAAGTGGAGGTAAATATCCATCACTTTCACCGACACTGAGGTTAATAATTGTTTTAGTATATACCACACAAGCTGAATAACTAGCGGACCAAAAAATTGTTTTAGTTCTGACAATATACCGACAAATGGTATGAAATTTTAAAATCTCGCGCGCCACGCGGTAAGCGATTTCTTATTGTAGGAAGTTCCGTCTCGCTTTTTTGCAGACAAATAAAACTTTGGGAGACACTCGTTTAGTTCCTAAAGTGTCATTTCTTCAATTTTTTATTTTCATTGTAATTTTTATACTGCTCGGCAGTTTTCGTAAACAAGGGATTGTATTTTCATTTTCCGCCTTAGAATATGAGGTTGAAAAGATTAAATAACTTACCATTTAATGCCGTCAAACCAAACTTTGTTGCCATTTATGTATTTTTTTTAATAGCCGTCTCGTTTATCGAAATAATTTTCTATTAAGTAACCGTGGCGAAACGGGAAGCCATCTTGTTTCTCTTCGGCTGCTCGGAGGTGAATATTTACCGAGCTAATCACCTCCGAAGCTATCCAATCAGCGGACGCGAAAAGTACTATTCACTTGTGTGGTATTAGCCTGCATGACAGGCGCTAGTGTGGTATATACTAATTTTGACTATCATTAACTATCATCGACTATTATGCGCCGTTTGATCAGGGCTTTATACTAAGGGTGAGCCGGTATCGATATTAAACACTTGACATATCGATTCTGCGGTTTCCTTGAAAAATTTCGATACTTGCGAGAAATATCGGCTGTTACGATCTCTCTCGATACTGCTCACGTGACCGCTCACTTGTGCTGTTGCGCTCTGGCCAACCAGGACAGACGCAAACAGCGCCCCTGAATGGGCCAATCAGAATTCGAAGCAAATACATGTAACCGGCGCCAAGCGCGGGAAAACTCGTACGAGTTAGTCGCGGTTGTTTTCGGTTTTGCTACACGGACTTAAAATAATTTTAAAACAAAAACTGTGAAATGAAGTTGTAATTAAGAAAAGGTAAGCAGAAGTTAGTTAAGGGGAAGTCCTTCGATGTGTTGTTGGGAATAAGTGAAGAAATTAACGAAAGCTGCACAGAGTTTGCTTTGATTTTACTTTACTTCGTTCTGTGATTGGTTAGCAAGGTTTGCACCATTCTCTCAACCAATCAGGAGCAAAACCAAACGATCCCATAATCCCTCACTCGCAACATTCTCCCGGTAGTTTCTAGAGTGGGGAGTAGGCGAATCCTTGCTGACGTCATTGTTTACATTTTTCCTCATTAGCATAGAAGCCGTGGCCGTATATATGAACTAAATGCAAAAGTGGAAAGAGTTGATGAAGTTGAGCAATACACCCAATGCAAAAATGGCTGATATTTTAATATTTTTTGTCTTTATTCAAATTAGCCTCACTAGCCTCGTCCAAGGTAAAATATTCTTTTGATATTTGAACTCAAGAACGAGGCTACTGAGGCCAATTTGAATGTAGACAAAAGAATATTAAAATGGAAGTCATTTTTGCATTGGGTCTATTTGTGCAATTTTCAGCTCTTTGCAAGCACTGTTGAAGGAAATATCAGCCATCAAAAACTGCGAAATTGTTGGGTGGCAAAAAAGTTAACGAGCCATACATTCTCCGTAAAATTTCGAGTTTTTAGAAGAGAATTTCTCCGAAACCATGTGATGTATTGGGCTCAAATTTTCAGGGAAAACTGAAACTGTTATGCCCTTACAATATTCAGAGTTTTTATTTTATTAGCGTCATCAGATAGTGATAAGCATATGTTAATGAGGCAAAAAGTGTAAACAGGGATTCGCCTATATACCGCGTTGTTAATGAGGTTGACTGAGCTTGTCTGTTGGAGAATATTAATTTGGTTCATGTTAATTATTTAAATTATTTTTGGCTTTCTTTTTCCTCAGCAATACGTGACACGGATTGAGGTAAAAATTGTTAATTTAGTTCCAGTAACGTGACGCAAAATCACTTTTTGTACAGTACTTCACACTCTGTTTTTTTTTTTTTTACCTTTTTTATAAGAACGTCGAGGCTGAGATTAACCTAAATTCCTCAGACTGAGAGTTGATTAACAACGTTTTTATTTTGCTAATCTTTATATAAAATCAAGGTATGAAATGTAAATTAACCAAAATACTTAAGGGCATGTTTTGTATAACATTAACAATGGTGACACACATCTCGGTTTGTCATAATCAGCAGTTCTTGATACCATATCTCAGAAGGCAATGCACGTTAATATGTTTCCTGGCTCACCATGTAATTAAGAAAATCTTAAGAACGTTTTCAGCCTCAAATCGCAAAAAAATATAAGAACGTTCAGCCTCATTCTTATAAAAAAAATAGAGTGCAAAACTCACAGCAAATTCGGGGGTGTACTTGCACACGATGCAAGGAGCTGTCTTACGCAGTATTGCACAGCTAAAGTTGTGTCCGTTAACACGGTAACACGGTGCTACATGCTTGAAGTGCAGCGCGCAATTAGTACATGTTTGGTCTAGTTTTTTTTTTTTTTTTTTTTTTTGGGGGGGGGGGGGGGGGGCGGGGGAGGGTGGTAAAACAAAGCTCGCTTTCCGGCCTGGAGAAACGCGTGTAAAGGCTGGACGCAATGTTTATAGCCTCTCTTCTCAAACTCATTAATAATTCGTGAAGAGAAAACAAAGGAAATCACTACCGTGAAGGAGGTTTGGAAATGTGATCTTAACTGTCATAAAATTTGGTGAACTTTTGCTTTGAATTTCTCCAAGAATTATCAATACTAGTTTGAGAAGCTATATCAAACACTCGAAAGAGTGTTTCCTCCTATTTCCAAACACCTCGAAGTTGGTTAAAAAAAACTCGGCTGCGTCTCGTTTTTCCAACCTACTTCTCGGTGTTTGGAAATTGGAGGAAACACTCTTCCTCGTGTTTGAACTATTATATGAAAACACGAGCTTGACAAACGTAAGAAATACTTCTCCGTTGGAGCAAGTTACTTTATGAAAGTTGGGTTTGAAAACGTCAAACATTTTGACCATCCCCCATCCGCCCTCCACCCTCCCCCTCTGTAATAAAAACCATTCCTCTTAAAATCTGTTATGCCAATTTCTAGATTAAACCCTTCAGTCTTGCGATATATCACTTGCATAATTTGTATTGGTATGTTTGTGTCTAAAGATTACTCATGGGTATATGTGACACTGTTCAAAAGAGTTGGTTTCAAATAATGCTTTTTAGACTGTAAAAATGTCGAATTTTTTGTTTTGCGTTGGTACGAGTGCGCAAACCAAAGGTGTAGAGCGTGGAAGAAATGGTTAGGGAGACTGGGGAAAGGTTTGCGCGCGTGAATCCACTCTTTTGGTGCTTTCGCCGCGTGATTCCGCGCGCACTTTCTACAAAGCAACTGTTTGACAATCTAAATTATTTTTTCTTTTCCTCAGGAGTTACCTGCCATCGCTGCTTACCGGAAGTCCGACAAATTCAAGGCTCATCCCATTAACAACAAAATGGCAAAGTTCAAATAAACCGATGTAGAAGACAAACTGAACATGGAAGAAGTAATATTTGAAATAACAAGACATTCTGATGTCTTGCGTTTATTTTGTATTTAAGATAGCAGTTTAGGAAGGAAAATATAGTCTGTATATTAACTGCAAAGTGGTGTCACTGTGTTTAGTTTCACTTGAAGGAATGTCGGATTGTTTGCCAAATACTGATCAGCCATAACACGTTCGCCCTCAAAATATTTTATGTTAGTCTTTTCGCCCAAATATGATTAACCGTAACAAGTTCGCCCAGAAAAACGTCTTTGCTCCCACCGGGTCATTTATTTCGGTACTTTTATTTTGTCGCGGTGGCCCTTCCAAACACAGTTTATTACTGGCTTCTACATAATTGCCATTAACAACTATCTATCTACCTAACTACAATTATAGGACCTCATCCCTAGCGAACTTTTACATTTTCTTTACCCAATGTAGACGACATGCTCCTAAACTGTTTAATGGGTTTCAACCTCAGTGTGGAGTGGTTCTTTTCGTATCTGAAATCAAGGCAAACAAAAAAGGAGTTGCGCATGGAGCGAAACACTCTAGAAAAACTTTTCGTCATTTGATAGATACAGTACTCAATCAATCAACTTTATTTAAACACGGTAAATGGAGTCAGCAAGCGGGTGTCTAGAAAACTCAGACCTTAGACCTCAGACCTAGAAAACTCAGACCCCCTTCAAACTAGAAATCGCAGAAGAAAAAAATGTTGGAAATTCTAACACATTTTTATTGCAGTGAAATATTATACGCCATATTTGTACAGTGTCTGCCTTTTATTATTGCAAGATAACGGGGAAGGTAACATCACTGTTTCCTGTTTTGTCTCATGACACGAAATCGCTCTTTATGAGAATAAATCGACTGATTGGCATTTGTAAATTTGTAAAATATTTTATAAGTATTTAACACTTGAAAAGTCACGGCTCGTGTCATATTTATCAAGTTCAAGTTTCAAGTATTTTGTCCACAGCGACTCACTTGACAAGAAAACTCAGACCCCGTCATTCTGGAAAACTCAGACCCCCTTCCGACAATATAAAACTCTGGTAAAGAAATTAACGTGGTTTCTGCTTTTTCTTTATTCTCTCTGCACGTTTAATTATTTTTCTGAGTTTGAAAGGGGTCTGAGTTTTCCAGAATTGGGGGGTCTGAGTTTTCTTGTCAAGTGAGGTGATTGTCGCTGTAGACAATTTGACACGAATCGTGATTTTTTAAGTGCAAAATATTTTATTATTTTAGAAATTTACAAATGCCAATCAGTCGAGTTATTCTAAAGAGCAAATTCGTGTCATGAGACGAAACAGGAAACAACGTTGTTATCTTTCCCGTTATCTTGCAATAATAAAGGCAGACACTGTACAAATATTAATATTTCACCACAATGAACATGTATACTGTATTCCAATTTCCAACATTTTTCTCTTCTGAGATTTCTAGTTTGAAGGGGGTCTGAGTTTTCTAGGTCTGAGGTCTGAGTTTTCTAGGTCAGCAAGCTGGTTTTCAGACATGCCGTGTGATAATTACAAATTCTAAAAATTAAGACTAGAGATTAACTAACAATAATTAGCACAAGAAATGATTAGATTTAGATTAGAATTACTGATAATAAAAATAAAACCGGCATTTTCTCTTGCATTAGTTCACAGGTACCCCAAGCTATAGGCCGTGATCTTTGCGTGAGTGTTGTAATTTGAACGTCACGGCGAGCATTGCGTAACGGCGAAATTTATTTTAGGATTTGTATGGGAAAAAAAGATTCCTACTTCAATTTAAAAATACAAAACCCACATAGGAGAAAGGACAACAGACAAGGGATTCGTTGGTATTTTTAAATTGAAGTAGGAATCGTTTTTTTCCCATACAAATGCTTATAATTTTGCCGTGACGCTCAAATTACAACACTCACGCAAAGGTCACGGCCTCTATCTCTCATACAGCTAGAGGCCTTCCTAAGGGGAGGGGGAGAAGAGGAGAGGAAGGCTTTTCTTCCCTTTTCCCCTTCCTCTCTTCCCCACCCCACCCCCACTTCCCCCGAAGCCTGATACTCAGACTATCATAGAGCTTTCGGTACCTTTGATTAGTTATTTTTAAAAGCAGCTAGAGCGTTGTGCAGAAAGCTAACGTGACAAAAAAATATTGAGTGGCAGTATTTGATTTGGCGTGACAGTAGACAACGTGATATTACGAAATCACCCACATTCTTAAATTACTACGCCTGGGCATTATTTACAGTCCAATTTTGCAATCCGGCTGGTTCGACGCTAGCTGTTGCCTAACAGCTCCTAGTTTTATTTCTACAACTTGGGAAGACAATGCCGCCAACCTTAGGCTACTGGAACGTTCGAGGGGTAAGTAACAATTCATTTCCTTGAATGCAAAATTGACAGGATTGTAAAAATATTAATTGAACATATGTACGGATTACTGCGGGGGAAAACCAATACCACACAGTTATACTGTAGTTACAAACAGTCGACTCCCTTACCTTCGATAACTCGAACTCCCGATAACTCGAACCTTTTTCAATTTCCCTTGGAGGTTCGAGTTATCGAGAGTTGACTGTATGTAGCTGCTTTAATTTAAATGCAGGTTACAATGTAGGACTCGATTTCGTCCGTAGAGTCAAACGTAAGAACCACCTTGAATGCACAGTTCAGGTACCATTCATTCGGATACCACACGATCGAAGAATTTCATCCAACGACGGGACAGCTTTTCAGCTCAAATTGATCGAATGCTGAATTATGATTTAGCGACCGCTCAGAATTAAGGAAAGAAGTTCTCGTAGATTAATACAGGATTGTCAACTGCCGAGAACAGACTCATATTTGTACAATATGTCGCAAATCATTGTCGAACTTGCCTTTGATTAAAACGTTTTAATTTAGAGCCCACAAAAATTTTAAGAGATAGGGCATGACCTAATTCTGTGCTTTCATTTCCTTTCTTGTGAAATCCCGTTTGACAAATATCGTCGGGTAGCAAATCTGAGCTTCAAATTACTTTTTTTTTTTGCATAACCCGATTGAAAGCTTGGAGCGAAAAGAGCTGAGCGCATTTAATAGCACAGGGTTTATGTGAAATCTTCTGAATTTAGTCATCTCAAAATTGACATTAAAATTGTATCGGACTTCGCGCCCCATTCGTCAAACGCTTCAAATGCTACTCTGTAGCTATTTCGTTCATTTATGATTTCAAGTTTTCTGGACGCACTTCCTTCAAGTGGGATTAAAGAGGTCAGGTTTGATTGAAAGGGGCGGGGATGGGGATTGACCGAAGGACTGGCATAGTGAGGTGTGAGATTACGTTACGTTTAGCAGTCACGCTGGGGGTGTGAGATAACGTTATGGACAGGTCGCCGCATTTTAAGTTGCCACCTAAAAAGCATAAACCATGAACGATGAGACCCAACGGATTTGTGGGTAGCGTTCAAAAATTGGCCCTTGTTGGCCAACTTGACACTTTAAGGAAAGCTTGGACAGTTTCCATCTTTCACCACCTCAGGAGCCCAGCCATGTGCAACTAATTTTGGTTATCAACCGTCGCACGAGAATAGAATATTATGCAAATAAATTTAGTACACTTATATTCATAAAGCCATTGAGTCTCATCCTTCACGGTTTATGCTTTTTAGGTGTCAAGGTTTTTGCAATCGAGTGTATACGTTTAGCAGTCAAGCTGGGGTGTGAGATTACGTTACATGTTAGGTATAGTAGTCACGCTGGGGTGCGAGATTACGTTACGTATAGAAGTCATGTTTTGGAGCGAGATTACGTTACATCAATCAGTTGATTAAAATTTTGTTGTTGTTTTCGAGAGAAATAAATCGCCATAAGCGCACGGTAGATTCTCCTACGCAAGCATCACACGCACTAGTGGCTTGCTGAAAGAGTCTACGCAGTAGGCCGTCCACATCAATGGAAAACGTAGCAAAATATTTCTGTTCACACTAGCGTTTTCGTATCATTTCACCAACTGTTCTCACTGAAACGCTCTATCAAGCAATGAAAACGACTGAGACCTGAGGTTACGAATGTGTAGATGCTCGGATTTGATGTATCAGGGGCACCCAACGAAGGTTTTCTCTCAAATCCTTTGAAACACAATTTTAGTCTATCTGGAGAGCCTTTAAAGCTCTGTGGGTTCATTTCAGGCCGCGCTATAATATTTTTATCTATTCGGTCGTTCTAGGGGAGCTTGAGTCTTTTCGAAATTACTAGGGCGTCTTTGTCCATTTCCCGAAAACCTTAGATCTTATTTCCTTTCCGAAAATCTTAGCTGACCTTTTTTCGGCCCCCCAAACGACATTTTTATCAATCCGAAAACACTAGGCCTTAGATTTATCATATCACGAAAGTTCGAGGTGAAAATTCCCTTTAGAAAATTGCAGGGGATTGAGGGCCTTCCGAACAGATAATTGGGTGCCCTTGATGTATGTACTCAATCATTAAAGAGGCATCGTGTTCTATGACTCAATTGATTTTATACTCTCCTTTGTTCGATAGCTGGCTGAGCCCATCCACTATCTTCTGGCCTACACTGGGACCGAGTATGAGTTTTGTGAATATGTGACTGGGGATGGTAAGTCAGTATTTCTTTCAAAGCCCGCTTCCTTTTTTAGGACATTTAAAGTGCAAGACAGACGTACAGTAGAACCCCGGTAACTCGAACTCGGATAACTCGAACCGAGTCTCAACTTCCTTGAATTTGACCCAACTTTTCAGTTTAACTCGAACTCGGATAACTCGAAAACCCCGCTAATTCGAGCTAAATTTCGTTTCCCTTGATGAAAATTTACCCCGAAAACTCGAATTTCTGGTTCTTATAACTCGCCACGAATGTCCATTGAATATCCCATTAGTTTTTCTTATCGTGTGATCGAATTCTAACACTAGAACAAAGACTGGACGACGCAAAAGGGAACATAAATTGAGTGTATTAAATAAACTAAGTTACATTCACAGGGTTGCATTATCGTAAGAATGCATATTCGTTACAGTTGTTACAAAATGTATTAGTTTCTCTTGAAATAAGTTTAATTAGCGCTGTATTGTATACCGAAGTGCTGAAAATCGGTAAACTATTAATTATTAACCTGGAAAATTGAATATTTTAATCGACTCCGATAACTCGAAACCCCGTTAACTCGAACAGTTTTTCGTTTCCCTTCAGAGTTCGAGTTACCGGTGTTCTACTGTATTTCCGTCTGTGTTCGCAGGGTAAAGTGTAAGGGAAGTAGTCAAAACTACTATACTCAAAGAGGACCCACCAAACCCCAAAATAGATGGTGGTTTCTGTCTGCAACCCCTTCCTCAACCTCAAACGATAATGTCTTTATTGCATAGCCACCCCTCTATCCAGCAGTAGAAAATAACTCACTTTTCTTGTTTATCTAGCAATGCTGTCTCCTGTTAGCTGAATTTTAACATTTCTGTGTCAACTCAAATTTTAAAGGCAAAGAAATTCCCTCGATAATGTTCACGCCTGATAGGTGGTGTCTTCGATAACCCTCCTACCCCAAACAAGGTGGGTCCTCTTCGAACGAACTTGTTATGACCAGTTCTCTAAGCGAACAATCTTTCGATGTAGCCTACCCCCTGCCCTCACTATTATCATATCTATTAATTTTTTTGTGTAAAACTTGAAGTATGATTCTATGCACTCTTATTATTCTTGTCTTTTGTTCTATTCTACTAGTTAGTTGCACGTTATACGCCAGTAAGCTGCACATGGCAGTGACCAACTCGAAAGCCTAAGCCCCTTTGGTCACTGCACACATTTTACCTTTGATATTTATGTAATTTAATGTTGACTTTATGTTACTTTTGTGATGTATTGTAATTCCTTTTAGTAGTAAACTTTTGAAATAGTGCATAAATAAAAAAGCTGAATCTGAAAAAAATCTAGTCTTTTTCAGCAGAAACTGGGCCCATGGTTTTTCATTTGCCATGTAGGGTTAGACAGAACGATCTGCTTGCGTAAGTTACATGTTTCAGCCCCGAACGTAGACACGATGGCAACAGTACTGCAAAACGTAAAAGAAACGAGGTTGGTTAGTTCGGAATTGTACATAGTGGTCTGCTATGCGCCGATCAGGTTTTATACTTCAACATCCCCTGGGCATTTGAACTTTTGAAGATTGACAAATCCCCCCCTCCCACCCACCCACCCACAGCCGCGAGCCAAGAGGCCGTTCAAATTACCTATGTGGTCAAATTCCCTCACCAGAAACAAATGTTCAGCTTCAATCAGTAGCTTTTCATGCTTTGCAGACGAAGATATATTGATGACACCATCAAATCGAGTCAAAAACTATTTTAACTCCCCTTTCAGTGAGCCATTCTCTTTCAGAGGCAAAATCATGTCCTTTGAAGTTCTCAATTTCTATTAACCATGAAAAACTCGTAGACTTATTTCGCCAAACAAAACTATGTATACGGT
The DNA here is from genome assembly GCF_977016875.1 of Pavona decussata. NCBI lineage: Eukaryota > Metazoa > Cnidaria > Anthozoa > Scleractinia > Agariciidae > Pavona > Pavona decussata. Next base: position 176,523 of record NW_028145558.1, on the reverse strand, counting down.
TAGAATTGCGCACTCCTGTTAGACCCGGTGTAAGACGGTGATCAGTTTCCCCACTCTCCGGGCACGGTACGCCGTCAAAATCCCTGGGATGTGCCCGGGGCGATAAAGGAGCGGGGAATGTCGGCCCATTATCAAATCTGTTCTTTCTCTAGCCCCTGGATATGACAAGAGTGGCTGGCTTTCAGTTAAAGAAAAGTTGGGACTGCCCATACCGAACGTAAGTGCTTCAATCCAAAATGCTTTTCAGCGTAAGCTAATGGAAGCAAACTGAAGGGACTAATTTCATTCCTGTCTTGCGTGCACGCTAGAAAAATTAAATTCTTTGTCACTGAAAGGTAAATTTTGTAATACCAAATATCTTACTTATTTTGTATAAGATCTCCACATTCTTGTTATTTTTGATACTTTAATCAGAATATCACAGTCCAGGACCTTTCTTGTTCTCCACTTGTTTACAACCCGAGCACTTCTTTAAGAAATGACTTTACAAATATGCTATGACATCAAAACATTGACATCGAAAACACAATCGAAAATAGCCAAGTATAGTAAGCATCGTACTGGTTTTGGATGGAATAATAATAATAATAATAATAATAATAATAATAATAATAATAATAATAATAATAATAATAATAATAATAATAATAATAGTAACAACAACTTTATTTGAGTCTCAAATCTTAATAGCCGAGCACAAGTGCCCTACTAATTGGGGAGACTAAAAGAAATCATTAATTAACACCTAAAAAAAATTATTTATTTGATAAATAACTAGGTAGATGAGCAGCAAGAACAACGCATGCATCCGTCGTCCAACAGAGAGCTCACGTCAAACGTTCTTATAGCGATTTTTAAGTTGTTCAAAGTTTTTGCGGATCTAATATTTTTATATTATGGTATCGGCCTATCGTACTGCCTGGTTCATAAGCCAAACCAAGAGGATAATAATAATCATTAAACGGAAAATTGCGTCTGAACTGGTGAACTAGCCAACGTTATTATAACAAGTGGGTATTGGTCAAAGGGTACATCTCAACCCAGGTCCCAGGTTTAAACTAATACGTTTTCATGTGACCCCAGTAATTTTGCAATCTTCAACCCCCATTGTTGGCAATCGCACGGAAATATATCATTATTAAAAGATACAAATAGGTATTGATAATCAACTTCCCTCAGTGCTGAAGAGCTTTCTTTTACCTTTTAGTTGCCTTACTATATCGATGGAGAGGTCAAGCTGACACAGACCACCGCAGTATGTAGTTAACGTAAAAAACTAGTTAATTGCCTGGCTATCTTTATCGGGGAAGCAACAGTTAAGAAGACAGTGACTTGCAATCTGGGAAGAAATAATAGGAGTTATCCCATCAAAACCGCTTTAAACGAAGGTTGCAAGGAAAGGAAAGAAATCTTCTGAGCGATATACTTAAGTTTGCAAGTAGTAGGTGTAAAAGACAACCAAAATTTAAACGAATTATGACAACGCGAGTTTAGTGTACCGTGTACGCTTACGTCGGGCACTCGGAGAAACTTCTCCTTCTTTATGCATTTCTATGGGCTAACAGTTATTTGAATTGGCACGTTTAAATAATTCTAAAAGACTTAAACATTCGTAACAATGTGTGTATTTTCTTTCTAAATTGAAACTTAATTATCCCTAAAAAAATGCGTGGTTACCCCGAATTTTCTTTTGGGAATTCAACAACCCTTGCTAAGATCTTCTTTTCGCACATAGTCATAAACCGCACAATGAGTAGCCACCTCCTTACTTATTCAGAGATTCTTAGACCATCCCGAAATGCGCAGTAGCAAAAGTAGAGAAAGTCTTAAACTTTATCTAGATCGCGGTCTGGGAGGGGAATTCTCCCCGCGGCGACTTTGGACGTGAATATATTTTTTTAATATCTGCGCAAGCGCCATGAAACTTGGTGACTTTTTCAGAATTTTATCTGGGAACAATGTGTTATCGTCAGTTAGTGTTTTTTGACTTGAATGTCACCATGGCAACAAAGTTTTGACAGACAGTTTTTCAGAAAATTGAAACCTCTTTTTGAAATAGAGAAAGATTACTTTTCTTTCTGTAACCGTAACGTTTTGGCTCATATAAGTGATCTTTTATTTGTTTGATTAGTTTTCGTTCGATTTTGTCGCTTTTTTTAAGTTTTGGGGAAATCCAAGAAAGTCGCTATTTGGCAATCACACGTCATAACTTCTTGTTGCGGACCTCAAAGGAAACATGTTTGGACGTGCTGTTTGTCTTCCAAATGTACAATGTCATAGTTTTAATAGTCGTCCGTCCCTAATATTTACTCTAAAATCTTTTCTCCGACATTTTTCCATTTCATGCGCACAACATTAAGGGCGCGTTTTTTATCCACAATTCTGGAATAAGGATGGTTGGTACGGAATGCTAGGAATAATTCGGATTGTCTGCATAAAAAAACCCCCATCGGTCCTGGCCGAGTAAACATTGCGTAACAAATATGGCGGCCGACGAAGAGACTGCCGTTGCAGCCGTTATCGCAGCAATTTTCCTTGTACTTTTGGTACAATGAAATTAGAAGCAATGTTTCATTTTGTCCAAAAGTGTAACCTGATTTTTTCCCTTGTAGAGACGTATTTGAATCCGCAGCGCTCACTTTGCCGTCCGCCATCTTGGATTTCATTCGCAACATTCTGTTCATTCTGCCCCTGGGAGCAGAATGGGTCGAATGGCATTGTGTCCATTCCCGGAATAAGAATGCGGAATAGAAAAACGCGCGCATTTTACATTCTGGCCAAAAAAACGCGCCCTAAGAGTAACTGGTGCATTTTGTGTTCCTAGATCCTCCGGTACATTGGTCGCAAGCACAATCTGTGTAAGTATACTGTTTGACCCATCATTGAACTGCTTCTCTATAATTTTTTTCTTTGGGAAGTCCGTTTTAAAATCTGGATATATTTAAATCCACGGATACAAGCGGTTTTGTTTTTGTTTTTATTATCATCATTATTATTATTATTATTATTATTATTATTATTATTATCATTATCATTATCATTATCATTATCATTATCATTATCATTATCATTATTATTATTATTATTATTATTATTTTTATTATTATTATTATTTTGTTGCTGTCGTTTTTCGTACAGTTGTAGACTATGCAGTCTGTCAAAAATGCCGCTTTGCCATTGCCCTCCCGAAACCACACATATAGAGTGTGTGCACGACGGCGATGTTGGAGGACCGAAACAATACAATGATTTTCCTTTGGGAAGTATATTCTATTTTTATTCAAATACCTTTTATTGTTTTAGTCCTCCAACATGGCCGCCGTGCACACACCGGCTATAGCTACTTTCCCACGAAGGAAGCGACAATCTACATTTTCTACCGCAAAATATATAAATAGATAATCAACTAACTAACTAAATAAATAAATGAAGTAACTGGTAAATTAATTATTATTTAATTGATTAATAAAATAGTTTATCAGTAATACATAAAAGTTTTCTTGATATTTGTTTGACTTAGCAAGGACATGCAAAAAACAATTATTATGAAAAAGACAGACAAATAATTTAGAAAGATGCCAAGTAGAACAGAGAAACAGGACGGTTGGGGAAACATTACAGCTAAGGCGAATTACTGTAGTCCCTCTGGCACAAAAAGTAAACTAAATACTTCTTACTAACCGAGTTCGAGGTCCATACTGTAAGTTAGGGTCCGACTTTTTCCCGTTAATTTATGTGCGCGCGGGCCATAAATCAAAGGTAAAAACGAGGATCCGCAACTTAGAGTACGGACCGAGAAAATGAGGTTAGTAAGATATTTATTATATCTCTGAGGTTAATCAGGCGCGCGGGAAAGGAAACTTTCAATTTAAGCGGGCCGTACAGTGAAATACGGCCCGCACAATTGACCAATCACACCGCGCGTACTAACTGAGAGTGAACTAACAGTGAAAGGTAAACAAATGCGAAATTTAAAGCTGGATAGTGGGATAGGACGGAATAGAAAAGGTAGGGGGGGGGGGAGGGTGGTCCTGAAAAAAGGCTGTTCAACGAATCTCTTTCCCTGAATTCAAGTTATATCATCAGTTTCTCCGTAGTAATTTGTAAGAAAAGTATGGAAAGCAGCAGAGAGAATTGAGATTTCGATCTTTTAGGTGGAACCACCGAGGAAGAAATGCAGAGAGTTGATGTAATTCAAGGCGAGGTAAAGTGTTTTCACGAATCCTGTTGAGTAAATGGTGAAGGAACATTTCGCGCTTTTTTTGTCTTTTATGTTGGGAGCAAGGATGGCGCAGTGGTGACAGCACTCGCCTCCCACCATTGTAGCTCGGTTTCGATTCCCGGAGTTGACACCATATGTGGGTTGAGTTTGTTGTTGGTTCTCGTCCCTGCTCTGAGGGTTTTTCTCCGGGTACTCCTGTTTTCCTCCCTCCACAAAAACCAATTTCCAAATTTCAATTCAATCTGAAAACAGTGAACGAGTAGGTACTCTGTGGATTTGCCACTGAAAATTCCCATTTTCCATTCATTCATTCATTCATTCATTCATTCATTCATTCATTCATTCATTCATTCATTCATTCATTCATTCATTCATTCATTCATTCATTCATTCATCTATCCGTCCGTCCGTCCGTCCGTCCGTTCGTTCCTTCGTTCATTCATTCATTCATTCATTCATTCATTCATTCATTCATTCATTCATTCATTCATTCATTCATTCATTCATTCATTCATTCATTCATTCATTCATTCATTCATTCATTCATTCATTCATTTGTTCGTTCGTTCGTTCGTTCGTTCGTTCGTTCGTTCGTTCATTCAGCCAGTCCAGCCAGCTTAATCGTGGCGACTAAGCTTGATGATTTACAAGGCTTGCATTTGACATAACCTGATATTGGTTTATTTAACAACAGGCAATCGACTTCATTTTAGGATTTGTTAAGTTCACCTACTTCAGCCCAGACTTTGTGAGTACAAGTTTTAAACTGTTTCTTTACTATTCTTATTTTCAAATAGAACAATGTTTGCATTTTGAGCCTTACGTGTAGGCAACAATAACGACCTAAAAGACCACTTAATAACGCATGTGTTCACGGCAAGACGTCAATTTAAGTGAATTAATCCCACATACTCCATAATCTGTAGTTAGATCCGACTTCAGATTGAGTGTCGTGGGTATTTCGCGTTGCTTTAGCTTTCCTTTACTACGCTCTGTGATTTTGGTTAGAAAAATTCGCGTCACTTTCTCAACCAATGAGAAGCAAAACCCAAACCAATCGTGACTTGCTGGCGCCGGTTACATGTATTTGCCTCGAGTTCTGATTGGTTAACTGGGATGTTTACGTCTGTTTTGATTGGTTAGGGCATGTTCCTTGGTGTTGGTCATGAGAAACTCAATAGACCATTTCCGAGTTGCTTTGAACCTCATAATGAAAGCGAGGCTATGTGCGAAGTTTTTGTTATGAAAATGAGTTTTCATTCATATGCAAACAAAACTAATTTTCATATGAAAAGTTTTGCAACATAGTGAGGCTCACAGCAACTCGGAAATGGCCTATTGAAAACCGTTCTCATAAAATGAGACTTTTACGCTGTCAAGATCATTATTTTAACATGTACCTAGCCTTGATTACATTCACCAGAAGCGTTTTGCCTTTAGGATTCTGTTCCATATTTTCTTTACAGGAAGGAGGAAGGGCTAACTATTTGAATACCTGCCGAGTATTCCTTCAGCGCCATTCTAATTACCTCGATGATTACCCTTACTTCTCTGGAAAGAATGTAAGCACACAATATTTAGGTTAAGTCTTTGTATTGATGGTTTGCGTGTGACGTCATGGCGGCCATGTTGGTGTACAGGAACAATAAGATTTTTCTCTTGTCGGAGTTAATGTCCATTTTTATGCAAATTATGTGAACAAATTTCCTTTCGTTTTGTACACCAACATGTCGGCAATACAAACCACCTATTGTTGTAATTCTGCTAGAGGGATTATGCAGTGTCTATTTCCTTCAATCCCAGCGATTATTGTTACAGAAAATTGAGTTCCACCTTTTCTGTCATTTACGGTAAATCAACTGTCCCTTTCGCCTTCCAAGTAAACCTTTCACGATGACGCCATCTTCCTAAAACTTCACGGATCCACCAGTTTCTTTTGTACTCGTACAAATTAATTGGGTTGTTGTTATTTAACCCTCGCAGGGCTTACAACATGTAAATAAGAAGGCAAAACAAAAATAATTCTCTTGGTTATAATAAAATGGCCTCATCGTTAAAATCGTTAGTCTGTTGGTGAAAACGTAAATTCAAATTCGATTTAGAAAGTGTCCCCAATTAGTGCTCTGCGCTAAAGACATTGACACTTAAATAAAGTGATTTTATTTTTTAATGTGTACTTTAAACTGAAAGGAAATCCTCCAGTTCTTACAACCAATAGGCCATGTTACAGTCGTATGCTAAGTGACCTGGCCTTGGATTGTAAGCGAGGCTGGGGGTGACCTTGTTTTGATAAAAACCTCACTGTTTTTCATATGTAGATCATGCTGTTCTTATGCTAACTAGTTTTCATTTACATATGAAAAGCATTGAGGTTTGTATCAAAACAAGGTCACCCCAGCCTCGCTTCCAATCCAAGGCTAGGTCACTAAGCACACAACTGAAAAATGGCCTATTGATTTGTTTTTTGGGCACAGCTAGTGCGAAAATTCGTGCAATCTGGAGTAATTTAATCTGAATATATGTCGAGTTATCGCAACGCAACTTTCTTAAAGTACCTTTGTACTACGAACGCTATCAACTTCGTTCCCAGTACCTCTCTTCCATCTCTCTCCCAGCATGGAAACGAGACTTCTGCATTGTATTGTTTTCTGTAACACGTGCTAAAGCTGAGCGACACAATTTGTTTCATTCTTGGTTTTCTCAGATAAGTTTTGCCGACTTCATGATGTACGAATTCTTGGATCAGTTGCGCACATTTGAACCTCCAATTCTAAATTCCTTCAAGAACATAGTGGAATTTATGGAAAGGATTGAGGTAAGGATAATGGATACACTACTCAATATCATTGTTTAACCAAACCTAATGTTTACGTGCTTACAGGCAGATTAACCATGGTGTAGCAGAGATAACAGCTGTTTTTTTTTCGGCCAGAACAAATCAGTCGAAAAGTGGAAAGTATGCTGTCACATAATGGTCAAATGGTCAAAGCTATTATACTCGAACAGGGCCAATCAAACCACAAAATAGATGATGGTCTCTGCCTGCATTCCTCAACCTCAAAATATGGTGTCTTTATCGCATAGCTACCCCTATATCCAGCAGTAAAAATGACAATGATATTCAAACCTCACTTTTCTTGGTTATCTAGCAATGCTGACTCTTGCTAGCCGAATAATCCTTGTCAACTCCAATTTTGAAGACAATGAAATTTTGTCGGTAATGCTGATGCTATAGGTTGTGTCATCGATAACCCACTTACCCCAGACAAGGTGGATCCTCTTCGAATAAGCTCGTTATGATCAGTTCCCTTATTTAAACTATTTAATTGAATTGGCTCTTGTTGTCTTGTCGTCAGTTCTGCATCGTATGGTTTCCTTTACCTTTCATTGCCTCTATCTCTCTAGGTATATAAATGCTATCGGTGTGGGTGACACTAACAAAAATGCTGCGAATATAATAGCGCCTCTTTTTTATATAACTACTATGTGTTAAAAATCTCTTTGTGTTTTAAATTTTGAAAAGATAAAATTCTTTTGCGATAATTTTTCTTTAGAATAAGTTATGACAGTTTTTTTTAAAATGATTACAATGCGTTGATTATGTTTTCCTTTGTGTTTTAAACACTAGGCTATCCCTGCTATCAAAAAATTCTTGGAATCAGAGTCCTTCCGCAACCGACCAATTAGCAACAAGATGGCTCATTGGGGAACCAAGCCTCTGCCTCGACAGTAACGCTGATTCTGTGGTCTTGTGTTTCCTCCGCTCACTATTTTGATGTGAAAAAAAAAAAGAAACATTTTGTCACCACGAATGCCTTGTTTTAAGGAGACCGTTGACAACTGTAACAAGTGTTTGCAAAATAAACTCATAAAATAGTAAATAGCTTAGTTGGTAGGTTGTTGGTTTGATAGCCGTTCGGGTCTGTAAATTTTTCACGCTTCCTTCTCGCATCTGTTCATGTTAGTTGATTACACAGCCCCTCCTCCCCTCCCCTCCCCTCCCCTCCCCTCCCCTCCCCTGTGACACCATAGCGGAAAATCTTGATGTTGTCTTGTAGAGAACGCCGCAGCCTATCTATTTATGGTAAAACGTTTTCAAACATGGTTCGCCCTACACACCGCTTGTAGCAAGCGCTTTTCTTTCAATTCTCTTAGAATTGAAAATAATGCATTTGTTGCTTTCACGAAAGAGAAAATGCAAGGATAGACAGTAGGTTTGACAAACACTTGGAAGCAGAGCGACAAGTCGTCTTTGTGTGAACTGGACAACGGTCTGGACCTCACTTTGGAATGCACTCCCAGATCATATGAAAAACGACCATCTGTTAGTGCTTTTATAAGGAAAATTTAGACGGTCAATTTTGCATCGACAACAGCAAATTAAACTTTGCTCTAGGTAAATATTATTTGCATTTTGTATGCCACACGTAACTGATTTTATATGTACAACCGATATGTTAGCTTGATCAAATCTTCATGTTATTCTTGTATGAAAATCGAAAAAGAATTCCTATCAATTTTTCTTTCTCCGGCTTTAGAGGTCTTAAAACGTGACATTTTACATCCGGTAGGGAAGCAATACCGGTGGGGGATATTAGGGTTATGACGTAAATATGGGATCGCTAACTGCGCGGTTTCTCTGTTGTTTTTCGTGTATGAAAGAAGAAAACTGTGTGGAAGAAATCATGACTGGGAATGTTGAATGCTCACAACGAAACAACCGAGGAATGGGGAAACCGCGAAAGTAGCGATCCTATATTGACGATACAGTTATACTATCCCCAGTCTCCCATCTTGCGCGGTACTGTATCCCACCGGAAGTGAAATTCCACCTTTGTATACGCCTCAAATGGGGAAAAGAAAAATTGATAGGGAATTTTTTTTCGATTTTCGTACGAGAACTGGACATTCAAAGATTTTATAATTAAAATAAAATTTCCAAACCTCCTTAACGGTAGTTATTTCCTTTGTGTTGGATCATGAATTATTAATGAGTTTGAGGAGGTGATTTTTGTCAGATAAAGCAAGTTTGAAAGATCAGATTTTTTTGTACGTCTTCCATGTAAAATGAATTACTTGGACATTTCAACGCCAAAACCTAATTCAGAGTATTGTGAAGTTATTTACTAAAGACACTAAGCAATTCAGATAGGCTGCTTTGCAACATATTAGGGATAGATTTGTGTTTGGAAGTTGAAACACTACAACGGTAAAAGAAACTCCAGCATTCCGTACAATGTCAACACGCTTTATTAAACACAAAGGAGCAAAGATAAGACGGATAAAAGGCTCTGAAACGAAGCGGTGAAGAAACTGCGAGGAAGCGAAGCAGTTAAAACTAAAATAGATACAAGCAAATAAACCATTTCAAAGTAAACTAGCGCTAAACTAATAGCACGACGGAAAAAAAACGACACTTACATTTTAAGCCGAGCTGTGTGTTATGAAGTAACACGGGACTAAACAGACTGCCCTTTGAGCGTTGAGGAGACGAAAAAACTTTGAAAGTTGACTTACTGCTTACGCGCTGAAGGGATATACTGCACTGCCCTAAACGGCCAAAAATTCTATTTAAACCTGCCAAATCTTGTGAACGAAATACGAATAGATTACGCTAAATTATGTAACTTACACATTCCATACGCACGAAAAATTGACAACGACATTCCTTAATGACTAGGCGTATAGTTTCTTACAGAAGTAATAGAGTGTGTGCACGGCGGCCATGTTGAAGTGCCTTACGGACACCTCTCTATTACGGACAGTTCATTTGGTCCCTGAGAGACCGAAAACCATATAAAGCCTACCTCTCTAAAACGGACACCTCTATAATACGGACACTTATTCCTGTCCCCTTGGTGTCCGTAATAAAGAGGTTCGACTGTATTTCCCAAAGGAAAATCATTGTATTGTTTCGGTCCTCCAACATGGCCGTCGTGCACACACTCTTTACAAGACGGTAGTATCATTATTGCTCAGGTAGGTTACGTACCATTTAACATTTACTTTAGATGAACTTTCAACAAGAGAAAAAAATTAGGATTTCAGTCGTTAAGAGACCCTAATAGCAATGTTCCTCAGTTCTTGAAAACTTGAAGCTAAGCCAATAATGTTATTCTTTCGTAATATTTGGCACGTTCAAAAAAATACGTGCACCCAAACGGCATTCGTTTTGGGGCAAAAATTGAAATCAAAATTACAAAATTTACTTTTCAATTTTCTGGAAAAACCAAGCATCGCATTTATAGTTTTCATTTTCAAGGAAAACGAAAATGCCAAAATCAAAGTTTCCCAATTCAATTTTCGAGAAAATCGAAAATGAAATCGGTTCAGTTAAATATATACTCTTCGAGAAAAACGAAATTGAAATTTGAATATCGAATATTTCTGTGCCGCATCGAAGGGACCACTAAAATCTATGATTTTGGCACTCATGGACAATTTTTACACATCTCTTGGAGTATATTTGCCACTAATCATGTAGTCTTAGCTGCGTGGGCTCCAACCCTCAGCCCCCCCCCCTCCCCCCCCCCAAAAAAAAATACATGTAAAAGTCAATCGACTGTACCAAAAAAGATGGCGAATGGTACATTTACCCATAATTCATAGCGTACGAAAACCATAAAAACGCAACGAAAACTTCTAAAAACTACAAACCTAGCGTACACAATGTTGTTAGTATTGCGACGAGATTCCCAAAAAGTATAGCTTTCTGCGTGCCTCTTAACTGTGTTAGGTTCGGAAGGTATTGAGGTAAAATGCCACACCGCCATCTTTTTTGTGCACTGGTACGAAAATAAAACTTGTGATATTTTTCCTGTTTTGGCCAAAAAGCATGGAGACATTGGCCTATTTCTTTGTCCTTGGTCCCTTTGGTGGCCTTAAAATTGTCTCAGGGGACATTTTCAGAGCCACGGATTCTATCGGAAGCTTTAAAAAAATTATTTCTACTTCGTCCAAAAATCGACTTTTTCTAAGGGGTTATTCCATGCTTTTTGGCCAAAAATCACCACTTTTGACGTCGGCAGTTTTTCACTTGTTTATGTCATTACAGTTTTCGGCCTGTCAAAAAACTCCCTTGGGAATCATTTATAAGTGAAAATAACACCCTGACAATTAACTCTCACCCGGACTTGTTCTTTTCTGTGCTATTTCTTTGTCCCGGGTCCTTGGGAGGAATAAAAAGTGTCGCAGCGGAAATTTTCGGACACAATGATTCAATTGGAAGCTCTTAAAAGGATATTTATATTTCAGGTAAAATATCCCTAGGGACATAAAGAAGTGAAAAATGCCGACTTGAAAATTTGGTCATTTTTGAGCCAAAACCGTGGGCTTACCCCTTGGTAAAAAGTCGATTTGTGGACAAAAAAACAAATATTCTTTCAGAAGCTTCCAATCGAATCAGTAGATCGGAAAACGTCCCCCAAGATACGTTTAAGGTCTCCCAAGGGAGCAGAGACAAAGAAATATCCCAAAAAAAGATAAAGTCATGATAAGGGGAAAAAAGAAAATTCTTTCAATTCTTTGCCAGGGCGTTATTTTCACTTCAAAATGATTCCTAAGGGAGTTTTACGACACGCTGAGATCCCTAGGGACATAACAGAGTGAAAAATGCCGACTAGAAAATTTGGTCATTTTTGACCGAAAACCGTGGGCTTACCCCTTGGCAAAAAGTCGATTTTTGGACGACAACCAGATATTCTTTTAAAAGCTTCCAATCGAATCAGTAGATCCAAAAACGTCCTGCAAGACACGTTTTAGGTCTCCTAAGGGACCAAGGTTAAGAAATAGCCAAGAAAACATGGAGTCAGGATAAGGGCAAAAAAGAAAATTCTTTCAATTCTTTGCCAGGGCGTTATTTGCACTTCAAAATGATTCCTAAGGGAGTTTTAAGAAACGCCGAAATCCCTAGGGACATAAGGAAGTGATAATGCCGACTTGAAAATTTGGTCATTTTTGAGCCAAAACCGTTGGCTTACCCTTTGGCAAAAAGTCAATTTTTGGACAAAAACCAAATGTTCTTTTAAAAGCTTCCAATGGAATCAGTAGATCCGAAAAAGTCCCCTGAGACACGTTTTAGGTCCCCCAAGGGACAAGGGACAAAGAAATGGCCCAGAAAAGAAGGACTCAGGATAAGACCAATAAAGAAAATTCTTTCAATTCTTTGCCAGGGAGTTATTTGCACTTCTAAATGATTCCTAAGGGAGTTTTATGACACTCTAAGATCCCTAAGGACATAAAGAAGTGAAAAATGCAAACTTCAAAATTTGGCCATTATTGACCAAAAACGCTGGACTAACCCCTTAGAAAAAAGTCGATTTTTGGACAAAATACAAATATTCTTTTAAAAGCTTCCAATTGAATCAGTGTGAGACACTTTTTAGGCCTCCAAAGGACCAAGCGGACAAAGAAATAGCCCCAAAAAGATGAAAACATGGTTAGAGATAAAAAGAAACTTCTTTCAATTGGCGTTATTTGCACTTCAAAATGATTCCTAAAGGAGTTTTACGACACTCTGAGATCCCTAGGGACATAAGCAAGTGAAAAATGCAGACTTCAAAATTTGGCCCTTATTGACCAAAAAAAGTGGACTAACCCCTTAGAAAAAAGGCGATTTTTTGAAAAAATACAAATATTCTTTTAAGAGCGGCGGTCAGAAAATATCAAGCATTTGGTGGCAGAACTCGAGAAATCAATTTCGCTCATTTTCTGGCTACAAAAAGCCTTGAAGTAGAGAACAAATTTGCCGCCTTCAGTTTTCTCTAGGAGCGCTTAACGTTCTAGAAAACTGAGATAAACAAATTTGACCCGCAAGGATCCCGAAAGTACCCGCACGGCAGTGTGAAATTAATATTCTGAACTGACTCTTCATCTGGAAGGAAAGAAGATCCATGGTATTTTTATACTCGGTATTGACAGCGGAAGCACCGCACGTTTATAGCAAAGTTTGAACTAGACTTAACCATTATTAATAAAAGCAAACAGAGCTTAGGAAAATGTCCGTTTTCTAAACAGGAAAAATCCCGCAAAAACGGATAAATTTTAAAGATAGTTTTCGCTATGTGGTATAACGCCGATTTTTCTTAAACTTTGCCTTTTAAGTAATGTAGCGTTGTTCTTGATAATGTATTAAAATCAGCCTGGGTTTTGGATTAAGCACTTTACACGACCGTTTTGAAGTCACCATAATTCGTTTAAAATTCCGACAACGGCTAAATAAACAACCGTTGTTGCGTTACCGTGACAATAAACAGACTAATTTTACATATACCAAAAAAGCGTAATGAAAACAAATTTCTTTTAATCTTTAATTGCAATAAGGTAAAGTCCGGTCTGGGAACCGATTTTTCTCGTTTGCGTTGTGAGATTTTTGCTTATAAAACCATACCTAGTAAGGAGCAGTAAGCGTCTCGATGTCCATTTCTTGAGTTCGCTCAGGTGTCAGATTGCCAATGAAACCGCATCAAAGGGAAATCTGTGGGGTTGAAGTTCTCCCCTATGACTATGGTAAAATGCTCGCTGAAATAAAAATTGGAGACCGGTCAAACTTTCCTATTCTGTTTTTAATTCGCTAAATAGTTAGGGTTGCGTTTTACAAATTCCGAAATCACCAATAATCAGTGAATATTAATAATATCACGCATTGGTGTTTACCAAAGTAAATTGAATTAGTAAAGTAAATGTAAGATAAATTCAATTAAGGAAACTGGAAAATTTGTCACTTTAAATTTGGTCTGATATTCTTGTGCTGTCATGGAAGCATGGAGGTGGTCTTTTAGCTCCTTGGTCGGAGGTCCTTGCTCTTACGACCCCAGAGACAGGAGCAGATCAACTGAAGTAAACTAGTGCAAAAGGAACATCGCCGGTCACAAGGCTTCCTTGTCAATAGCCGATGTAGAAACCGAAATTGAACTTATTCTGACAAGAATGTTTATCTCCTTCACCATGAATGTTCATCTCCTTCACCTTTCGGAATTGACGATTTGTCTTCGACACCGTTCGTCTCTGGGCATTGGCTGGTGTCGAGGTCAGTTCAAATAAGTGTCAAACTTCTCCGCCGGTATCAAGCCATGACAGCCAGGCGCAAAAAGCCGCAAAACTAGAACGAGGACTTGAAAAAAATTCGTGTTATTTGCTATGGAAGAAACTAGGACTGTTTATTCCAGTTGGTTCAGGTATGCGTTTACATAATTTCCATTACCTTTTATGTATAATAAACTGTAAAAACGTCTGATGTAACACTTTACTTTTTTGCACATTCGGTCTTTTCCAGCACAAAATATTAGTATTCAGATGTATTTTCAGTTCATCAGATGCGGAGAAAGCCGTTAATTAGACTAAACGTGAAGTTTTCAGTGTTATTTATTTATTTATTATTTTTATTTTCTGTGCTTGGAACCCTAGTCCTAGTGCTACTGACTGTGGTGGACAACTTTTTGTTCACTACCTCGTAAAAAGGTCCTTCTCCTGAGGAAAGTAAGACATCATAGTTACAGCTTTTCAGGCTTGTGTAACGCCCATGCTAAAGACTTATTATCCCTATTAAAGGAAAGTATTGAAAACTTTTCAATTGAAGGAAAAGAAGCCTGGTCCCAGCTCTTAAAAGTGTGAAGTTTGTGTCTTCGCCACGCCCTAATGCTAGGATTTTTAGGTCTGCATGCACCTTCCTTTAATCTTTAGAACAAGGGAAGCAGCTTATGACGGTCTAAGTGAAATGAAGAGGCTGAAATTAAAAAGAAATAAGGTTATGTATTTAATTAAGCCACCCCCACCCCCCTTTCCCCTCTATCTTAGGAAGAAGTAAAATTTCGCTCTACACTTAAATCAGTGAGTGTATCTTTTTAAGTCTGTTCCTCCGGTGTATCTTTCGCATTGACGGTTTTTGTTGCTGGTCGCTACGAAAAAGAAAATTCAATAAAGAACTACGGGTACTAGTCATTTGCGCAAAAGTTGTCACAAAGAGTTCGTTATTCCAGATAAGCAGCTGGTGTATAAAGCCATACTGTTAAACGCGTCCGTAACAAGGGGAGGGACAGGGGGGACTCGAGCCCCGACCCCCCCCCCCCTCCAGAATTTTAAGAAGCGTAAAAAACAATGTGTCAAAAAATAAATAATTAAAAAACAGTAATAATGTACAACAATCAATCTTGAATTCTGACGCTGCAAGTGCCTTTTCACAACCCTTAATAAATTGTTTATTACTTGACAGTTTCCTCCGCTAACATTTGGCTTTTATACAACAGCAGCAAAGGCAGTCCTTCCTTGTGAATCGGAAATAAGAACCAAAATCCTCATGACCGATTTGTGTCTTTTAGTAGGGAGTTAAAGATAACATGACGGTGATGGTAGCGAATTCGAAAACACAAAGAGAATTCGCGTTCTTTTAAACTTCATCGCGATAATTCCAGCTCCCACCTTTTTTTTTTTTTAATTTTAGACAAATCTTCCTGCGGACATATTCTTACTGCCTGATTCCAAGTTCACTGGAAAAAGAGAAAGGGAAATTTGTCGTCGTCTTTTTACGTCATTCTTTAAACGTGAACAAGTTTGGCAATTTCACGTGGTAGTCCGTACAGTGACGGCAAAGGGTCGAAAAGAAGTTTAATGTACCAAAAAGTGTGATGCAAGTGCAAAGTTATTGTTTTGCTTACTATATCTGCCCCTTTTTTGATGTTTCCAATTTGCTTTCCCCATCCCAGTTGTTTTAGCCTGACTACGGGCCTGTTAAAGCAATTCTTCCCGCCCCCCACCCCTTCCCTACTGCCTACTGCCATATCTCAGTGAACATCTAACTAATTTGCATATTTGCTGTCACGCAACATTGTTAGACATGTCTGAATCTGTTCGATTTCTTCTCTTCCCGTCGATAATGGTTAAAAGGAAGCGAGGGGAAAACAGAAATCTTTCTGATAAAGCAAGATAGGAGCATTATTGAAGGCCCTGAAGCTGTAATTAGCAGTTTGCCCGTCGCGTCGGTTTGTTTTCACTGGCAGTCATTTGGTCGCCAAACGATGTCGTGGTCGAAATTAGCCAACTTTAACGACCTTTTGTGAAAATCTCAATGGAGAACCCAGCCTGATATTTAGGTATGAAGTACATCAAGGCAATTGTTACTGAAAGCCAAAGTGTGAGAATATTTCGAGTTGTACCACATACTGAAATGTGTGCTTGACCTTTGACACTACATTACAGAGTAAACCAGCTGTAAAAATATGCCGCTGGTTTTAAATTGTTTAAATTTGCCAGATATCATAACAAACACAAATTCATCGGTTATCATATCAGAAAGAGATTGTCTTTCGATATAAGAAATCCCGATTTTCGTACGCTTCTTCTAAAACAAACGGGGAGACAATGAAAAGTGGCGATTTTCCGGTTTTAAATTCAATCATTTTTTAGTTCACGAGGCTTCGATCGATTTTCCTGATTTTCTCAAAACGCAAATGTTTCTGGCCAATTTAAGCCACACCATGATTCTTACTTTAGTAAAACCTTATTATGGACAAAAGATGAAAGAAATCGACTCTGCTAAGTTTCGCCAGAAAATTCAGATTTTGCTCGATTTTTCCTGACCGCCGCTCTTAAAAGCTTCAAATCGAAGCAGTTTATCCGAAACCTCCCTTGAGACACTTTTCAGGCCTCCCAAGGAACCAGGTACAAAAAAAAGCCCACAAAAGATGAAGTCAGGGTGAGAGTTAAAAAGAAAATTCTGTCTCTTGGCGTTGTTTGCACTTAAAAATGATTCTCAAGGGCCTTTTGCGTCACTCTGAAATCCCTAGGTACATAAACAAGTGAAAAATGCAGACTTTAAAGTTTGGCTATTTTTGACCAAAACCCTTGGACTAGCCCCTAAGAAAAAAAATCGATTTTTGCACAAGATACAAATACAAGGGTGTATTCTTTTAGAAGCTTCCAATCAAATCAGTGTGTCTGAATCCGTCCCCTGAGACACTTTTTAAGCCTCCCAAGGGACCAGGGACAAAGAAATAGCCCACGAAAGATGAAGTCAGGGTGGAAGTTAACGAGAAAATTTTTTTTCTTGGCGTTATTTGCACTTAAAAATGATTCCCAAGGGCTTTTTGCGACACACTGAGATTCCTAGGGACATAAACAAGTGAAAAATGCAGACTTCAAAATTTGGCCAATATTTACCCAAAAACCCTGCACTAACCCCTTAAAAAAGGTCGATTTTTGGACAAAATACAAATATTCTTTTAGAAGCTTCCAATCGTATCAGTGTGGCCCAAAACGTCCCCTGAGACACTTTTTAAGCCTCCCAGGGGACCAGGAACAAAGAAATAGCCCACAAAAGATAAGGTCAGTTTAAGAGTTAACAAGAAAATTCTTTCTTTTGGCGTTATTTGCACTTAAAAATGATTCCCAAGGGCTTTTTGCGACACTCTGAGATCCCTAGAGACATAAACAAATAACAAATGCAGACTTCAAAATTTGGCCATTTTTGACCAAAAACCGTGGGCTAACCCTTAAAAAAAAATCAATTTTTGGACAAAAAACAAATATTTGTTTTAAAAGCTTCCAATCGAATCAGTGTGTCCAAAAACGTCCCCTGAGACACTCTTAGGCCTCTCAAGGGACCAGGGATAAAGAAACAGGCCACGAAAGATGAAGTCAGGGTGAGAGTTAAAAAGAAAGTTGTTTCTGTTGGCGTTATTTGCACTTAAAAATGATTCCCAAGGGCTTGTTGCGACACTCTGAGATCCCTAGGGACATAAACAAGTAAAAAATGCAGACTTCAAAATTTGGCCATTTTTGACCAAACACCCTGGACTAACCCCTAAGAAAAAAGTCTATTTTTGGACAAAATACAAGCTTCCAATCGCAACAGTGTGTCCTCCGACGTCCCCTGAGACACTTGTTAGGCCTCCCAAGGGACCAGGGAGAAAGAAATAGCCCACAATAGACGAAGTCAGGGTTAGAGTTAAAAAAAAAATTCTTTCTCTTGGCGTTATCTGTACTTAAAAATGATTCCCAATGGCCTTTTTCGACACTGAGATCCCTAGGGACATAAACAAGTGAAAAATGCCGACTTGAAAATTTGATCATTTTTGAGCTAAAACCGTTTTCCTACCCCTTGGCAAAAAGTCGATTTTTTGACGAAAACCAAATATTCTTTTAAAAGTTTCCGATCGAATCAGTAGATCCGAAGACGTCCCCCGAGACACGTTTTAGGTCTCCCGAGGGACCAGGGACAAAGAAATAGCCTTTAAAAGGTAGTGTCAAGATAAGCGCAAAAAAGAGAATTCTTTCAATTCTTTGCCAGGGTGTTATTTGCAGTTGAAAATTATTACTTAGAGAGTTTCTTGACACGCTGAGATCCCTAGGCACATAAGGGAGTAGAAAATGCCGATTTGAAAATTTGGTCATTTTAAAGCCAAAACAGTGGTTTTACCCCTTGCCAAAAAGTCCATTTTTGGAAGAAAAAAAGTTAAAAGCTTCCAATCGAATCAGTAGATCCGAAAACGTCCCCTGAGACACGTTTTAGGTCTCCCAAAGGAAAAGGGATAGCCCAGAAAAGAGGGAGTTCAGGATAAGCGCAAAAAAGAAAATTCTTTCAATTCTTTGCCAGGGCTTTATTTGCACTTTAAAATGATTCCTAAGGGAGTCTTACGACACGCCCGAGATTGCTAGGGACAAAAAGGGTGAAAAATGCCGACTTGAAAATTTGGGCATTTTTGAGCCAAAAAAACCGTGGGCTAACCCTTTTGGAAAAAGTCGATTTTTGAACGAAAACCAAATATTCGAATCACTAGATCCGAAAATGTCCCCTGAGACACGTTTTAGGTCTCCCAAGGACCAAGAAATAGCCCAGAAAAGATGGAGTCAGTATAAGGGCAAAAAAGAAAATTTTTTCAATTTTTTGCCAGGGCGTTATTTGCACTTCAAAATGATTTCTAAGGGAGTGTTACCACACACCGAGATCCCTAGGTACAAAAAGCATTGAAAAATGACGAGTTGAAAATATGGTCATTTGTGAGCCAAAACCGTGGGATTACAACCTGGCAAAAAGTCGATTTTTTTGACAAAAAACAAATATTCTTTTATAAGCTTCCAATCGAATCAGTAGATCCAAAAAGGTTACTTGAGACACGTTTTAGGTCTCCCAAGGGACCAGATACAAAGAAATAGCACAGAATAAGTAGATCCGAAAACGTCCACTGAGACACCATTTAGGTCTCCCAAGGACAAAGAAATAGAACAGAAAACATGGAGTCAGGATAAGGGAAAAAAAGAAAATTCTTTCAATTCTTTGCCAGGGCGTTATTTGCAATTCAAAATGATTCCTAAGGGAGTTTGACGACACGCGGAGATCCCTAGGTATATAAAAGAGTGAAAAATGCCGACTTGAAAATTTGGTCATTTTTGACCTAAAACCGTTGGCTTACCCCTTGGCAAAAAGTCGATTTTTGGACGAAAAACAAATATTCTTTTAAAAGCTTCCAATCGAATAAGTAGATCCGAAAACGTCTCCTGAGACACGTTTTGTCTCCCAAGGGACCAGGGACAAACAAATAGCCTAGAAAAGATGGAGTCAGGATAAGGGCAAAAAGCAAAATTCTTTCAATTCTTTGCCAGGGCCTCAATTGCACTTAAAAATGATTCCCAATTCTTTTTCAGGGCTTTATTTTCAATTCAAAACGATTCCTAAAGGAGTTTTACGACACGCGGAGATCCCTAAGAACATAAAGGAGTGAAAAATGTCGACTTGAAAACTTGGTTATTTTTGATCCAAAACCGTTGGTTTACCCATTGCCAAAAAGTCGATTTTTCGACGAAAACCAAAAATTCTGTTAAAAGCTCCCAACGGAATCAGTAGATCTGAAAACGTCCCCTGGGACATGTTTCAGGTCTCTCAAGATACCAGGGACAAAGAGAAAGCCCAGAAAAGATGGATCCAGGATAAGGGCAAAAAGCAAAATTCTTTCAATTCTTTGCCAAGGCCTTAATTGCACTTAAAAATGATTCCTAAGGGAGTTTTACGACAAACCGAGATCCCTAGGGACATAAAGGAGTGAAAAAGGCCGATTTGAAAATTTGGTCATTTTTGAGCCAAAACCGTGAGCTTACCCCTTGGCAAAAAGTGAATTTTTGTACGGAAACCAAATATTATTTCAAAAGCTTCCAATCGAATCAGTAGATCGGAAAACGTTCCCTGAGACACGTTTTAGGTCTCCGAAGGGACTAGGAACAAAGAAATAGCCCAGAAAATATGGAGTCAGGATAAGGGCAACAAGGAAAATCTTTCAATTCTTTGCCAGGGCGTTATTTGCACTTTAAAGTGATTCCTAAGGGAGTTTTACGACACACCGAGGTCCCCAGGGACATAAAGGACTGAAAAATGCCGACTTGATAATTTGGTCATTTTTGGAGCCAAAACCGTGGGCCTACACCCTGGCAAAAAGTCGATTTTTTGACGAAAAACAAATATGCTTTTAAGATCTTCCAATTCTTTGCCAGGGCGTTCTTTGCACTTCAAAATGATTCCTAAGGGAGTCTTACGACACGCCGAGATCCCTAGGGATATAGAAGAGTGAAAAATGCCGACTTAAAAATTTGGTCATTTTTGAGCCAAAACCGTGGGCTTACTCCTTGGCAAAAAGTTTGGACAAAAACCAAATATTATTTTAAAAGCTTCCAATCGAAGTAGTAGATCCGAAAACGTCCCCTGAGACACGTTTTAGGTCTCCCAAGGGACCATGGACAAAGAAATAGCCCAGAAAAGATGGAGTTAGAATAAGGGCAAAAAAGAAAATTCTTTCAATTCTTTGCCAGGGCGTGATTTGCACTTTAAAATGATTCCTAAGGGAGTTTTACGAACCTTGGAGATCCTAGGGACATAAAGGAGGGAAAAATGCGGAGTTGAAAACTTGGTCATTTTTGTGCCAAGACCGTGGGCTTACCCATTGCGAAAAAGTCAATTTTTTTAAAAAAAAGCAAGTATTCTTTTAAAAGCTTCCAATCTAATCAGTAATTCAAAAAACGTCCGCTGGGACACGTTTTAGGTCTCTCAAGATACCAGGGACAAAGAGAAAGCCCAGAAAAGATGGATCCAGGATAAGGGCAAAAAGCAAAATTCTTTCAATTCTTCGCCAGGGCCTTAATTACACTTAAAAATGATTCCTAAGGGAGTTTTACGACAAACCGAGATCCCTAGGGACATAAAGGAGTGAAAAAGGCCGACTTGAAAATTTGGTCATTTTTGAGCCAAAACCGTGGGCCTACCTCTTGGCAAAAAGTCGATTATTGTACGGAAGCAAATATTATTTCAAAAGCTTCCAATCGAATCAGTAGATCGGAAAACGTTCCCTGAGACACGTTTTAGGTCTCCCAAGGGACCACGGACAAGGAAATAGAGCAGAAAAGATGGAGTCAAGATAAGGGAAATAACAAAAAATCTTTCAATTCTTTGAGAGGGCATTATATGCACTTCAAAGTGATTCCTAAGGGAGTTTTACGACACATCGAGATCCCTAGGGATATAAAGGAATAAAAACTGCCGACTTGAAAATCTGGTGATTTTTGAGCTAAAACCGTGGGCTTACTCCTTGGCAAAAAGTCGATTTTTTGGACGAAAATTCTTTTAAAAGCTTCCAATGCAAATGGAATCAGTAGATCCGAAAACGTCCCCTGAGACATGTTTTAGGTCTCCCAAGAGACCAGGAACAAAGAAAAAGCCCAGAAAAGAAGGAGTCAGGATAAGGGCAAAAAAGAAAATTCTTTTAATGTTTAGCCAGGGAGTTATTTTCACTTCAAAATGATTCCTAAGGGAGTTTTACGACACGCTGACATCCCTAGGGACATAAAGGAGTGAAAAATACCGACTTGAAAATTTGGTCACTTTTGTGCCAAAACCGTGGGCTTACCCCTTGGCAAAAAGTCGATTTTTGGACGACAACCAAATATTCTTTTAAAAGCTTTCAATCGCATCAGTAGATCCCGAAACGTCCCCTAGGACACGTTTTAGGTCTCCCAAGGGACCATGGACAAAGAAATAGCCCAGAAAAGAAGGAGTTCAGGATAAGGGCAAAAAAAAAAATTCTTTCAATTCTTTGCCAGGGCATTATTTTCACTTCAAAATGATTCCTAAGGGAGTTTTACGATACGCTGAGATACCTAAGGTGATCAAAGTGACACTATCGTTAACTCGTGGATGTGGCTGAATATTCAGGCCATGTTCAATGTAACCAGACCCTGGCTTCTGTCTATAACTATGATAACAGATAAAAGGTCAAACGTCTTATCAGCCATCTCTTTTAATTAACAGAAAAATTCAAAATTTAGTGGTGAGTAATGAATTATGGAATATGTACAGTTATTTATTTTTACAGTGCAATCTTAGTTATTTGAACCCTCAATTTTTCGACACTCCCGATTCTTTGAACCAGTAGTTGTTAATTTTCTTGGATTTTCTTCAGTCAGATTATACCTTCTATTTTTTTTTAACAAAATTCAGTTTCCCTAGGAGGTTAAAAAAATTGGTATTCCACTGTAGTGATTTATACAACATTATTATAAAAATGTTATACACTAACAATAACTGTTTATTTTTTATGGGTTTTGTGATATCAGTGCTGCAGTTTTCTACACTCTATTATATAGTCCGGTATAACTTTTTCAGTAATATAAGGAAAAAGACTAATTAATATTTCCTTTTCCATTTAGTACAGGGTTTATGTAAAATATTATTTATTTATATAAGAAAAGTTTAAACCACTGATTGCTTGAAGGATAAAGTGATAAAATGCTTTTGATTTGCAATCCTTCAAGCAAAGTTTAAATTCTATATCATTTTGTGAAATGTTCAGAAGAGGACTATGATATGCACACTCAACTCTCCTTAAGTATGCTTGTACCTTCTTTTTTTTTTTTTGCAGAAGAACAGGATGATGAAATGTAATATAAGGAATATTTTACAAAATGCTTATTTAATGATACATGGTAGGTATTTTGCTGAGTAAAAATGAATGGGACTTCTCAGATGAGGTACTATCCATAAGCTCGAGTGATGAGGCTGCCGCAGTGTAGTGTTTAGCAGTCTACTGACGT
Source organism: Pavona decussata (assembly GCF_977016875.1). NCBI lineage: Eukaryota > Metazoa > Cnidaria > Anthozoa > Scleractinia > Agariciidae > Pavona > Pavona decussata. The sequence goes on along the minus strand of NW_028145558.1, from coordinate 153,236 downwards.
CTTCAATTGGGTTTTTGCTTGTAAGGACAAAAGGTTAACGGGTTGAAGCAAGCCAACTACCATGATTACTAAAAAACACAAATGCCCTGTGGATTTTGGCCAAATTTTTATGTTAAAACCATACACTATGGCCTTTTAACTAATTTTTATCCTAAGACGATACAATTTGGGTTTTATCCACATTTTCATCCTAATACTTTACACTATGGATTTTGGACTAATTTTCATCCTAATACTATACACTTTGGATATTGCCCTAATTTTCATACTAATACTATACACTATGGATATTGCCCTAATTTTCATCTTAAGAGTATACGTTACTGTATAGCATTAGGATAAAAGATTAGTGTACATTATTAAATTCTCAGCCTCTGACATTGCATTTCTAGCGTTCTGATTGGTTCAGTAAATCTCGGTTATCAGCTCATATACCGTAGTTTGACCTTATATGGAAAACGAAAGCCCCAGGTGTCGCTAAGCTAAATTTCGGCGGGAAGCAAAAGTTTCTTCGGAAAAATGTAGGAAAAAAAGAAAAGGAAAAGAAAGAAATACCAAACTATGCCATCTCAATATAACAACAATAAAGGTCACAAAGTTCGGTATGACACTATTTAATGGTACGTATCTCTGAAGTTTCCTTTAAAATCTTCAAAATTGCAAGATTTTACGATTTTTTAGATCACATAACAACGACAATAACAACCGGTTACCTTCAAAAATTTCAAGATGGCTTGCAAATCCTGGCGGTAAGAGGTTAAAGCCAATCGAAGAAATTTCTCAGGAAGAGCTTCATGCCTGCCTTTATGTTTTTCGTATTTACGAGGACTTCAGATGGTTCATCTACGAAATCCGTACGAGCGGCGGCCATAATGTTCGTTTCCGTCGCTCGGCACCACTCAACAAAACATTTGCACTAATGTGCACAGCTCTTACGCTTCTCAAGTAAGCTTGAAGTTTAAAAACTTGCACTGAATGCTTGTCTCAGTGAGGTTGTACCTCATACACTTAGACTTGCCTGAAGTGTTTTAAATCGTCCGCGAGAAATTCAGTTCAGCATGAAAAAAGCTGTCCTTGCCCTGATCTCTTCCTTCGCTCGGCACCACACAGCATAACATTTGCTCAAATGTGCACAACTATTACGCTTTTCGATGAGCTGGAAGTTCAAAAGCACTTGAATGCTAGTCTCAGAAAGGTTATAATTCGTACATTTAAACGTTTCTTGAATTTTAGATGTCCGACTGTGTCCGATTTTCTTCGCTTTCGATTTTTCATAATAATTTATTAACTTATATAGCGCCCTTTAACATTAGAATGATCAAAGGTTCATTCAACTCCGTTTGCAAAGCGCTGCGCGTGTCATGTGATAATTAGGTTTCGCGCGCTTTGGTCGGAGGCTGCCTCAACATCCGGTCGTTTAAATTTTTAAAATATAAAAATTCAATAAACTTCAACAGCAATGTCCAAACGCGGAGAATTTAATAAAACAATTATTCCATTCGCGCTTGTTGGATATGAGATTACTTATAGCCAACTCGGCACTTCGCGCCTCTTTGGCTATTTACCATCTCATATCCAACGCGTGCTCATTGAATAATTGTTAAGTATTAGTGTATAACATTAGGATAAAAATACGTCCAAAATCCATAGTGAATAGTCTCAGGATAAAAATTACGCATAGTCAATATTCTATAGTATTATAATGAAAAAAAATGCCAAACTCCATAGTGTATAGTCTTAGAATGAAAATTAGGAGAAAGTCCATAGTGTATAGTATTGGGATGAAAATTAGGCCAAAATCCAAAGTGTATAGTCTTTGGATGAAAACTAGGCCAAAATCCATAGTGTATGGTATTAGGGTTAAAATTAGGCAAAAAAGGATAGTGTATAGTATTAGGATGACAACTAGGCCAGAATCCATAGTGTAAAGTATTAGGATGAAAATTAGGCCAAAATCCATAGTGTAAAGTATTAGGATGGCAATTAGGCAAAAATCCATGGTGTATAGACTACGGATGAAAATTGGGGCCAAATCGCATAGTCTTAGGATAAAAATTAGTCCAAACTCCATAGTGAAAAGTATTAGGATAAAAATTAGGCCAAACGCCATAGTGTATAGTCTTAGAATGAAAATTAGGGGAAAGTCCATAGTGTATAGTATTGGGATGAAAATTAGGCCAAAATCCATAGTGTATAGTCTTAGCATGAAAATTAGGCTAAAATCCACAAAGTGTAGTCTTTGGATAAAAAATTAGACCAAAATCCATAATGTATGGTATAAGAATGAAAATTAGGCCAAACTCCATACTGTATAGTCTTAGAATAAGAATTAAACGAAAGTCCATAGTGTATAGTATTGGGATGAAAATTAGGCCAAAATCCATAGTGTATTGTGTTAGGATAAAAATTAGTTAAAAGTCCATAGTGTATAGTATTAGCATGATAATTAGGCCAACATCGACAGTGTATAGTCCTTGCATGAAAATTAGGCCAAAATCCATTGTCTATGGTATTAGGGTAACAATTAGGCCAAAAAGCATAGTGTATAGTATTAGGAAGAAAACTAGGCCAAAATCCATAGTGTAAAGTATTAGGATAAAAATTAGGCAAAAATCCATAGTGTATAGACTATGGATGAAAATTAGGCCAAATTGCATAATCTTAGGATAAGAATTAGTCCAAGTTCCATAGTGAAAAGTATTAGTATAAAAATTAGGCCAAACTCCATAGTGTATAGTATTAGAATGAAAATGAGGCCAAAATTCATAGTGTATAGTCTAAGGATGAAAATTAGGCTAAAATTCATAGCGTATAATCTAGACATGACAATTAGGCAAAAATCTATAGTGTATAGTCTTCGGATGAAAATTTGACAAAAATCCATAGTGTATAGTCTTACGATGAAAATAAGGCCAAAATTCATAGTGTATAGTCTTAGGATGAAAATTATGCCAACATTTATAGCATATAGTCTTAGGATGACAATTCAACCAAAATCCATAGTGTATGGTATTAGGATAAAAATTAGCCCAAAAAACATAGTGTATAGTATTAGGATGAAAACTAGGCCAAAATCTATAGTCCTAAGTATTCGGGATGAAAATTAGGCAAAAATCCATAGTTTATAGACTACGGATGAAAATTAGGCCAAATTGCATGGTGTATAGAATTAGGATGGAAATTAGACCAAAATTCATAGTGTATAGTGATAGAATAAAACAATAGGCGAAAATCCATGGTGTATAATATTAGGATAAAAATTAGGCCAAAATTCATAGTGTATAGTATTAAGATGAAAATTAGGCCAAACTCCATAGTGTATAGTATTAGGATGAAAATAAGGCCAAAATTCGTAGTGTATAGTCTTAAAACAAAAATTAGGCCCAAAATTGATAGCGTATAGTCTTAGGATGACAATAGGGCCAAAATGCATAGTGTATAGTCTTAAGATGAACATTAATCCAAAATTCATAGTGTATAGTCTTAGGATCAAAAGTAGGCCAAAATCAATAGCGTATAGTATTACGTTAAAAATACGCCATAAGCGTAGTGTATAGTCTTAGGATGACAATTACTAATAATTAGTGGTATTAGGATTCATAGTGTATAGTATTGAGATGAAAATTAGGCTAAAATTCATAATGTATGGTTTTAGGACGAAAATTAGGTCAAAAACGTAATGTATAGTATTAGGATGAAAATTAGGCCGGAATTTATGGTGTATAGTATTAGGATAAAAAATAGGCCAAAAGCGCAGTGTAAAGTAATAAGATGAAAATTAGGCTAAATTCCATAGTGTATAGTCTTAGGATAAAAATTGAACAAAAGGCGTAGTGTATAGTCTTAGGATGACAATTAGACCAAAATCCACAGTGTAGAGTCTTAACATGAAAATTAGGCCAAAATTCATAGTGCATAGCCTTAGGATAAAAAATAAGACAAAATTCATATTGTTTAGTATTAGGATAAAAATTAGGACAACATTCATAGTGTATAGTATTACGATAAAAATTAGCCAAAAAATCCATAGTGTATAGTATTACGATGAAAATTAGGCCAAAATTCATAGCGTATAGTCATAGGATGACAATTAGGCCAAACTCCATAGTGTATGGTATTAAAATAAAAATTAGGGCAAAAAACATAGTGTATATTATTAGGATGAAAACTAGGCCAAAATCCATATTCTAAAGTATTTGGGATGAAAATTAAACAAAAATCCATAGTTTATAGACTACGGATGAAAATTAGGCCAAATTGCATAAAGTGTAGTATTGAGATGGAAAATACGGCAAAAAGCATGGTGTATAGAATAAGGATGGAAATTACACCAAAATTCATAGTGTATAGTAAAAGGATAACACATTAGGCAAAAACCAGAGTATATAGTATTAGGATAAAAATTAGGCCGGAATTCATAGTTTATAGTTTTAGGATAAACATTTAGCCAAAATCTATAGTGTATAGTATTAGGATAAAAATTAAGGCAAAATTTATAGTGTATAGTCTTCAAAAAAATTAAGGAAAAATTCATAGCGTATAGTCTTAAGATGACATATAGGCCAAAACGCATAGTGTATATTCTTGGGATAAAAATAAGGCCAAACTTTATAGTGTATAGTTTTAGGGTGAAAATTAGGCCAAACTCCATAGTATATAGTATAACGATGAAAATTAGCCCAATATATAGTGTATACTATTACAATAAAAATTTTTCCAAAAGCGTAAAGTATAGTCTTAGGATAAAAAGTTGGCCAAAATCCATAGTGTATAGTCTTAGGATGAAAATTAGCCCAAAATTCATAGTGTATAGTATTAGGATAAAAATTAGGCGAAAGTTCATAGTGTATAGTCTTATGATGAAAATTAGTCCAAACTGCATAGCGTATAGTATTAGGATGAAGATTAGGCGAAAAGTGTAGTGTATAGTATTACTATAAAAATTAATCCAAAAGCGTAGTGTATAGTAATAAGATGAAAAATAGGCGAAAATCCTTAGTGTATAGTTTTAGGATAAAAATTAAGCCAAAATTCATAGTGTATAGTCTTAAAATTAAAAAATTAGCCCAAAATTCATAGTGTATAGTTTTAGGATGAAAATTAGGCAAAAATCCATAGTGTATAGTATTAGGATGAAAATTAGGCCAAAATCCATAGTGTATAGTATCACAATGAAAATTCGACCAGAAGCGTAGTGTATAGTGTTAGGATGAAAATAAAGTCAAAACTCAAAGTGTATAGTATTACGATAAAAGTTAGGCCAAAATTCATAGTGTATAGTATAAGGATGAAAGTTAAGTCAAAAGCGTAGTGTGTAGTATTAGGATAAAAAGAGGACCAAAATTTATAGTGTATATTATGAGGATGAAAAAGAAACAAAAACGTAGTGTATAGTATAAGGATGAAAATTAGGCCAAAAGCGTAGTGTATAGTATTAGAATAAAAAGTATGCCAAAATTCATAGTGTATAGTATTATGATGAACCGAAATTCATAGTGTATAGTATTAGGATGAAAATTAGGACAAAATTCATAGTGTATAGTATTAAGCTTAAAATAAGGCAAAAATTCATAGTGTATACTCTTAGGATAAAAACTAGGCCAAAAGCTTAGAGTATATCATTAGTATAAAAATTATGCCAAAATTCATAGTGTATAGTATTATGATAAAAATTAGGTCAAAATTCATAGTGTATAGTATTAAGATGAAAATTAGGCCAAAATCCATAGTGTATAGTATTAGAATGAAGATTACGCCAAAAGGGTAGGGTATAGTATTACTATAAAAATCAATCCGAAGATTAATTAGGTGAAGATTCATAGTGTATACTCGTAGGATAGGATAAAAATTGGGATAAAAATTTGGCCAAAATTCATAGTGTATAGTATTAGGATGAAAATTGAGCCAAAAGCTCAGTGTATAGTATTAGGATAAAAAGAAGCCCAAAAGTTATAGTGTATAGTATTAGGATGAAAATAAAAACAAAAACGTAGTGTATAGTATAAGGATGAAGATTAGGCCAAAAGCGTAGTGTATAGTATTAGAATAAAAAGTATACCAAAATTTATAGTGTATAGTATTGGGATGAAAATTAGAACAAAATTCATAGTCTATAGTATTAGGATGAAAATTACGCCAAAATTCATAATTTATAGTGTTAGAATGAAAATTAGGACAAAATTCATAGTGTATAGTATTAAGATTAAAATTAGGCGAAAATTCATAGTGTATACTCTTAGGATAAAAACCAGGCCAAAAGCGTAGTGTATAGCAATAGTATAAAAATTATGCCAAAATTCATAGTGTATAGTATGAAGATGAAAATTAGGCCAAAGTTCATAGTTGATAGTATTAGGATAAAAATTAGGCCAAAACCGTAGTGCATAGCATTAGTATGAAAATTAAACCAAAAGCGTAGTGTATAGTAGTAATATGAAAATTAGGCCAAACTTTATGGCGTATAGTTTTAGGATGAAAATTAGGCCAAAAGCGTAGTGTATAGCATTAGTATGAAAATTAGGCCTAAAGCATAGTGTATCGTATTAGGATGAAAATTAGGCCCAAAGTCATAGTGTATAGTCTTAGGATAAAATTTAGGCCAAAAGCGTAGTGTATAGCATTAGTATGAAAATTAGGCCAAGAGAGTAGTGTATAGTAGTCGTATGAAAATTAGGCCAAAATTTTTAGTGTATAGTCTTAGGATGAAAATTTGGCCAAAAGCGTAGTGCATAGCATTAGTATGAAATTTAGGCGAAAAGCGTAGTGTACAGTATTAGGATGAAAATTTGGCCAAAAGTCATAGTGTATAGTCTTAGGATAAAACATAGGCCGAAGGCGTAGTATATAGCATTAGGATAAGAATTAGGCCAATATCCATAGTGTTTAGTATTAGTATGAAAATTGGGCCAAAATGCATAGTGTATAGCATTAGGATAAAAATTAGGCTAATATCCATAGTGTGTAGTATTAGTATGAAAATTAAGCTAAAATCCACAGTGTATAGCATTAGGCTAAAAATTAGGCCAATATCCATAGTGTTTAGTATTAGTATGTAAATTAGACCAAAATCCATAGTGTATAGCATTAGGATGAAAATGAGGGCAAAATTCATAGTGTGTAGTATTATTATCAGAATGAGGCCAAAATCCATAGTCTTAGGATGAAAATGAGGCTAAAATTCATAGTGTATAGCATTAGGATGAAAATTAGGCCAAAAAGGATAGTGTATAGTATCAGGAATAAAGGTGGACCAAAAGGCATAGTGTATGGAATAAAGATGAAAATTAGCCAAAACCGGATATTGCTTAGTATAAGGATGAAATTTGGGCCAAGGAGCGTAGTATGACGTAGTGTAGTCCAAAAAACGCAGTGTATAGCATTAGGGTGCTTTTTTATGATTGGTTGTAAATTAGGCCAGGAAATACAGTGTTAGTGTTAGGTTTAGGATGAGTTCAGAAACGATAGTGCATAGTATAAGGATAAAATTTCTCCTTGTAATGTTAATGCTTATTGAACCACCAAGGTCATGAGAAGTAAGGATATGATGATCGAGGTGAATTATCTTGATATTTTAATAATTTCTCTCCAATACTTTTACAAGGAAAGTATGCTGACAAGATAGGAGAATTTGTTGTTTGATATCATGGGTTAAAGGGCGAAAATAAATTCATTTCATTCAAATTTAGTTCAATCTACGTTTGCAACATACCACGGTTGGTTCGGTTGGTTGTCCTGTGCTGGCTGTGGTGGGTTTGGTTGTTGTTGGTTGCACTGTGGTGGGACGCGGATGTCCAGTAGTCTGAAATAAGAACAAACAACATAGTAGGTAATAGTCAGTCATAGACATAGTCATAGTCATAGTCATAGTCATAGTCATAGTCATAGTCATAGTCATAGTCATGTTGACAAGAACATTGAGAATATCTCATCCGGTCACTTCACTTTCTTTGACAAGCCCTCGCTTGTCCCTGGTCTGAAGTTCGCAATTCCTCAACTTTGCATTTCTGCCATCGAGATTCAAGTTAATCTTGGTTTCTGACAACCAAAAGGATCTAGCTGCAGCAACACTCCGTTGAATTGCATTGAATTACATCTAAAAAAGACCCAAGACTAGCGAAAACACTCCTAAGGATTTATTAACCAACTGAAGAAACTGGATGAGCTGGTAATCACCAGACAGGTCAAAGGTCCAGGCGTGGTCATCATGGACAAGTCCGATTATGTTCGCATGTTATGTGAAGCATCAGTAAAGAATGCAACAAAAATCAGGCCATTCTTTCCGCAGGGGTCTAACGTAAGAGGAAGACCTCCAACACATAACCACCCGTTATTTAAAAAAGAAAGTCATCTTCAATCAGTCGTTCGGAGAATTTTCCTAGGGATATTGCTGGCACAATCCACCAGAAAGCTATTAAGCTTATTTAAGGCTCTACAGTCTGTTTTCCCATTTCCTTCTCCGAACTAACGCTCCGTTGAAAATTGAAGGGATCATCTTGCCACTTCAACTTTCACTGCAGAGGTATGCTAGGAAAATTTATTTTCAATGATCTAACGTAATAATGACAATCGACAAATGGCCTGAAATTAAACTTACTTCTAGCAACCAACAAATACCTAAAATTGTAGGAACGTTAAGTAGGAGACTTTGTTTTTGTTAAATGGATTGTTTCTTTGATTCTTGGTGTAGTTAGTTATCTTATATACATACTTTGTGAATCTATGACTTGTTCAGGTCACTGTGTCCCATTACTTGAGGAGTGAGGAGAAAGAAATAAAAACTGGTTTTAAATAAGGTTACAGTTTTCACTACAACATCACCTTAACTATGTGTTTCAATCTTGAATCTTTTACAATCCAAAGTTTTCTCGAATCATATCATTGGGGTGGTTAATTTACATGCAACAAATGCCTTTATGTCTGGATGTAAAGCTTTATTTCAACAACAACGTAGAGTTAAAATGGTCCATGGGCTTTAAGTCAAATTTCTGTTTTAGTAGGGAAAATAATTATCTAGTTAACTCAATTTTATTGATTCTATCAGAGAAAACTTTAAATGACATAGAGTTAGAAATAGGTGAATAACAAATTATTAAACATTTGACATCTCCGGTACCTGTTATTTATCCTCTTGTAAAACAAATGTTTTCGTCAAACTGCACAGAAATCGATCCAATGATAAGAAATGATAAGAGCCTGTTTCTATCAGAGTATCCAAACTACATTAAGTAAATATTTAGCCTCCGCTCTGTCAACTACAATCTTCGGTGCAAATACATTCTTGCCATGCCTAAACCCGAAGAACTACAACCCATAAATTGAACTCTTCTAGATATCTCTCTGCAAAACTATGAATTTCCTCCCAGAAAAAAACAAAACAAAAACGAATTTGTACGGAAACGAAAAAAAATAAGCGGGAGATTGCAAACTGTACATTTTAACATGTTAATCACAGTAGTTAAGACTGTTAGATCTCTCTCATTCTAGTTCACGTTTTATTTATTTTCCTTCATTGCGTGCTTTTCTTTTTGTATTTCATTTAATTCTACTCGAAGACACTGGCTATCAACCATTCTCAAATTCGAGTGAAACAATTATAAATGTATGAGTTTACACACTTTAAAGCTGTGAAAGGGAACAACAATGGCGGTAACTAATCGTTTTGTGGCTCTAAATCTTTACGTTATGTGCACTGATAGGCAAGTTTCTGCTGTTTAGTGTTTCTTGAACTCTCTACCGGGTCTGTTTACTGTGCCCCTGGCCCTTATCATTTAGCTCTATTTATTTCCTTATTTCCTTTAATATTTGTTATTATTTATGTACTCTCCTCCCTTAGTACAGATTAGTTTAGCCAGAACTTTGTTACTAGTTATATAAATATAACCTCCAACTAGTAACTGCACTTTGGTAGTGGCCAACTCGAAAGCTTTGCATGTTTGGCTTTACTCCTTTGGCTACGCACTTTTCAGTTGTAATGCATAATTCAACTCGGAATAAAGCTAGCTCTATTTCTATTCTATTCTTACTTACTATTATTGTTTTTTTTAATTTGAATGAGTGTGGATGAATGTGAATAACTGAACTTGAACTTGAATGACAGACCTTACGACAAGACAAATCTATTTCTTTTATCAATATATGCTTTTTCTTATTGCTCGTTTTGTCGAGTTCACTCATTAATGATTAATAAAGACTGAACAAGGGAAATCACTACCATGAATTAGCCACCAGCCCCTGAAAGAATGAAGCTGCGTGATAGACAGGTCCAACGAGATTAGAGTTTCTAAAAAGTTGCGTACTGTCTGCAGTGAAGGAGGTTGGGAAATGCGATCTTAATTATCACACAATTTGGTGAGGTTTTGCTTTGAATTTCTCCAAGGATTCTTCATGGTCGGAGAAGCTATCAAAATCACTCGAAAGAATGATACATCCGATTTGCAAATCAAAGTAGTTGGTTTAAAAAAAATCCGGATATCGGTGCGTCTCATCTTTTCAACTTACCTCTCGGTGGTTGGAAATCGTGTGAAACACTCTTTCGATTGTTTGATAAATTTTGTATAATGTAATATGAACTGAAATCACTTCGTCCCTTGTTAGCTTTGAAAGAATTTATGTTTTAAAAAGTTTACATTAAAACATAGGAACAATGTTTCCTTTGATGTTTACTGATGCAAACAAAGGAGCTGTCTAGTCGGTCATTCATCGGTTCATCTGGGTTTGTACTATTATCCGTTCATTCGGTTGTTTGTTCGTTCATGTTTGCCACTGCGCGTTCGGTCGCCCTTTCGATCATTTACTCGGGGATTCAGCTGTCCGTTTCCTAATCCAGTTTGTTCATTTTCTCGTTCTTCCGCTTACTCGTTCGTTTATATTTCTGGTTTCTTCAGTAGTTCCTCCACTTGCCTGGTTCTCCCTGCTATTCATGTTATAAACAATTAAATTGAATTAAGTGCTGTATTAAAACATTATGGAGGGATTTATTTATGTTTTTAATATCTATAGCAGCGATACTATAAAGAAAGACTCTTTCGCCCTTAAGCATGTGCACAAAAATAATAGCTAGGCAATAACGGCGGGCTCGTGGCAATTCAAAGATAAGTCACAGCTTACTCGTGTTTCATAGTCTTTGTAAATAAAGTCCTAGAGGGTGTATTCTGAGGCTGCAACCGCTTTCGAAAAGAAATAGTATGATTTATTAGAAAACTAAAGATTACGAACGCAATACAATTATTGCTAAATAGTAAGTTGAATAGTTAAACAATGGAATTATTGTATTATTGTCTGATTTATATTTCAAAGGGTCACGCAAAGTTACCTCAGTTTACCTTGTTATTAATTCTTTCCTACGTGATACTTACTTCACTTGTACTGAAACGTCTTGTTAAATTCACTAGTGTTATCACGGTGATAAGAATTATTTGGATGTAACTAAAAAGTGTTTTGACGACCATGATCGGTTGGCAGTTGCGAGAAATTTTAATTAAAATGGTCAGACTGGTGTCTGAATGGTCAGGCAGGTGATCTAATCATTGCTAAATGATCCAAGGTATTAACTGACAGCTTGCAAGTATCCGGCTGCACTAAACAAGAAAGCTGTAAAAGGTTATAAAGCGGCCTGTTTTGCTCCACCCTACCCTCTTCAGATATTTTAGTGCCCACCCCCCCCCCCCCCCCCCCCCTTTCGCGAGCAATCAGTTTGGTCATGATCTCTAACCTGGATTAGGTTCCCATCCCACCTTTCCTTCTCCTTCTTCCCATAAAAGGCTCTATTTTGTCCCCAGAAATGTCAGCGTCTGATCAGAAGCAGCCAAAGCTCAGTGTGTGATAAGATGAACATAATGTCAATGTCCAGCCGTTATCTGGGAAATTGACTTTAGTTCTCAAAATACTAAACTACAGACATATGTGGAAATAAACTTCGCTTACATAAACGTGGGGTTGTATTTGTGTCTTACCTTACGCTACGTTCTTTATATCATAATGACGTCATAAAGGAAGTTGCCTAAGGCGAAGGTTTGACGGAGCAAAATCTGAATGTCAGGTGTAGGTGGCCCATGGGGGAAGGGGGGAGGGGGTACAAGCGGTGCGTCGGTTTGGTACCGGCTGCTAAAATAAATAGCACTAGAATTGTCGCATACGCGTCGGGCGCTTAAAACTGGGTATTACTAAAGGCGGTGTCGCAAAAGCGGCGGTCGATTAACAACTAAGTTATTTTGGTAATCTTAAAGTTTTGGGCAAAAATTGTTAACGATTTACAACTAAGTTATTTTGTTAATCTTAGAGTTTTGGGCAAAAAACGGAGCACGTCTCGCCAACTTTCAAAGGTATTTTAGTTTAGTTAGCCTTTCAGGTCAAGCTGTTCACACAGTAGGAAAATTTTCACCTGTCAGAAAACTAGGTTTTTAATAATAAATAGTATCACAATTTTCCCTATAGCAAAAAAGTATCTAGTGTTAAATTGCTCATTCGGAGTTCTATTCTTACAGACGAGAGCTGCAAGGCTTCATTTCATGAGAGTATGTATCGCTTATTTACCGCGTTGAAAATATTAGTTGATATGGCATAGGGTTGCTACTGATAAACTATATTATATATTAGACAAAAATTTTGTTGGCAGACGGTATGCCCTATTTTACATTTACATAATACTCAATAGCCATTTATGATGTGTTTTACATCTCTTCAAAATACGATATTATTTTTGAATTACCTTTAATGAGTCCAGAACATCATACTAATGGCTTAATAAGTGCGGCTGTGTTTTCCAGAAAATATTAAAAACAAACGCTTATAGATAGCCGTGAACCTCATTTCAGCGATATACCTGTTGATAGTGCTCTATTTTCTACTAATATATAAAATCAAGTTCGCAGGCAAAGCACAACTAAAAATAATTATATATTTAAAATGTAAATAACCAGATATTCCAACACTCTTTGCCTGTCATTTTGGAAGAATTCTCTGGCCAACTTTGTTCCGTAATAAGCGCACTTATTACGGAAAATAGTTTGAAGTTTTTGGCTTTCATCCTTGCGTTAAAAATGATGTGTTTGCACAGCTATTCCAATTGACGTTGTCGGAAAGCGTACATGACATGCAAGACAGCAGGGAGATGTGGGTTATATGTTGAGAAATTTATCAAACTCAGATGTGGGCCACCCATATATAAAAGAATCAAGAAGACAAATGTTGGTGGTATTTTCACCCGTTCTATGGCATTGCAATCGTGACATCACACCCGAATTACAAAAGGTTTACAGGTACCCGGCTACCTTTTAATTGCGTTTTTCTCCGTAGGGCTCTTAAGCCGTCCTTCCGTGGGTAGACATTTTTTTGTTCTGCAAAGAATTTCATTGCTCCCGTCGTACTTTCAAGGCCCTTTATCGTTGTAAGGGCAATTTTTTTTACATAGTTAGCAAGAACTTTTTCAAAAAATTGTTTCAAATATTGTAACTAATATCATAATGTAAAAACATCTACCTGACGTTGGACAGCATGTAATTGTCAGTGGCCAGGTATTCAGTTAAAAAGTAGACAAATTCTGAGTCTGACATGTTCTTTAGGTCGTCTTCTATTCGAGGCAATTGTTTTGGGTTGATCGACAGGTTGGTTGTTTTTCTTTTTCTGTGTGTGTAAATTCTATTAATTTGCGAAAAAAGTTCTTTGGTTGGTTTGGATGATCAACTTTTTCAACTAGCTCAGAACTCATTTGAAATTCATTTGAAGACCATGAGTAGTGTTCACTGACACGTTAGCGCGCAAAGAACAAAATGACTATGAAGGGAAAAGCTATAGACGAGGATAGTTTTCGATAAATATCGCTCCAAATCGACTAGAATCAGGAAAACAAAATCAAGCAAAATGACACTATGGCTTTGAGCTATTTCTTATTGTAGAAGGAAAGGTTTCCATGTACTTCTCCGCCATTATTTCGTTTTCATTTTGGCAGGGATATCCGTTGCATGGTATTTTGTTTATTAATTAAAAATAAAGTTAATGTTGTTGGCGGAGCTCTACGCGCGGAGCCCCATAGCTGAGAAAATTTGGGAAACCCATGAATGCGAAAAATTTTGGTTTGGTTATGACGTTACTTTGTCCGTCCGACCGTCCGTCCGTACGCAATCCCACGATGCTAATGCACCCGTGTTTGTTTGGCGGGAAGTTGCATGGCGAGGTGCGTTTACAACGAAAATGCTAAAGAACAACCAAAAATCCGATCCAAGTTTTTAGCTTTGACACAAATAATCGCTTGCTGTTTCTTGTAAGAGACACGAAAACTTAACGTTTAGGAATTTTCTTTCTAGCTGCAGCACTTGATTTCCATATATTTGTGGTACAAACAACCCGGCTTAAACAGTCGAACTCCAAAGAACTTGAAAGAACTCGTTATTTTTGAACGCAAAATGAAGAAACCGACGAAATGTAGAACTGGCGTGCTCAGCCAATCTGGAGCGAGTATTTTCGCCGCTCGACCTATCAGGAGTAAGTACTTTTGCCCTTGGGGAAAGGAAAATTAAGAAAAATTGCCTTCTGTTACAACAAATCAGCATTCGAAAAAATTTTGCCCTGTGTATTACATTGTTGTTGTTATTGTTGATGGGCAGTTTGCTGCATATGCACTAAAAATATATATAACTGCAGAAAGGATGAGGAACTGGTAAGGTTATTACGTTCATACGCTAAGCAGATTTCTATAAATGCTATGACAAAAATTGGAGCTCCGTTTTTACGCTTGGCTAAATATATATATTACAGAGTTCGTTCTGTGCTGTACCATCGAATACCTCATTCTAAAGAAGTTAAGTTAAGGTCTCAAATCATGGACCATTTTGTTTTCAACGAATTTCAAGTAGTATTTCAAGAAAATTGTGCAACATTTTAGTGAACAGTCAAAAACAAGGTGTTCCTTACTTAGCTATCCACACCCGAAAGAAACGGAAAGTACTTTTCCGGTTGTTGCCGACATACATTCGAAACAGAAAACCACTGTGGAGACTGCGATTTTCTAAATTTTTTTTTTAAGATAAAGATTAAAAGAAAAAATTCCAGTTTATACAGCACTGTAAATGGGTATTGTAACTTTTACTGGTGCTTGTATGTCACTATCAACTCTTCGGCCATCAGGTTTATGGAAAACTCTTAAGAACAAGGTAAGTTTCTGAAAAACAACGAATGCCTTGTGGAGTAGCATTGGGACCTTGAAATCCGACACCCTGAACTGAAAAAGCTGTATGCAAAATGTTAATACGTAAAATCACCATCCACTAGTTCAAGTTGATATAAGGAGTTTATCTGTATATAACAACAACAACAACAACAACAACAACAGCAACAACAACAACAAGCCTTATTACCAAAGTTAAACTTAATTTACAACATAAATATATTGGGACACAAGTTACCCATGTTCTATAATCATTTATGGAATAATCATTATTTAGTATATACCGCACAAGTGGAAAGTACTTTTCGCGTGCGCTGATTGGCTAGCTCGGAGGTGATTAGCCAAGTACTATTCACCTCCGAGCAACCGAGGAGAAACAAGATGGCTTCCCGTTTCGCCACGGTCACTAAAGAGGAATTTATTTAGATAAACGAGGCAGCTGTTATAAAAAAAAAAAAATACAAAAATGGCAACAAAGTTTAGTTTGGCGGCATTAAATGGTAAGTAATTTTAACTTTCCAACCTCATATTCTAAGACAAAAAATGAAACTACAATGACTTGCTTACGAAAACTGCCGGGCACTATAAGCTTAATTACAATGTAGACAATAAAACATCCAATGTTTTGGAGCATGGTTTCAAAATCAAGACGAATTTCACACAACAATTAAAGAAATGACACTTTAGCAGCTAAACAAGCGTCTCAAAAAGTTTTAATTGTTCGCAAGAAAGCGAGACGGAACTTTCTACAACAAGAAATTCGGTTACCGCGCGGCGCGCGAGATTTTAAAATTTCCCACCACTTGTCGGTATACTGTCAAAAATAAAGGAATTTTGGCCCGCTAGTTATTCAGCTTGTGTGGTATATACTAAAACAATTATTCACCTTAGTGTCGGTGAAAGTGGTGGATATTTACCTCGCCGCTTCGCGGGTCGGTAAATATCCACCACTGTTCACCTCCACTTCGGTGAATAATTGTTAATTATTTGTAATACAATACATGGGATAATTATTATTTATAGATGCTTTGCTACTATTTACATAAAAATCAATCAAAAGGAAAATCAAGTTTCGACCGTGTCTTCTTTATACGAGTTTGTTTGATTGCGTTTTTTAGGCAAGATGTACACCTGTGCTAGATTGTTATCGTTAATGACATGTTTATTGGCCTCAGCCACAAACCAAACTGGCAACGTCGATGCAGGTAAGAGAGTCATGCACAGTTCTAAAAATTTTGCCCTTTGTAACAAATATGACCGTTTAATGGTTGATGCAGCTGAGAAGCCACGTGCCCTACATGTTTCGAAACACTGCTATTACACCGACGGTTCATACAAGATGCTTGGAACTGACAGGTAGAAAGAAATTGAAAGCTCTTTGACAATTTATTCAGGGATTATTCCATCTTACGGTTTGCCGTTTAGCAAACTAACATTCTTTGCAGCGATTGGCTGAAAACAAGTTTGACAACACCTTGTACTTACAACCAATCTTTATGTCATCACAACGTCATCAAATCAACCAGGGCATGCTTATAAATTTGGGCAATGGTTCTAATTAACGATTAACCGCTCAATAAGGTCTGAATAGGCACAACGGCTTTCCAAAATATCTTGATTCTATTCACTTAAATGTTGCCCCAACGTGGAAAGGGGGTGGGGGTAGAATAGGCCTTATTCCATAACTTTAACTGCATTAACAGTTCGACAATAAACCTTTGAAGCATTATACACGATTGTACGTTTAACTCTATCGAATGCTCCGCAGGGTTATACTTGTTTTTCGTACATCATATTTTTAAGCCATGATGCTTTTTAGAATTTGTTATAACAAAAAAAGGTAAATAAAAGAGTAAGAATTTTGAATTTTTCTGTTCTCACACGTGGTCAAAAATATTTAACCTAAATAATACATGAGTTGTAATGTTTTGTGAGATTATAGTTCAAAGCGATGAAAACATACTACGCCTAAGCAGTCTTTAATTTATGTGCAACAATTACGTCGATGTAGGTGCTTGCCGAAACATGGATCCTGTAGGAATATCCAGCAGATCAAAAATTCCTGATCGTCGGCTAACAGCCTCTTCATATCTTGGTACTTGGTACTTGTCGACCCAAGTACGGTCGACTCAATTCAAAGTCTTATCATGGCTGGTGTGCAAAAAAAGCCGATAGAAATGACGACTGGCTGCAAGTTGATTTCGGCAAAACAATTCAAGTTTGTGCTGTTGCAACACAGGGAGGCAAAAACGTCAAATGGTGGACAACAGACTTCAAGTTGAAACGATGTAAAGTATATGAAATAATTCATATATGAACTGCGGATATAGATGAAAGTGAGAAGTGATCATCGCAGTGAATTTTCCAATTTATGCAATTGGAAATTGGAAGCCTGAAAAAAATTCAGGCTTCACTCCTCTCACGGGAAAATGGGAACCTACAATTGACCTTGCTCCCAATGTGTGGCTTCATAGCTCAGTTGGTAGAGCATCGCACCGGTAACGCGGAGGTCACGGGTTCGAATCCCGTTGAAGCCTGAATTTTTTTTTCAGGCTTCCAATTTCCAATTGCATAAATTGGAAAATTCACTGCGATGATCACTTCTCACTTTCAGACTTCAAGTTGTCTTACTCATCTGACGGAAATTCATGGACGACTTATAAAGATGCCGATGGAATGGAAAAGGTGAGATTTTTTGCCAGCAAATCAAATCGAACATTCGGTAACCGAATTCAATGCAGTTTGATCGAAAATAATCTTTCGATTTAGTCCAATAGTCGATCGAGCATAATTCAACAGAACAAACCTCGCCAAAACTTTTTAGCCATCTAACTTAATCTGACGTTCGATTTCCAAACCCTTGATTGAAAATAAATCGTTTGTTTAGCTTACTGAATGGAATACTGATAAAAAGGCTGCTTAGGAGAATGTGCGCTCAAGACGATATACTTCCCTTTAGAGTAGGCGGCTGTGCGTACAGTACAGGAACGCTAGTCTCGCAATTTCTCAATTTCTCTGTTGTTTTTCGTATGTAGAGGAAGAAAGCCGTGTGGAGGAAATATGAATGGGACTGTTGAATACTCAGAATGAAACAAGTGAGGAATAGAGAAACCACGAGACTAAGTGTTCCTTTATTGATGTCGCATCCCTAATATCCCCAGTCTCCTGTCAGGCGAAGTGGAGTTTTAAGCTTTTATGCACCTCAAACGCGGGAGAGAAAACTTGATAAGGAATTTTTTTTCGATTTTTCATAGGAAGACAACAATAACATTTGATTTAGGAAACAAAACATTCTGTCATATACATTTAAAGTAAATGCCCCCTTCAAATGTTCAGTCGAGGTCCCAGTGTCTAAAGGTTCCAACCGATCAGGCCGATATCAAATGACAGAAAGGTAACCTTAGCTGTTGTATATATTTAAAGGAATTTCACAGATCAGGTGACAGTGACACCATTGACACTCATGTACTACCAGTGCCAGTGAAAACAAGATACATTCGATTCCATCCATTTAAACGACATAGCTGGAACTGTCTTAGAGTGGAGGTGTTTGGCAGTGGTGAGTTTCCATCTTATCTCGGGGTGCATAGAAAATGTTTGTGCTGCAAATTGGCTGATATTTGCCTGCTCCAATGTATCTCACTTTAGGAATATCCAAATCTGTTGGGCAAGAATTTCAAGGTTCTCAGAATCTGTCTTGTTAAAATGACGCCACAACTTAGCCAGAAGCAACTTCAAGAACTGAAATCAAACAAACTGATCAAGGAAAACTCCCCAGATATTACAGCATTAGAGCGATTGAGAAACGTGAAATGTCGATGCATGCTTGCCTCTGGTGACAAACGCCTCATTAAAAAAAATGCATATATATCTGACCGTCTTTTTGAAAAGGTGATCGATGAAAGCTGGAACAATTTTCGTGAAATTAACGAACCTGAATCACGGGTTTTGTGGCCCTGAGAAGGTTCAATTATTGTAATCGTAATGTCATTGGTGAAATTATACGACCTGGGAAAGAACTGCACAATATCTATATTATATATACATATTATTTACCCCGAGAAATCATAACAAGAAGGTTACTGTGTTTTACGTTTTGGAACACGTAACATTTAGGCGTGCTTGACTTCAACCATTGAATTATTCTTACACTCATGAATATATAGAATAGGTCTGCTGAAATATTACCAGACACGTTTCGGGTTTCAGAAAACTAATTTTCTCCTCCCATATGTTTCTTTTCAGCTCTGGTTCCATGTGTTATGGAAGAGAACAGCGGAAGAAGCTTGCCACAATATTATGACATTCCATCGCTGGAATGGCTCTCGACTCCTTCAATTGTGGAAATGTCAACGGGTGAGATAAATTAAAATATGATCACTATTTAACCCTATTTAGATCGGGCTTTTTTTCGTAAGTGGATTATACTTCAAAGATAGATGGTTTGTCCAAAAATGCTTCTTGTGAGGTAAGCAACCAGAAGCGATGACGTTATATGAGGAAGTATTGTAAAACGGAGGCGTTTCTGGATCCGCCATCCTTGATTTCTTGATTTTCCCAAAACCTCAGAAAACCACCAAAATGGACCAAAAAGAAATCAAAATGAAAAACGAAAACATGAAAATGAAATAAAAACAAAAGTTTTTTTTTGTACAAAATGGCATGATAGAAAATCAGGATAAATATCAGGCTCTGGTGCTGGGAAACACGGCTTACGATTTCGATATAAAATGCGAAGAAAAGCCCATACCTATTTCCAGTGAGATACAGCTACTAGGCGTAACATTAGACAATAAGCTGAAATTGGATTCTCATATCGCATCTATCGATCTGCCGAAAGGTCGGAGGACAAGTTAATGCCTTAAATAAGGTTAAGAATGTTCTACTTTGCAAAACCAAGGAAGCACTATATCGTGCCTTTATTGTACCGCAATTCGATTATTGTAGCCAGATATGGCACCATTGTGGAGCCAGGAACACCAAGAAATTGGAGAGAGTAAACGAACGGGCACTTAGACTTGTATATAAGGATAAGAATAACTCTCACGATAGATTGCTAAGTTGGATTGGTTTGCGTAGCACACTAGAAGGACGTCGTATCCAGGACATGTTGATCACAATAAATATCTGCCTCCAGGAGAGGGCACCGACCCCCATTGCAAAGTTACCCAAAGTAAAAGACACAAAATATAACTTAAGGGGCACAAACATGCTCTCATTGCCCAAAGTAAGAGGCATCAAGCATGGTCTTAGGTCTTTTCGGTACTTCGCTGCAAAGACATGGAATGCGCTCCCGGACTCGATTCGCGCCATGGCCGGTACAAGAAAATTTTTAAGAAGTATTCGTCATGCAGCATTTTAAAATTGTTATTATCGTGGTTAGCTGTTGAAATTGTAAATTTTAATTTGCACTCACACATGCATTGATACATGAATGATTGGATTTCCTGAATATTTTAGGTTTTTTAATTTTTAGATTTTAGATTGTTGGCTAATTTTTTATCTTTCCTTTTGTATTTGTAATTTTATCTGTTTATTTGTGGGCTTCCTGTAAAGTAGCTTTTAGCTAAAAGGAGTGCCACGTAAAATTAAGTTCTTATCTTATCTTATCTTATCTTATCTTATCTTATCTTATCTTATCTTAGTACATTAAAGATAGCAATTTTCCAATCTATAAAAAAAGAACTATTTTCCATGGTTACATCCAATTCAGTGAACTCAGACCTGTTATACTAAATGGCTTCCAAATATAAAGTTCTGATAAAATCCGTAAAGCTCATTTCATTTCCACAAATATTGAAGTTATAAAAAATCAGAGTTGGAGCTGGCAGACACCCCCCAACCCCTTCAGTCTTGATAATAGAGTTAAGCTAGTTAAGCTAGTTAAGCTAGACGAGAGTAGAGTCGATGGATTTCACTGATCACGAGCAAACTAGGTTAAGTTTGCTCGAGGCAAAATTGAAATTAGTCATAAAAAGGCACTAGCAGCCTTAAAATACATTTTTCACCTTGCATTTCATGACCTTGATGAATGCTTCTAAGAGCAAAAAAACGTATGATTCAAGAAATCTGGTAGAAATTCGCACGATCTTCTTAGTAATTGTTCAGAGTATGCACATCAGAAGGAATGGCCGAGGAACACTACTATGAATAAGCATGCGCAATATTTGGTAAACGAATCGTCTTTGAATAATATCAGTCCTAGATCTTTCAGAACTCGATTGGTGTTGCTTCCTTCTACCGTTGGCAGCAAACAGATCTAATGCCTCTTGACTCTCTTAGGCTTTTAATTCTAAACGTTACACCCTTACGATATCCTTTTTTGATACCTAGAGCGTTTTTTTTTTTTTTAACATTTCTTGAAGTGGATGCAACCTGTTATCATGCCTTATTCACCAAACTTACTCACCGCTAAACGGAGTAATGTTGAATGTGTTTTGACTGAACCGATTTAAGGCTCGTTACATTAACTACGTACAGGAACCGTTTATCGGCGCCATTTTGAACTGGCTGTTTTCTGGTATGCGCTCTGGGTGACTTTTTTAGTCATTTCAATGGTAAATGTTGCACTCATTCCATCGTCGAAAGTATCTACGGTCCGACACGAATATGTCAGTGTTACTAATACAAATACCTAAATACCTCCAGACCGAAGCCTTCGTCAGAAAGAGATTGACTTGCATCTTATTATATTTTAGGTCATTTTAGGGCTATTGGTCGAATCATTCATGCAAAGTACTTGAAAGAGCGATTACTGGAGAAATCAGCGGCTTTTGATGGAAGGGTAACTAAGGAGGATGTGGATCTTGCTAACCAGCTGGAAATTCTTGCAGACACACTTTATATACAGGTAAGGTCCTTCCATACTTCATCTTCCTCACACCATATTTACGTTTTTTTACCTTTCCGTCCTTTCTTGCTCCCTCTATTCTATCCTGCCTTATTTCCTTCCTACCGCCGTCGCGTCATCGATATAACATGTCGGGATTCCTGCTCCTTCTTGTGATCGATTGGATTGAGAAAAGCAATACAAGGCCGAGGATAGATGACTTGGACTTTGCAGATGACATTGCATTAACCTCTGGCACAAGAGTCTAGAAGTCTCAGTACCAAGCGTAATGAAAGTGGGTTGAGGATTATTTATAACTCTTCCGGTACGCTCAATCCATTAGATAGTGCCATGTTATGTGATGCCATCATGCCATATAGTGATGTCTTCATGAGCTAAGGCGTATATTGTCCTTCCTTTGATAAACTGAAAGATGTTAAGGAAGGTTTCGCCACCCCCTTGCATCCACCCCTTTCCCCCCCTCCCTTACCACATTACGCAAACACAATATTGTATTGAACTAGTTACCTAATTTCCAGGAGAACGTTGAAATTTATGGAATGAAAAATGTCAAAATATACGCAAGGGAGATTGTGTCGCCCCCAGGAGCAAAGCTCGCTTTCTCTGCTCCAAGTAGACCTGATGTTCATAAAAGTCCGGCGCCCACTGGAAAACTCGGAAAAGATGGGCATCAGGGCAAGGATGGTGAACATGGTGTAAATGGCCCTCAGGGTAAGTCCTAGAATAACAGACAATGTGGACAGACTTAAGCCTAGTTTTCGATGTCGGGAAAATCCCAAACAGTTTCCCGACTGTCTCAGATATTCCCAGATTTTAGGCATTCATCAGTGACAGACACCCATTTTCATTTGTCAGGGGAGAAGTGGGGGGATAGAAGGGCAACAATTTGAAAGATTGGTAACAAGCTAAAACTGTCACCGACGTCCCCGACAGTACAAATTTGAGTTTTTATATGTCGGTAATGATCGCCGACCATCGCAGAAATTTGGGACACGTCGTTAAAATAGAAACACTCCTGATTTTGCCATTGGTCTGGGACCATCCCAGACGATCTTGGATGTTTACGATTTCCAGTTTTCATTAGTCGGGATAGCCTGGGACGGTCGAGAAACAGTGAAATTCCTGATCTGGAGATTTTCCCGACATATGAAAAGTAGGCTTTGGCCTCCTTTTAAAACTGGGCCGATACGCTCTGGATGGTCTGAGAAGATCTGTTTTCTTTAGGACGATAATTGCATAAATGTCAGCAATGAAGTGATATTGATCATGGCGTTAAGTTATCAAGTAAGGCAAATGAAAGGGGTCTAAAGATGGAATAAACAGTAGGGAAAAAACGTGATGACAGGACCAGTCCTTGAATTAAAAGTCCTAGAATAACAGACAATATGAACGGTATTAGCATACTTTTACAATTCGGAACGCGTTCTGCGGATTTCGCGATGCTTCGGAAAGAACTTTGGGACGGTTCCTACGGGCCTTAGGGTAAGTATCAGAGTAATTAAGGAGGCTAGCAGCAGTTTTTTTGGACTTAGGGTGAAAGTTTACAATCTCGCATAAAAGATAAACTTCGATACCCTTCATGGTACATCATCATTTCAACGTATGATCAAAGTTAATTTTCTAATCGGTTTCCAAACAACAGCTATTGTCATAGCAACGGAAGCGCATAGCCTTTCATTTCAAACATTGTCGATTATCTCGAAATTTAGTCAAACACTTCATGACGAGACTTTAACCTACTCAATCTAGACAACTTGCAGGTGAAATATGAAAAACATCTGTAAGAGCGTTTTCAAGTTAATAATGAATCAATTTTTACTGGGTGATTTTGTTTATTCCCGCACTTTTCACCCTAAGTCCAGAAAAACTGCTGCAAACCTCCTTAACCGCAAGGATACCGGAAAATAATAAATTCTCAAGGATGGCGAGAAAAAAAAAAGGGGTGGGGGGGGGGGGTGGGGAAGGGGAAGATGAAAAACATCGTCAGCAAAAACACGAAAGTCAGAGGACGAGGGATTCAGCTTGATAGAAAAACCTCTCTCCGGATGTTCAAAACTTGCTTTTTTTAACCGCTTTTCCGAGCTGTGGATTTCCTGGCCCCGACGAAATGATGTAAAAGACCTGAAAGTTCAGAGCGGAATAAAAAAAAAAAGAGAAGACTAGAAAATAAAAAAAAAAAGAAGAAAAATCGCACCGTACGCTCAAGGACGTATGACTTTAGTGAGCCCGAGTTTTCCCTAAAGGTCGTTAGAAGGCCTAAAAATGGAAAACGGAATTTGAATTTTTTTAAAAGAAATATTAAACCTCTTCAAGATCTAAAAACAATCACTGAAATTAACAAATTAAAACATGCAGTGCAAGTGACTAACTGTGCGAATATCGCACCATTTTGTTCTCTTCACTGGAGTTGGACAATGATGTTATACTGACGACACAAAACTAAGCAATTGGCATGGTGGGGAAATAATGGCCTCTCAATGACCCTGGTCAATAAGAACGGTTAAGTGAAAATGTAGAAATGATACAAAAATTACCTTTTTTGTTTAAGTGTTGAGAATCCCAGATAACTGTTTCAGACTTAGAATTTTCTTTTATTTTCAGTCGAGATTTTCTGTGACGTCATCACTGGCGATGTAAAAGTAAGCTCAAATGGAGGTGATGGACAAAAGGGACAAGATGGCGGCAAAGGTGGCAAGGGGCGAGACAACGGTGAAGCTGTAAGGGGAATATTTATTTCCGTGGATCAATTGACAGTTACAAGTCAGTTGTAATGGCCGGATTTATACCAAAGACGAGTTATCCGTTTGAGACGGATAACTTGTCTAGATATAAACTCGGAGTCGAGACGAATTACGTGGCAAAATTTGTCTTCGGCGGATTCGTTAGTCAGCACGTCTTAAAGACGTGCTAACATAAATTCGTCTTGGGATTTATATTAACACGATTTATCCGTCTAACGGATAACTCGTCGAGACGGATAATTCGTCTTTAGTATAAATTGGGTCAATTATAGAGAAATACCTGGATACAGATGGAATTCGAAATTTTGCAACAATTCGATTCATTACAGTCATTCGTCAGTAAGCGGTTTTGGTGTAACAATTAAGGGAACTTAAGCAACGACAACGCCGCAAAACAGTACTTTAAATTAGCAAAACCAATCGCCCTGCACGTGCATTTTAATTAAATTTTGGCTCATTTATCAAGCGTCCTCTGCAAAACAGCAACGTGAAATGACAAATTCAGGGTTTTGTGGAGAACGTGAACACACGACGGTGAACTTTCCATTCTGTCTTGAATACTACTCCTACCAATTTGGTTCCTGGGTAGTTCGCCGTTTCTGTACAACTTGAGCGAGCTGAAATAATCGCAAAGTAGCAAATGAAGTAAAAATATATTTTCAAATGACATTTACGTTGGGGTAACCATCGTCGCTGCTAAAGTTCCCTTATAACTCTTCAGTAGACAACTGCCTTTGAAAAGCAGCTCGCGTGCTATAAAAGGAAACACTATGCCTAAAAATACGTAACAGAGTTTCCCGCTTGGATTACGAAGTAGGCGGTAAAAGGTCAGTAACAACCAGCCCCATAGAGTTAGTTTGTGTCGATGCGTACTCGCCAATTTTGCTCTTTCAATAGCGTGGTGACAGGACAGGAGAAGATTGTATAAGACTGAGCTATAGGGATTGCCATGATGTTGGTGGAAGAAAGGGGAGAAAGGGGTATATCGGAGGAAATGGTGGAAACGCTGGAAAAGCAGGTAGGAGTCGAGGAGGAGGGTCTCTTACTAAGTGATATATTAGCGCGGCTTTGATTAAAAACAAAGATCGGACCTGACAACATCATGGATTTTAGACAACTGGTACATAGTAACATGCTCAACACAAAATATCATGTGGAATGGATTTAACGTTTACCAGACAGGGACGGATTCCACC
This sequence comes from Pavona decussata, assembly GCF_977016875.1. Lineage (NCBI taxonomy): Eukaryota > Metazoa > Cnidaria > Anthozoa > Scleractinia > Agariciidae > Pavona > Pavona decussata. The sequence goes on along the minus strand of NW_028145558.1, from coordinate 127,289 downwards.
AACATTGACCTTGGGAAATTGAAACTTTATTCATAAAACGAAAAGCCAGAAAACAGCATTTTGATTTCCTTCCTTTTTATGAACAAAACAAAATCTTCTCGGCGAAACCATCGCATTCTTGTTTTAGTAGCAAAGAACTACACAGTGTGATATACCAATGTTTAAATCTATAATTTTGGTAGGAAATGGAGGAGACGCTGGGGCTGTAAATGTTCGCTACAGAAAAATTAATGGAAAATTTGAAGTGAAGACCTGCGCAGGAGTAGGATCCCTACCAGCCAGAAACGGAGTGGGAGGGAGAGGTAATATGCTTTATGTATACCTTAAAGATAATATTAAACAAAATGATTCCATTTGTTCGTGAATGTGTACTCTGATAACACACAGGTGACTTAAACAAGTGGTAACAATAAAGACGTACGTCACGAGGCGCAGGCGAGTAACATGACTTTTTTTTTAATTTATTGTGTGCACAAACAAATTAAAACACACTAGTTTAGAAATACTACTTGTGAGGATGATACTTATACCATTTACAATACAGTGCTAAAAAAAGTACGAAACTACTTACAGTGCGACATTACTAACAAAACGAAACGATACTTACGCTACTAATAACAATACCAACACTACGATATAATACAATTACTTACAAATTAATAAATTTAATTCAGTTGCTTACAAATGAATAGCATATGCATTTGCATAGCTAGACTCTAAACATTAATTTTTTAAAAAATTGGACCATTTTTTATTAAAAGAGAGTAGTTTATTGGTCATAATCGCTATGTATTGTTCTAATTCAATTTTTTCGTTAACGAGGGTGACAAAATCTGTGAACTGGGGTCTTTTGTCATCTTGTGCTGCATTAATGTAAAGAAAATATTTTTCAATTATGATCAGGTGAGTTAGGGTTAAACCGGACGATTAAGTAACAGGCCTGATGTTCCTAGAAAACATACTCACGGCCAGATGAAATCTAATTGTTTTATATGTTTTTTTTTTTGTTATATCGGTTCCGCTCACGCAAAAGAGAATATGTTTTAAGGTGGCCGAACACAGTTTGCGCGCGCTTTACAGATTCTGCTAGTGATGCTATTAAGCGCGCGCTAGGGTTGTGGTAAGCAAATACTATCGATCCCTCGATTTTATACCAAATGGATCACAAAAGTGGGTTTTGATAACTCAGTTTCTCGTTTGTGAATCCTTCTTCATTTATCACCGAACAAAGAAAGTGAGTTTACGAAGAGCTAAACCTTTTTTCCAGCTTTTTGAAAACCTAATTGAAAGCAACGCATGCGCATTTGACCAAAAAATTGTGTCTGGTTGTTTTAATGGCAATGAACTGTTTTTTAAGGAACCGCTCGTAAGAATTTCGTGAAATTTGACAAAACAGCGGTTCTCTAAAAGCGTAACTCGTCTACAAACAAAAACCAAAATTTAACAAAGGGTATCTTCAAAAAACATTAAAGTGCAAAACCAACATTGACAGGAGATCCCTCTGTTAAAATTACGTGAAAGCAGCGTCGTTATGTCAGTATTTTGTGAGTTTATCTGGATACAAAAAATGGAAAAAATCTAACGAGTGCATTTTCTTAAAATTAAGGAAAACCATTCTTTGTGGGCGGTTAATAGTTTGCTGCATTGCCATGGTAACGGCACCTTACTCAACAAGAAGTATCAAAATTTATTCCTTCTTAGTAAATCTTGCACCATGCTAATTTCGGATACTCAGAAGTATGTAGTTTTCAAATAATGTTTACTAACACCTGTATACAGGAGAACTGTGTTCGGCCACCTTAAAAACCGTGGTAGGGAGGATTTACGCGGAGATTAAAAGGAATTGACTTCTTAAAAACCATTTCCATCGGAATTGATGACAGAATGTTTTACGTGTTGCTATCAATTTGTTGTATCTATTGACTTCCTTTTAACAATCTCGACCGGTGTTACGTGATACTACAGGTGGTGCAGGAGGCGAAGGCGGAAGAGGAAGGGACTGCCAACCGGATCCAGCCGTTTGGTCAGGGGCGTGTAATGACGGGGGAGCTACTGGCAAAGGTCCAAGTGGAAAATCTGGAAATTCTGGAAGATCAGGAATAAGTAAGATAAAAATCGTTACACATCACTCCACTATAGCTGTCATTAAACCAGCATTTGTCACACAAAGTGTTCGGTGGCTAAACGGGTAAAGAATAGAGAGATTTAGAATCAACTGTACAAAACAAGATTGTGGGTGTGCAGTGATAAGATCATAATAACTTGCCAACCTAAAACAGCCATTATGCTCATAGAAAACCATATTTGTTGCGAAATTCGACCCTGTGCTAACCACATTGTGTATACTAGATTTTGTACAGTGACAATTATGGGTAAATATACCAGTCGCAATATTTCTCGGTACGATAGAGTTTAAGGCAAACAGCGTGTAACCATAAACCTTTACCTTTTAATCACTGTACAGGCATACCTAACAATATATCAATTCCAATGGTATGCACAGAGTTCCCCGAAATATTCTCTTGTTGTAAACTTGTGCTACGGGTAGCAGTGGAAGGTACACAAAATCACAAAGAACCGACCTTCGTATCACGGATAAGCAAGATAGGCTACACACAAATAGAATTAAAAGAGAAGTATCTGCAGACATAAAGACGCAGCGATAAAGTGACAGGAAACCGTCTAAGATCCTTTTTCCCCATTTTTGACATTTTATGATGTTGCTCCAAGACCACACCCTACAACCCCATTTTAATTTAAGGCTGCTCGGTTTCAACTTGTTTTTCAGTAACATTGATTTTAAAGAAAAGACAGTCATAGACCATATTGATAACGTCACTGAACAGCACTCAAAGACTTTCCCTATGCCTAAAATTAGGGAACAGCTTGATTGGTAAAAACCCAAGTAATTACTCACGTGTCGTTCTAACTAAAGAAAATGTTTGCAACCATCAGCATTTAGTTCAGTCAGTGGTTTTGCCGCTTGGTTAGCAGTAATAGAGTTATTAACATCCAGGCACTGACGATGATGATGATGATTATTATTTTATTTTTTTTTCTGAGCTCCTTATACCAAGGGAAATAACGGCGCAGTTCAGGAATCTCTCCTTCAACGTGGATCCTTAGACGACACAAATAAACAAAGCTTCCCACTGGAACTCATCAGAATCATGAGAAGACAAGCTGTAGACTTGTTACTAACCGACAGCTCTGATCCGAAAGGCAAGGACATCTTAACATTTATTGTCCGCTTGGCGGAGAAAAGGAGTGACCTGGTACAGTTTAAGAGAGGTCAGTTTTTAGTGCACCGTACAAGATGATAGATGTTTCACCATTATTATTTTAGAGCTTATTATTACTTGTAGCGTTCTTAATAACGTTAATTACTATCTTTAATGAGGCCCTTCCATTCATTACCCATAATTAATAGCTTTGTGCCGTACAAGACTAAGCAAAAGCGCGCCCACACTTTTCGGTGAATATGCTTGTCTCTGAGCACGACTCTGACGTGGATGTACACAGTGTAAAGACTAGTTCCTAGTTGAGCTACATTGAGGAGACATGGTATAGCAATCAGAACCCTTTATGCTGGAGCAAACAAAGAAGACTAAAAACGCTGATTTTGTCGCAAAGGTTGGGAAGCGGGAAGGCAGGTCTTATGCCCTAGAGTAGCTGTGTCATTAGGAAAGCCTATGCTACCTTTGACAAAAGCTACATCTAGTTCCAAGTGGGTTTAAGATAATTCTAAAAATTGGCATGTCTTCAGGTGTAATTACATCTAGTGAGCAGTTGCACGAAATTGTTAACTTTTGTGTGACATATCTCAAGTCTGAATCATACGGTAGGCTCTCAATGAAGAATTATTCTCTCCCTTGTATTTCAGACGCACAGAGAAAGCTTAACTTCTTGGGAAAGGACGGCTACAACATATTTGGAAAGAACAAATTCTTTGCTCCTCGCGTCAGGTGGAGTATTCTTGAGAAAAGAGTGGAAAGAGTTAGAGACGCAGCTAAAGATTACGAAGATGCTTTCAACAGCGTTATACAAATTAAAAATATCGACTCAAATTTCAATAAGGTATGGATATTGAATTTGTTCTCTAGGGTGTCTCTCATAGTTACGGTATAGGCCAGCCTTTGACTGACAATGATCTCTGTATTCGGTAATAGTAGTCTGAAGCCAATTATTCCGTTCATAAATAGTATGGACTAAAACGTAAAAGTGAATTCAATCAATCAATCAATCAATCAATCAATCAATCAATCAATCAATCAATCAATCAATCAATCAATCAATCAATCAATCAATCAATCAATCAATCAATCAATCAATCAATCAATCAATCAATCAATTCAATAGGAGTCAATCCTCCAAACGCCATACCCTCATTTCATTAAACGAATGTTCTAAGATACCTTAGCAGTCTAAATGACGTGTTTTACATCTTGAATTTTAATTTCTGTGTAGGCCAAATTCACCATATAACAGTTCCGATGGTGTGCAAAAAGATTTTTGCGATATTCTCTCGTTGTAAGCTTGTGTTACGGGCAGATACAAAATCACTAAGAAGGCCTGCAAGAAGATTTGCAGTATCGAAGACCCCGTATCAAGGTTTGAACGTTAAGCCTCGCCAGACAAATAGGAGAATGTTGCAACCATTAAGTCCCTACAAAATGGAAAAGCTCTTAGTCTGATTGACCCTGAGACTTCTGGAAGGATCTAACAACCCCATTTCACGGCAATATGGGAGGAGAAGCAGGTAGCAGCTGACTTGATGAAAGGCGTCATAGTAAGGATCCTCAAGATGAGTGACCGCAGTAATCCGCGTGGAAAAAAACCCCTCCTGAAAACCCTCCTAAATAGTCTAGCAGAGATAACTATTTAGCCAACGTTCACAAAAGCATAATCGTTATGAGCTCTATTGACACACGCTTTTCCAACACGCGTTTTATCGGGTTTAAAACCACGTTGCCCAGCGGAGCGGTTTTAAACACTCCTTCTCGTTTTTTGAACATTACTTAATTGGTTTTGAAGTTAAAAATGATAGAAAAGGAAGTTTCATATCTTTTTACACAGTTTTTGATCCTTTATAGATGGCGGTGACAATGTCGAGGATTACAAGGAAATCCGTTGAAGGAGAGAGGAAGCGACATGAAATGGCCAGAAAAATTGCAGAAAGCGAGAAGAGGTTATATATCCAGGTAACTAACTGAAGTAGTGGGTCACTGCTTCAGTCGGGCTGTGCTTCTTATTTTCAGAATACCATTCAAAAACCTGCCGCCTCTCAAATTCCACAACTGAGATTCTCTTAGCGTCATACCATCACCTGGGGGCCCCATTTTGCCAATTAATAGTTTCAAGTCACGTTATCAAAGTTTGTTCTCACCATACAAACACTACGGTTTGGAATGATCTTGCAGTTTTTTAAAATTGACCATATTGAATTTTTTAGTTTTTTTTTTGTATAAATTGATTTACCTATACCATCATGGAAGCCAAGCCAATTCAAATCTGGCGCGCACAAATTTTAAGATATTTAAAACCCGATAAAAATACGTGCTGAGAGTTTTTTGAACGGCTTTTAAAATATTCCTTAAAAAGCGTGTGTTAATAGAGTTCATAACAATTATGCTTTTGTGGACGTTGGAAATTAGCATACGGGAAAAACACTACATTCTAATGAGCAGTGTTTCATCAGCCGATAAAACACCGCAAACTAATGAGGAGTGTTTTATCAGCCAAATAAAACACCACATACTAATAAGGAGGAGGTTTATCAATATTAAGACACTGCACGTGTTGCATTATTCTTCGTGCAAAAATTTGGAAAACCTAAGATATTTGAAAGGCTGAATTCCAATACTGCAATTCAAACTGCTAGCCTGAAAGTAATCAAGTTTTACTAGGGTCCCATCGAAACAGATTTTAGTTTAAGGCTAAAAGAAGAATAAAAATTGAACTGAGAATGATTGAGTTGGCAACAAGAAACCTTGAGGTGTGAAAGTGTGCGAGCGAAGCTAGGTTTTAATGAAGCTCACCAAACTAATCATTATGCAAACTCCGGCTCAAAGGTGTGAGCGCGCGCAAGCTTAAAATAAACGTTCATTAAAGATAGGCTATATCACTTTCCAGCTTTACAGCTGAAAAACACCTTCCAAAGGAAATAACAACTTTTTTAAAGAAAAGTTTCCGGAGGAGGTGTGTTCCCTAATTGAAAAGTTAATTTACCGAAAAACGTAAGAACGCAGTCTCCATGAAGCAAAAATGTGATACAAGAAAGTGAATAAATATTTAGGCTTGCAGCGAAGAGTGAAAATAATGGAGTAAAATAAAGCTAAATATTATCGTACGTCTACAAAATGGTCGATAATGCAACACGTGCAGTGACTTAATATTGACAAACCTCCTCCTTATTAGTATGTGGTGTTTTATTTGGCTGATAAAACACTCCTCATTAGTTTGCGGTGTTTTATCGGCTGATGAAACACTGCTCATTAGAATGTAGTGTTTTTCCCGTATGCTAATTTCCAACGTCCACAAAAGCATAATTGTTATGAACTCTATTAACACACGCTTTTTAAGGAATATTTTAAAAGCCGTTCAAAAAACTCTCAGCACGTATTTTTATCGGGTCTTAAACCAGTCGGCTGCCCCTCGTGGTTTTAAACCCGATAAAACACTCCTGCTTGTTTTTTAAACATTACGAAACAGTTTTTAACCTGCATGGACATTATAACTTGGAATTTTTAATTCGCAATTTGTTTGGTTTCGTCATTTAGGCCTAGTACTTACATTTTCAATATCGCAATAGCGGGACGCCTTTAAAGATTAAGTAACATCTTAGGTTGGCCGTTTGTTCTATTAACTAGATCGTGGAATGAACGGGGTATTTAGACAAAATAAAGACTGACCATTTGTTTCGGCAACGTGGTCGTATCGTATGGAGGAAAAACGGCGAGGGCATCACATTTGTAGCCCGAAATTCCCAGATTAAATGCTCTCTGTACCCCTTAGTTGAAATCATAGGCCAAGCGGAAGCTATTTAGTTTTCCTTTCGACAACTGGGATTCTTGACCCGTCAAGTTTTAGTTGGATGATATGTTTCTATCACAAGAGTATAAAATAAAATAAAATAAAATAAAATAAAATAAAATAAAATAAAATAAAATAAAATAAAGTAAAGTAAAGTAAAGTAAAGTAAAGTAAAGTAAAGTAAAGTAAAGTAAAGTAAAGTAAAGTAAAGTAAAGTAAAGTAAAGTAAAGTAAAGTAAAGTAAACTAAACTAAACTAAACTAAACTAAACTAAACTAAACTATTGTCCTGTCCACATTCGTAACACAGAGTCCCTACTTTCTTCTTTTATCTATTCTACTCACAGGCGATTAAAACAACGGAGGAAAAGATGACCAGTATTATAAGAAAATTTTCGAACTTACTAACGGACAAGTACGAGAAAGCGAAGTTTAACAAAGACGACCTTATCGCTGTGCTTCAGGGTATCACAGGATTTGCAAACGGGATAGCATCCAAGGACCCTTTTGCGTTCGCTGGTGCAGCTCTTGACATTGCCTCCTCTCAATCTGGTAAAGAGTGTCTGAAGACCCTTGACTCATACCTAGACAGTGTCAAGAAATGGCTGACGTTTGGGGAAAACTACAAGGCTCTAACTGATTCCAGTGACTTAGACTTTGATCAAGTGGCTGTTTCTTCAGTGCCCGAGATCATGCAGGTAACAGGCTTTCGGCGTGCAGTTACAAGTGCTTCAGCCATTATAATACGTTTACGTATTTGCATGATTACCTCTGAAATTCTTAACAACAATAACAATATTTACTTATATGGAGCCAGATCAATAATTTCTTATGTTGCTTCACAATGAATAATGCTAAAAAGAAGGAATATTAAGTTAAAAACAAAATTTTCTGAAATCAGGCTTTTTTAAACACAAAAATCACCATATAAAAGCCATTTTAAAAAAGATAAGTTTTCAAACGGTTTTCAAAAGTATCTATGCATGGTCTTAAATCCAAAGGTAGAGTTTTCCTCAGTTTTGGTGCAGGTACCTCAAAGGCACGGTCCCCATATCATTTTTAGACGACCACTTGGAACGGCCAATAATCCTCAAGACGATGACCCAAGTGTCCGACAGGATGTTAATCTGTACTCGTTAATCTTCGTTTACTCAGGTTACTAGATTTCCCAGGAACTTTGCAGGAAGACAAATCATGTGACATTCAAAACCCATTAATAATCCATAAGCCCATTGACCTATCAAATGGTCAATAAAATATCACGTGTAGTGGTTTTAAGTAATAGATCAAACACGAGGAAGAGTTTTTTCTCCGATTTCCAAACACCGTGAAGTAGGTTGGAAAAACGAGGCGCAAGCGAATTTTTTTTAACAAACTTCGAGGTGTTTGGAAATAGGAGGAAACGCTCTTTCGAATGTTTGATATAGCTTCTCAAACTATTGATAATTCTTGGAGAAATGCCAAGCAAAAGTTCACAAAATTTTATGATTATTAAGATCACATTTTCAAGCCTCCTTAATGGTAGTGATTTCCTCTGTTTTGGCTTGATGCATTATTAATGAGTTTGAGAAAACCCGTTAAAACCTCCTCCTTTTTAGTATGTGGTGTTTAATGTTTTTCTAATTTCCAACGTTCACAAAAGCATTATTGTCAAGAACTCCCTTGACACACGCTTTTCCAGGAATGTTTTTGAAGCCGTTCAAAAAAATCGCAGCACGTGTTTTATAAGATTTAAAACCCCGATAAAACACTGCTGCTCGTGTTTCAAACATTACGTGAAAACTTATACTCGGCGCAGTTGTAACTCGCTGATTCTACTAACCGTTACTTTCTTTTAGGCGAATCTGGAGATGAACAAGGAAACGTTTGCCGCGGAATTAGTGTGTCTGCTGGATGTGGCCTCTTTAGCGAGCGATGCTGCACTCTTAAAGGCGAAAATAGAGTCATTCTTTATCGCAGGATCGGCCCGTATTGACTTGATAGCAAAAGTTATGGACCTGGATAATGACATTGGAGGTGACAACTTTGACATTCAAGTTCTTCAAGACACCGAGAAAGCAATGAATGACATTAGCAAATCACCAGGTACTACAGTTTTTTTTTTCCGACTAAGCAAGTTAATTACGCGGGATGCCCTGAAGGGGCATACCGTGTCTAAAAACGGGTCGATTTCTTTTTTTTTCTTCGTCGTAGCCACAAATCGGTACATTAATTTATTCATTAAACTCTCCCCTCTCCTACTCGGAATGTATTGTTCTGATTGTCTTCAACAAAAGCAGGCCAATCAAAATCCATTCTTGTCGCGTATATCGCGAGAGAGGGGACCCACTCACCCCCTACTTGTGTGACGTCAAAGCATCATTTGATTTATTCATTAATCTTGGATTAAATTAGTGGCGCCATATTGTTAACATGTTGTGGACTCAAGTTTGCCGTTTTAAAACGAAAAATAAAAAATTTTGAAACGGTAAGTCGAAAGAATAACTTCTAAGAAGCACTCGACCTTTAAAACGGTGGAAATTGGAGAATTCCTGGCGAAGGAATCGTGCTTTGTTTGACAGTCTTAGACCGCGAGGCGAGACTGAAAAGAGGTCATTGAGAAGCTTACGCGGTATACGTTATCGTAATGGAATTTCAGAAATTTCCGGTGGACGTCTGAGTCGCGTAACACAAGGGAAACAACGTAACACGATCGTCGTGACTCAAACAATTCCATTAGCAAGGATAGTTTTATAAATCTGCGAAGCATACAGTTGGAATAAATGCATCCCGCGTAAATGCCAGTATGGGTATCTTGTTAGAAGGAAAGGTTCCCCTCGATCATATCATTAAGTGTATTTAGGTAATTTTAGGTCATATTTCAGAATAGTTTTATTTGCTCGATCAAATCCTCATGTCGTTCTGGTATCCGGTTAGGATACAATACTGTGCACGACTTGAGAATGGGGATAGTAAGGCTATTGCGATTTCTATGTTCCTTAGTTCAGTTGTCTTTCGTGTGCTGAAGAAAACTATGTGTATGAAATTATTTCTGGGAATGTTGAATGATTAGAACAAAACAACTGAGGAACAGAGAAACTGCCGTGTTGACGTCGCAGTTGTACTGCTCCCAGGCCCCCATTTTGTGCAGTATTATTTCCCACCATAAGTGAAATCTTTTATACGTCTCTAATGCAGGGAAGAAAAATTGCTAAGGTTTTTTTTTTCGATTTTATACGAGAAAAATACGAAGTGATCACTTGGTTTAGAAGTGGTTTTCTTAAGGAGGTGATCTCAAAGGGTGGCCTTGTTGACAGTTTACTTATGTTGACAGAAAAATCTGTAGCAGCGTATTTTTAAGTGTATACCTGGAATTTTTCCCTTCAAGATGCCCCTATCAGCAAAAAACTCCAGGAGACCTTCATTGACGATCTACTTAGCACATACGAAGAATTGGAACGATCATTTATGAAAAAAATCTACCAATTCTACAAGGCTCTCGAGTTCCGTACATTGTGGTCTGGAAATAGTCCACTAACTTCTTTCCGACGAGTGGCCAGTGAGAGTGCAATGGAGACGAAGACTCTTGTTGGAGTGGTTGAACTAAACAAAGCGCTCGCTAAAGTGTACCAGTTAAAAGAGAAGGCAGTGGATTGCTTCAGCCGTCATATATTTACCACCAATTTACAAAAGTGGAGCTTTGATAACGTCAAAGACAAAGGGGTATGTTTTGGTTTTTTACGCTTTGAGTGTGTGCGTGCGACCCTTACTTAGGCGATGTGTATTTTCGCTGCATATCATAAAGACCTCACCCATTTAAAAACAACGTTCTTCTAGAGAAGACCTTGGAATTACGATTATTTGACGTGAAAAATTGTGGTCGGTTATCCGGTTGTTTGGCTGATCAAGTGAATCCAGCTTGAGCAACACACCTTACAATCATAAACAAAACAAAAATTAGCAGTTGAACTTCCTACACCCATCCCCTCAATCAAACAGACACCATAATGGAAATGCTTATTCGGTTCATACTAAACACTAAACCGCAGAATATTTTTACAACAAAAAAACTCACAAAAAAATCCCACTTATTCGGAAGTTTTATGAATTTGCAACACTGAGTGTGGGGTATAACATTCAAGCTATGACTAACAATGAAACTTGACGGTGTAGAGGAGGTCAAAATTGTTTAACTTGTGGAAGGCAAAGTAAGAAAATGACGTAAAATCACGGAAGGATTGCTTATTTTGTTCTGCCTGGCTACCATCTTTGATACGTCATTACGGATTTTTCGATTTTTCTGAGGCCTCAGAAAACCGTCGAAATTGATGAAATTGAGGCGCTAAAATCGAGTGGGCTCTTACTATTACAGGGGCAGTGCCACAAAGGTTTAATCGCTTTTGAGACGAAGTAGCACGAATATTTGAAAAGGCACCTTCTCTCTAACAACAAATTGCTGTTAGAGCACCATGGGGACAATATAAGTGATTTCTCCTAAGAAGATGATTTTAAGCTTAGTTCACGTTAATGATTGACGATTTCGAATAAACGATCGTATGAAAGTGCAATTGATTGTGCGTCTTTATGCAAATTGCAATAATGTTATGTCTCTAACACGCCATTGATTGTCATACTATGCAATTGATTTGCTATTGGTGTTAATGATTAACCATTTGGGCGAGATTGAAAGTGTATTTGTCATCTTTGATTGTCCAAAGGTGCAATTGTTCACCCTTGATGCTATTGAATGTTAATACATATGAAAATAGCGTTATTGAAAGTTTGTTCGCATTAATAAAGTTCACGGAAGTGCTAATGAACGTATATTTGCAGTGCAGTTTCAACTGTTGACGTAAATGAATGTTTATTTTGCGTAGATGAACAACAAAAGGTGTAGTACAATGTCATTTAATCTCATCAAAATAATAAACACATTGACAACCACAATCAAACTGATACGTTGCTAACACACAAGTCCTGCTTTGTTTCTATGTATCAGATGTTTGAGCAACTTGCTTCGAAAGGGAGCACAACATTCAGCATTGATATAAGTCAGAGTTGTCAAACATGTTACAACGTGAGACTGTTAAAGGTAAGAGTTACTGAACGTCATTTTTTCTTTTGTTAATTTTAGACTAGGTTACTGAGCTAGCCACTTGCTCTTTTGTTAGATATACAAAGTAATACGCGGAACAAATTGGCTTGTTTTGATCTCCATGTCAAAATATTTATTTCATTTCAACCTTTTTTTGTCAGATATATATTGAGCTTTTCGGCCC